>NC_068339.1:1559949-1914898 GCF_014633365.1 Diospyros lotus
AAAAAAAAATCAAATTTAATATAAAAAACCTAAATTTCATACAAAACCTAAAAATATTCATAAAAATAAACTAAATTTCATTAAAAAAACAAAAAATTTCATTAAAAAATACCTAAAAATAATCAAAAAAGATGTAAATTTTATAAAAAAAAAAACCTACAAATTTCATAAAAAAGACCTACACATTTAATGAAAAACCTCAAAATAATCAAAAAGACCTAAATAAAACTTATAAAATGAAATTCGGGTCATTATATGAAATTTGTATTTTTATTATTTTTAGGACTTCTAATAAAATTTGTAGGTCTTTTTTTGAATATTTAGGTCTTCTTTATGAAATTTTTAGATCTTCTGATGAAATTTAGGTTTTTTTTTGGAATACTTTTAGGGTTTTTTTTTTTTTTGTCTAGTTGTAAAATTCTTTCAAATTTATCCTTTTTGAATTATGACAAAAAAAGGGGGAAGATTTTTGGATTCTTCATTTAGTTTTGTCATCATCAAAAAGGGAGAGATTCTTGTTTTGCCTTTTATGTTGTTTTGATGATAAAAAATATTTATATTCTTACGATGAAAATATTTTCTCACTTGGTGCTCCTAAATCAACTTATAAGTTCTATAAGCACCAATCATGAAAATTAATTTCATCCTATACCAAAAATCTTGGGTTCAATATTCTTAATGGCATTTGGAAAAATAAGTTTTTGTATCAAAAGACTCTTTTAATTTTAATGTATCAAAAATGGTTTTGATGTCTTGAAAAATTGGAGCAAAATTTTCAAACAATAGAGGATAAGTTGTCAACCATTTTTGGTAAATAGTTGATCGTTTTTGTCTTGCTATTGATCGACTTTTCAAGCCAGTCGACCAGTTCAAATGTTGCTCTTGGCTGTGTGTGATTGATTGTTTCTACATCTAACATGTCGACCGTTTTGTGCTACCAATTGATCGTTTCTTATATACTATCAATCATTTTTATCTCTAACGGCTAGTTTTGCAGGCTTCAACTATCACAAACAACTAGTTTTGCTTCAAATTTTTCTGTAGCCTATAAATATAGTCAAAGGGAGATATTGAGAAGACTAATGGATGGAATAAGTTGAGTTGAGCATATAAAAAGATATTTATCTTCTCACAAGAGTTCATGCCCTAATTTTCTCTCAAATAATGTTTTGTACTTAATTTCTTTCATTTGATTCCAAACCTTTTATTTGATTTTGAGAGGCATTGTAATTAAGAGTGTCTACTCTTAGAACCTTTTTTTTGTTCAATTCTTGTATTTTTTTTTTTTTTTGTTTTGATGACCTAGGTGTTCGAGCTTCACCCGAATAATCCTGAGGAGAGTAGCCTTCTCCCCTGATTTTCCCTCTAGGTAAATTCAAATGCAGTCACAACCTATACACACTCGAAGTGGACTTTTGGAAAACTATTACACTCCCCATAGACCCCACATTTATGTCATGCGGACAAGACCCCTGGAAAGGCGACATGGCACACCATGACCCTACCTCCACGTGGGCGACTTGTCTTCTAGCCATACTGCTGCCTTCCAACAATAATTCTGCCTCCCAATACGTTATGAGGATGTGAACCTCCAATGCTCCTATTATCCTCCTTATGCTTTACCCGTGGGAGCTAATTCTTGTATTTTTTTTAGTTTGTGAGCTAGAGGGCCTACGTACTTATATATAAGTAGGAGATTTGTAATTTTCGACCTTGTTGCTAGAAGGCCTACTTGAGATCATGTAGGAGTTTTAGTGAATTGTTTAAAATCCTTAATGGGAAGTGAAGGGAGTTGATTAGGCTAGGTTTAACCAAACCACTATAAATCACTTGTGTCCCTCTTGTATTTTATTTTAGTTGTGCTTCATTATTTTTTTATTTATCTTTCAAAACCTCTTAAAAAGTTTTTAATTTGTCTATCACCCAATTCACCCCTCCCTCTTTGTGGTGGTGCCATTCATTGTGCCAAATCAAACTCGATAATTTTTAGGTATTTTGTAACGCCCGTATATGGCAAATTAAATTAATTTTGGGGTAATTTAAATTAAAAGAAATAGTAAAATAATTGGTTGTGAGTAAATAAAATTAAATTATGTGATTTTAAGGAAATAAGAAATTAAGATAATTAATTTTGTTATTTAGGAATTTTTGGAAAAAGAAAAAAATTAAAATAAATCAAGTTGTGGGATTTTTAGAAGATTCGGGCATTTCTGTAATTATTATAGGGGGTGATTGTGTGATTAATGGAAGTTGTGGGGTGCTGACGTGAATCGCGGAAGAGGGAAAAAGTCACCTTAAATATAAGTTAAAACCTATACAGGGTGAAGGTTGGTGCGGGTGCGAGCGGTCGCGCGCAAGGGCGACTCGGCTGCGGACGCGGGATCGAATCCGCGCGAGGCTGAGGAATTTTGGCTGATTTAATTCAGCCCTTGACGTCAAAACGACGTTGTTTTGGGCTGAAGGCGGTGGCCGCCCCAACCCTGCCACGTGGCCGTGCGCTAGCCACTTCTTTTGGCCGATTTTGGCCGCAATTTAGCCCGATTTTGGGCGTGAATTTGAACAGCAAGCAGTAAGGAATTTTTACAGAAATAACAGTGTGCTCGCGAGGGAAATCTGAGAATTTGGGGGCTTCAAAAATCGGATTAAACTTCATTTAATCCCTGATTTAATTATCCAGGTATGTAATTAATTTAGTAATTAATAATCTCTGCGGTTGAAATTTCATTTGGGGCCCAATTTTATTAATTTTATCAATAATTGGAATATTGCAGTTTGTATAACTTTGACCGCGTTTGGTCAAATTGAACTTAAGGCTATCTCCGGAAACGCAAGTTCTTTATACCCGCATTGTCTATTCTTTCGATGTCAATTTATTTGACCTCCCTTCATTGGATTTGGCTGTTAATAAATTATGGAATTTAAACGGTATGTTTAATAATTTAATTTATTAACCTGGTTTCGAGGGTATTATTCGTTGGTTGCCTACGGGGATTTGTATCACCCCCAAGCCTATGGGAATGATGTCGTACTCACCCGGGGCTAGGTTCTTAGCTGTCGGGTATTATTATTAGATTTTTGGTTATTTATTGGCTAGAGTGGTTAGGCAGTGGGGGCAAGGGTTAGTTGTACGGTGACGGTGTGACTGTTGTACGGGTCTATTTTAGGTCGTTAGATAGTCTCTCCTAGTCACTAACCACTGACCGGTGTCAGACACTGCTGACTAGCTCTGCCGTTATGTGATTATAGCATGCCTGATTACATTTTATTTTATCTTTGTTGCATGGTTTGGTATGCACATGGGTACGGGCTGCATGATGGGATTATCATGATTTGGTTATGCTTGATCACGGACATTTTAGATTGGTCAGATTGCATCCAGCACGGGCATATGCATCGCGTGTGATTTACTACGTGGGCGGAGCATGGCCTGATGCTTGGATGTATGGGCGCCTTGTATCACGTTGATGCTCATTACGCCTTACATTTTATATGCATTGCATGGTTACTGGTAGTTATTAGTTCTCGGACGAGAGTACCGTTCCGAGGGAGCCTTTGGCTCGGCTATCAGGAGTACCGGCAGGGATACGGGTGACGGGAGTACCGACCCGGGACAGTGCGAACAGGTTTGTGGTGATTTATGTTGCCTTTCAGGGCAACGGCAGGTTGGTATGGGACTTGGGTGCCAGGTGTTTTATGTGGGCCCCAAGGACCGGTATATGTTTTATTATGTGGCACTGTTGCGTTGTTGCGTCACATGACTTGTGTGTACATGTGGGTTTATATTTGGGGTGATCTCCTCTTCTGTTTCGTTTACAGCCTTCCTTTTCATATAAACTTGCTGAGTCTTGCGACTTACCTTACTTTCCATCATTCTAGGTAAGGGTAAAGCAAAAGTCGAGGGCAAGGACCGCGCTACCTAGTAGCCAGCCGTGTCGATAGGGTGTACAGTTAGCTGCACCCGTTTTCTCTGATGTTTTATTAAGAGTTTTAACTCTCATTTTTTACTGTGCCCAGTTGTTCCTTGTATCTTTTATCGTTGGCACAGGTGTCTGTATATTTTTATATACTCCTTGACTGCTGTTCCAGCAAGGTACTTGTAGGCGTGCATGTACATTGTTTTGCTTCCGTTGTTGTATTTTTCGTATGTATGCATGCTAGGGTATTTTTGTCTTATGTCCATTTCTCTCTCATCTACGTAAGCGCTCTCGTTCGGATAGCCCGGGCGGTTGGGATATCCGAACGGGGGTGCTTACATATTTTAAAGAAATCTAGGTCCCTTTTTAATACTTTTAGCTTCTTTTTTTTTATTAAATTTGTGGATTTCACTTTAAAAACATTATGCTTTTTAAATTATTTTAGGTATTTTTAATGAAATTTAGGTTTTTTTAAATATTTTTAAGTCTTTTTTTTTTTATGGAATTTATGTCTTTTTCTTCATATCAAGAATCAAATGTCAATTTTCTTTTTTTTTTTATTGTTGAGCAACCAAATGTCATATTTATATATTAAGGCTAATCTAACATGTTTCTCTACGTGGTTTTTTTATGTGACGTGACATCTTACGTGACATAAATAATGGTTTCATTTATTTTCAATTATAATAAAAACTTAAAATAATAATTTTTAATAGTTAAGATAACAAATTTTGATATTTTTCACTTCAAAGATCAAATGTTATATTTTTTAACTAGCGTATGCCCGTACCAAAAGATACGGTGTAAATAATATTAAAATTAAATATAATTATAATTTATACATATTATGTTGTAATAATTTTACTTGTATTAAATACTCTACAAAATTCAAATAAGAAACAAACATATAATATTGTAAATCAAAATATAAGAGCAAGTAAAAGAAAAAATTGTAAACACTAAACAAAAAAAATAGAAATTAAAGTTATTGTATACTTGTTAATGTCTTATAATAATAAAAAAAAATTACTATCTATATAATAAAGTAGCCCTCAAGAGTTTCCGACCACGCATGGTAGACAATCATGTTTTATTTTATATTATTTTAATTAAAAAAATTTATTATAATAAGATAAAAAAATAGAATTAATAAAATTAAAAAATAATACAAATAAATGAATTATTTTTGAATATCTGCATCTTTAAATTATAACTCAATAAAATAGATTAACCAATTTCAAATTTTTTTAAGTATCAAAGATTCAAACACCTAAAACTAAAAATATTAAATTTTAAATTAAGTTAATATCATTATTTAAATAAAGTTTAATAGTAAAAATAAGGTAAAGCATTTTCTAAACCCTTCTCATTGCGCAGCTATCTTCTAAACTTTCTTTTCACTTCCATCAATCATTTTTAAATTTTTAATTATCAATTCATCCATTAATCTCAACCATTAAAATAAATTTAAAAGTCATCATAACCATACAAATGAAATATATCTGTAATATATTTAATATATTTTCAAAAACTCATCTCCCTTATTATATAGATATCGCTATGAAGTGATTGTGTATGTTTTTCTTCTTATGGTTAATTGGATTGTTCAATTTCCTTGTTTGGCCTAAGTTCTTTTCTGGTAATAATTTCAAAAGGTCTTCAGAATGGAGCAATTTGTTAAAATTCTCTGTATCGATCGTACTAATATCCATCAACCAAGGTGAGGAAATAAATTAACAAAGCCCAAGCAGGAAAAAAACAAAGAGATCAAAGTTAAGGGAAATTCATAGCGCGCCTCTCATGTGAGGCGCAGCACACCCAATGGTGTGCTGCCAGCTGGGGTCATGACTGTCATCAGTCATGACGCCCAGCATTTCTTGAATACAAATTAGAGTAATCCTACTTGCCGAGAAAGCTTCAGAGAAAGCTTTGCCGAATTTTTTTTAATTTATTTTGTAATTTAATTTTTCATCTTTTTATCTTTTTGAATTCGCCGATTTCACTCTCTCCCTCTAGGTGCATGATTAATTTTTTCAAAAGACTAAACACAACCCATTCTTGCATCAACGTATACAAAACCTATTGATAGCAAAAAGTCAAGCAGCAGTGCAACAAAGAAAAAAAAAATCTGGCCACGTAAAAAGGAAAATCCCATTTGACACTTTTGATTATGGAAAATTTCTGAAGTTAATATAAATTGAACAGATTGGAAGCTAGAAACGCAGAAACAGAAAGAAAATAACTTCCAATGCATTCAGAAGAACTCATATCTCTCATATAAATCATATCAAAGTAATACTTAAAAACCCCATATCAGAAAATTGTACAATTTTAGTTTGGCGCCTAACAAAAGCAAGAAACGACCCAAAAGCAAAGGTTTGAGACCATTTCATCATCAAACACCCGATTTCACCAAAGAAAATCCCAACCAACTAAACCCGAAACCTTGTTAAGCATTAAAAACAAAAACCCAGAAGCTCGAGGAGCTATATGCTTGCCATCAGAGCTGGAAAACAAAGTAAAATCAGGAATAATCGAAATAGACCCACCAAAGCCACACCTCGTGATCATGTATTTATAGCTCGCTTCTGCCACTGTCTTCAACAAACAGATCATGGACTGATCAAGAGGGTCCAAAATCAACCTCAAACTCACCCAAATCCCTAATCTCACCCCACCTGCCAGCCACCCATCTCTAATCCAAGCATCGCTGTCGGCCGCCCATCTCCTCACCGTGCCACCGCTACCACCATCTGCTTATCGTGCCACTACTGAAAACCCATCTTCTCAACGCGCGACCGTCGGCCTCCCATATCCTCACCGCGCCACTGCTACCACCATCTGCTCACCGTGCCATTGCCAGAAACCCATCTTCTCAATGCGTGACAGCCAGCCACCCGCATCTCCTCTTCCTCTCTCTCTGTTGCGAGGAGTCTGCATGTGTGGGTTTCGCAGACAAATCTAGGCGAGAGAAAGAGGCGTCCGCGTGTGTTTGTGTGTGGGTTTTGTCGAACGTACTAGTTTGTTCAGCGACAGAGATGAAGCTTGGCCGGTGGTCGTGACAGAGAGAAAGAAGAGAGGAGGGTGGTTGCGGCAAAGCTTGGAGTGGGAGAGGCTGGGCCACCGCTAGGTGGGTCTGTAAGAGAGAGGGAGAGAGAGAGAGAGAGAGAGATAGGCAGTGACTGAGAGAGGATAGGATGGGATGGTTTTGAGGGGAAAAAAATATGTTGGGTATTTGATCTAAGCCATTCATTTACACTGAAATTCATCTCAGCCTTCGGCTGCTGCACCCAGCCACTGCATCGGTTCTTTATTACCAGACCAGCTCGTCGTCTGCCATCTCTAGCTTCTCTATCGTCGGTCGTCGCTGCAATCGGCCCCACCAGCCAGCCCATAGCAGGCCACTGTTCGACCTTTACTGCTTGCTCTTTGTAGATAGACAGAGAGAGATGGTCGGCCAGAGAGAAAGAAAGAGGGAGAGAGAGAGCCAGTAAGGGAATGGGTGAGTGGGTGGGTGTGAGAGAGAGATAGAGGGGTAAGACAGAGGGTAGTGAGAGTGGGCGGGAAATTGAAATGTAAAAATTGATCCAACCCATTCATTTACACTGAAATTGATCTCAGTCTTCTATTTAACATCTATCAACACATTTTTAAAAATAGTGGTGCCTTATTATATAGATTGTTAAGAAATCACAGTACGTATTAGATTTTAAAATGATAAATAATATTAGACATCACGAATATAACTTCAAGTGTTAATTAAATTAATTTTAAAAGACTAATATTATATTAAAGGTGATTAGCTAGTTACTATTTAAAATCATACATAATACATAGTGTTTCACGTGGCATCGGCACATCATGTGCGGTAACAAATGCTATTTAAATTATAAAATACCAAGCGAAGTTATGTTTAGAGTTGCATTTGTAAAAAATTATTGAAATATTCCATCAATGAGGGGGGCGGGGCATCAATCATTATCCATCCACACACCATCTTACCTAATCCTAGGGGTGTTCAAAAAAATCGGTGCATCGTGGAAACCGGCCAGACCGAACTGAACCAGACCGAATTGATCGGTTTTTTTTGTTTTGCAGTCGAAAATGGTTTGAAGGCTGTCCAAACCGCGCGGTTCATGGTTTGGACAGCAGGCGGTTCGGTTTTAAACCGAACCGCCCAGAAAATAAAAAACAATTAAGAAAAATATATTAATATATAAAGTCACCACCAGCCTCGTGCAACCCCCTCCCCCACACGCAACCCTAATCCCTAATCGCATTCGGCAGAGCCGCCTCCCCCACCCGCAACCCTATCGCAATTGGCAGCCCCCTCCCCCACCCGCGCAACCCTATATGGCAGTCCGATCCGGCCCTCCCCCACTCGTGCAACCTTTCCCCAGTTCCCCCAATCGGAATCATCCGTCAGCAGCCCACACCCACGGTTCCACCGCCGGCTGTGGCAAATCGAGGCAGATGAGAGGAAGCTCGAGCCGAAGTGGAGAGGAAGCCCAGTAGATCGAGGCATAGGAGAGGAAGCTCGGGCAGATCGAGACAAAGGAGAGGAAGCTCGGCAGATCTAGAGCTATCTACGAGACATAGCTGGGGCCGAAGCTCGGGTCAAAACAGTTCGCCGATCTCACCAACGAGGATCATTCAGTGTTAATCTACTTCAAGTTTAAGGTGAATATATATATAAGCATCACATTCATTGCTACGTATACTTACAATGCTAAGAAAAGAATATCGACAATCTTTAATCATGTAGTGCTTTAAATGGTATATATCCTTTATGTATATACATGCCCCTTCCTAATCCAAAAGCTCAGTCGTAAGGAAGGAACCAACAAAAATTCCAGATAATTTCTTTTTGAAGCGGTCAGAAAGCTCTATTAGTTTCTGTTTTATTTGATGCTAATATATAGGTCCATTAGTTTATGTTTTAGTGATTTTAAGGCATTTGTATTAGATTTTCAAACTGCGGTAAACCGCACCAAACTAGACCGCAAATACTGTGCGGTTTGACCACACCCAAATCAGACCGCGGTCTGGTTTGGTCGAAAAATCATACTAGCGGTTTGGCTTGCTAAAAATGGTTCAGACCGGTCAAATCGCACCGTGAACACCCCTACCTAATCCCTTCACACGCACATGCATAAAATAACAAAGTGGTTGAAATATAGAATATAGAAAGCGTGTAGCGGCTGTTGGGCAACACCGAAGACGTCTCCGATCTGTCTTCACTTAGTAGTTATGATTTAATTAAATATTTGTTAATGATAGAAAGCTCTTATGATTTAAACATCATTAATATATTCAAATTAAATATGTAATACGACAGTATCACACACATTAAACATGGCATGACATTTTGCTAATAAATAATATTATGAGTTATGCAGAAACTTCTCAATTCGTGACGGAAAATATTAATTGCAATCTTAGCATTGGGATAGGGACAGGGACAAAGGGACAATAGAAAAAAATGTGAGAAA
Organism: Diospyros lotus; assembly: GCF_014633365.1. Taxonomy (NCBI): domain Eukaryota; kingdom Viridiplantae; phylum Streptophyta; class Magnoliopsida; order Ericales; family Ebenaceae; genus Diospyros; species Diospyros lotus. The sequence continues at coordinate 1,569,356 of NC_068339.1, forward strand.
TATAAGATATGAATGGATAAATTTTTACACGTCTTCACACTCTTCGATAGTTACTTCAGATATAAATAAAAGCAAAGAAATTCAATATAATAATGCTGACGGTTCCTTTTTTTGTTAATTTAATAAACACTTAATTAATTTTCAAATTACCTATTATAATAAGCTAAAATATCTTTTATATCATTTTCATTTGTTTATTATGTAAATAATATAATAATTAATCCGTGTCCTATTATTTTTTTTTAAACTTACAAAGAACAAAGCGTCCTTCTACCAACACCTAGAAGATGACAAACGAGAAAAGATAAAAAAAGTATCAATAATGGAGTTAAGAAACCAGTGGCCTTTGCATATAAATAAATTTTGATTTAATAATATAGTTTTAAATTTTCATTCACTATGCACTTTAAAACACATTTTTATTATTAATAAATATGTATTTTAAAACACATTTTTTTTTAAAAAATGTGTCAAACATAATTATAGTTTAAAACTACTAGAAAATGTTGTTTTAAATCATTGCTGTGACGGTCCGTTAGTGTGTGCATTTATGTGCCCATTTTTACAAGTAAATGTCACGTCAATAAGACGCATCACATTAGACTAATATATATAAATATGACATTTGGTCTTTCAATATTTTTTTTTTTTTTTGAAATTTCGTCCCTCAATAATTAAAACGCAAAATTAACATTTTGTCCTTGATATGAAAAAATGACCAAATTTAATAAAACAAAAGACCTAAATTTCATACAAGACCTAAAAATATTCATAAAAATGACCTAAATTTCATTAAAAAATCTACACTTTCATAAAAAATACCAAAATTTTATATATAAAAAAAACATACAAATTGTTAGTGTAATACGCCCTAATGCTAGATTTAGATGACGTCTAGCAAACTTGTAAAAAAATACATTCATTGTATTTTTATATATATTAATAAAAGGCGATAAGTTGTTCATCATTCATAAATTCTCTAGTTTATTATATGAATAAGTCCATAGATCTTTTATTTGAGAATCTTATTATTAAGATGTTAAGATTATGTGACATAATTATCTAGTAATAAGACTTTTTAAATGATTCATACTCCTTAGACTTATTGGTGGGGACTCTGATTAGTAAAATATGGATTAGCACATAGTTTACTACCATTGATCGGTATGAGCTACTAATGATAAGGGATGGTGTGTCACATGTCATATGACATGGGGATGTCTCTAGTAAACTCGTGAATGGTTGTTGGAGAACAACGCACTGAATTAGACACCGATGACTAACCACATGGCATTGTGAATAATGGCTATGTTGTTATATTGCGATAGTGTAGCTGATCTTTAAACTTGAACTTACACAGTTGTCTTATATATTGGTGTGCAAGATTTGCTAATGGGACACATCATCTAATTGCGAGGTGGAGATGTTCATTTATGTGGTTCTATATTGCTGATATATGGAGCCAGGTGCATTGTGATAGGATTTGTCGCCCTAATCGTCATCGATGAAGTGAACGTCCAATGTGGTCTACTATTAATATGACAGGACAGGCCCTAACCATAACAAATTGATTACCAGAAAAGGTGTTTCCTGAGATGTCATCTCGTCATATTGATAAGATCTGACACATAGTTACTGAGTTTATGAATTTATCGTATCATCGCTCTTACTCAGTCAGGACATTGGGTGATGGAAAGAATATTATAACGCACAATAATCGTCAACTGTAATAGGTTCAATTGAAGTGAGGCTTCACTATCTTTTATATTATCCTAAATCATTGTTAGGCACTTCTCATGAACTCTCAGATCATCACTGTGATATGAAGAGATTTTTGTGATGGGTCAATTAAGGTGTTGGCTGGTACCAAATGAGTTTTGGTGTTATATGTTTGTTAGTGAACATTGAACCTAGAAAGACACACACCATATAATGATGTGTCTGCTATCACACTAAGTACTCATTGTGTTTTAGATATGTCATTAAATGTTAATGATAGTAATGGGTCAAAGGTTGACTTGTTGAAGCACTAGGTGTAACGCCCCGCTTTCTCGAGCTTGTTATAACTTAGAACAATTCCGGGATAATAAATTTTTTTCCTTTCAAACTAATCCTAAATCACATCATTCCTCAAATCCGTCCCATAATTTTCAATCATTTTTCTCGAAAGAGAATCATTATACACATCAAATACGGAAGTAAGGATCGAACCTGACATATTAACATTAATCATAAATAAGTTCTTACATCCCCATTAACCTTAAATAAGATTATATATCATCATTCTTCAAAATGTTTAGAATTCAAAGTAGCAGAACTTAAATACATGGGCTACATTACATACATTTCATGTCTTTGTTAAATGCCATTTCATGCCTCATTCATCTTCGTATCTATTACAATCTCCGTTTGAAACGTTTGAATATTCCAGGGGCAAAACCCAAATTAGATGATAAATCATCTAAGTAAGGGTACAAAATGCTTTATCATGTATGCATGCAATGTCTTACTTCATCGTAGGGGTTAATTGCGCCCTTCTTGCTACTCCCATTTTTTACGGCCACCTCTTTCGAAGCCGGGGTGTATGGGTGCACCCTTGCAAAAGTAGCGGTACCAATTCGTACTCCCAACGGACAACATGTATGTGATCAATAATTTCAACGTGTACATATGCGTTTCATAATTATGTCATGTATGCAGTCTACATGATGGATACATATTAGGGTATGTCAATATGATGAAAATATTCCCGAGGATTGAGTTTTTAAACATAAATCACTTACAAACCAAGCATTTTCCATAAAACTAAATTCAATTGGGAAGTATCACTTACTTTCTCAAACTTATCGGGCTACCTCGATATATGTGCCTTGCCTCGAAATACGTGCATCACCTCGATTTGCGTGTCAACCTCAAAATTCGTACAAGTTACTTTAACTTTAAGTCTCAAAGCACCCTAATCATCATATAAGCATTAAAACCTATTTTTCATAATTTCTTACATTTTCTTTATTTTTCTCTCTATTTCTTCATATTTTTCCTCAATAAATCCAAACTAAATATTTCTCAAATATTTTCTCAAATATTTCACTATTATAATTCATAAAATAATATTCTTGAATTTTTGAAAATTTTTAAAAAAATTTATTCACCTTGATTTAGCCCCTCAGGCTTTCTCGGTCTGTGTACCATATCCTCAAAATGCATTCCTGAACTATTTTCTTGCCCAAAATCTCTGAAATATTAATAAATATCCATTTCCTATTTTTTTGAGATTTTTCAATAATTTTTTCTATTTTTTCCTATTTTTCTTTTCTTTTCTTCCTTTTTCTTTTCTTTTTTTCTTTTCTTTCTTCTTATTCTTCTTCTTCCTCCACCTTCTTCTTCTTCCTCTGCAACTCCCGCACCTCTACTACTTCTCTTTTCTTCTTTTTTTCTTCTTTCTTTTCTTTGTCTTTCTTCTTTTCTTCTCCTTCCTTCCTTCCTCATTCTCTTCTTCTTCTTATTCTCTCCCCTGCCTGCCTCCTGCACACCAACCCAGCCATTGCCTGCCCCCCGCCGTCGCCACCCACCTCGAGCCGCCTTGCACGCATGCACACACTCTAGCCGCCCCCTGCCTCTCGCCTCCAGCTCTGCAGTGGCTATGGCCGCTTACTGCGTGGCCAACCTGGCTACCTTCGGCCTAGCCAGCAGCCGCGCGAAATTTAGAAAAATCGAATTAAGCGACGGAATTTAGAGACGGAATTATTCCGTTGCTAATTAGTGACGGTTAGCGATGGAATTTTCGTCGTTAATTTTTTTTAATATTTTTTTAATTTAGCGACGGAATACCCATCACTAAATTTAGCGATGGAATTTGCGACAGAAATCCCATCGCTAAATTTTAATTTTTCTTATTTAAATTTGTTTTATTTTTTAGCGACGGGAGTAACCCCATCGCTAAATTTTAATTTTTTATTTTATTTTTTTTATTTCTTAGCAACAGGAGTAAGCCCATCGCTAAATTTTAATTTTTTATTTAATTTTTTAACTTTTAGCAAATTTGAATTTTTTTTATTTAATTTTTTTTATTTTGTAGCGACGAGGATGCCCCATTCTCTAAATTTAAATTTATTTTTTATTTTTTTTATTTTTTAGAGAATTTGAATTTTTTATTTTTTTGCGACGGTGATGCCCCCGTCGCTAAATTTAAATTATTTATTTATTTATTTTTTAGCTATGGGTCGACCCCATCTCGAAATTTTAAATTTCTTTTTTAATTTTTTTTAAGTTTTAGCAACCGGAGTGTTCCTGTCGCTAAATTTTAATTTTTTATTTAATTTTTTTTTATTTTTAGCGACAGTTCACACCTGTCACTAAAATTTAAAAAAATAATTAAAAAATTAAATAAAAAATTAAAATTTAGCGACGGGACACTCCCATCGCTAAAAATAAAAAAAAATAAAAAATAAAAAAAATTAAATAAAAAATTTAAATTTAGCGACGGGGTATTTCCCGTCGCTAAAAATTAAAAAAAAATTAAATAAAAAAATTTTAATTTAGCAACGGGCTTTACCCCGTCGCTAAAATAGAAAAAAAATTTAAATAAAAAATTAATATTTAGCGTTGGGCCAACTCGTCGCTAAAAAAAATAAAGAAATAAAAAAAATTAAAATTAAAAAAATGAATTTTTTTTTAAAATATCACAATAATTTTTACTAACATTAATATTAGTAAGAACTAATTTTTTAAATATATTAAAATTAAAATCAAAATCAAAACATAATTTTTCACTACTAATATAATAATTAATAAAGTTTTATTTAAATTAATAACGAAATAAAATTAAAATTAATATTCATTTCCCTTTACTAACATTAAATATTAAAATTAATATCATTAAATAAGTTTGAGAAATTTTGGTGTATAATATAATTCTAAAATATTTGAAAGAGAATAATATAAATATATTTTATATACATCAATAAACGAAAAGGTTTTAGATCAGCTGGCTCGCGTGCGAAACTTAGTCATAAGAGATTAGGGGTTCTATATATATATGCAACATCAACGATATCTCTCTGTCTCTAATATCTCTCTCCCTACATATATATATATATATGTATATATATGTGTGTGTGGATGCTATTAGCAAGATGCCATGTTTAATGGTGTCATAGTTAATAATGTAATTTGTGAGATGTTGTATTATATATTTAGCTTGAATATATTAATGATGATTATATAGGAGCGAATGGCATTAAAAATTGTGAAAATGTTATGTGGTCATCTAAATTAGACATTTTATCTTATTCTTGAAAGATGATCGTATAATATGATAAACACCAATATTTGGTGGATGTTTGCAAGATAATATGGGTTTTAAAACTTTTTCAAAACCAAAAATAAAGCACAACAAAAACAAAACAAACCTCTACAAGATTCGATCCATATGCAAATACAAATAACAAATTCATGGGGCATTTATAAGATGTACCTCAATGGATGATGTCAGTTGTCCGATGCACCTATAGCCGAGCTCCCGACTTCCTCTAAGTTGTCTCAAGTCACTTCCGAACATGCAAACTTCTGGTGACTATAGGTCGCCTCCTTAAGGTTATTTGATTTTCATGCATTATAATCCTTCCATTGACTAACATCCTGATCGAGTGAGAGAAATGGACTGATTAAACTCACAAGACTCAATAATTATTTCAGATCTAGTATGGTGTGATCGAGATAGCATATCAGAATTCCTTTCGACATCGAAAATTCTTTTTTGATCTTGTGTACCCTGGTCAAGGGTTTTCGACCTACAATCAATTGATACCACATATATAGGATGTACACCCCAATTCTAGAAGACAATGGATCCCATCAATGAACATCTACCTCTATACACCACTACACATAGACCGTACAGAAAACATCCCCACCTTTCACGTCAGATAGTTCCACTCAACAATAAATTCCCAACACCAGTGTGCAAGACAACTTTGTGGCTTCTGGTTAAAGGACCATATACACAATCAAGAATCAGTAATAGATCATTAATCCTCTCAGTCCTGTGAGTTGTTACTAGCATCCAATTTAGTAGATGTTTAACTAACACTTACCTATATATTTATTATCTGCATCTCATGCAAATATGTTATGTGACTCACCATCCATTATCATCAACATCTCATGGTAATCAATGGTATTAGCCCATATGTCAGTCCATGATCAATAAATCATATTCCTCTTCTAAAATATCTAAAGACTGAGAACTTTTGAGAAATCATGAACTAAAAATTTTTGTCACAGATTTTTAACACTTAAAGAATAAAGATGAGAGTATAAATGAAGATATAACATTTTATTAATTTACAAAATTACATCAATAGTACTCGTTATACATACTAGATGTCATGTAAATCTAGCACTAGGGCACCAACACTAACAATTCTATGTGTCATATCGATGTAAATTTACAAGATATCAATACAAAGCATATCACGAGTGTCAAACTTGCTTGTTTAAGCAGCGTTTTTGTAAGAACATTGTGGAAGGAATGGTGGTTTGCAAAAGCGAATAATAAGTGTACATTATTTTTAAAAAATGTGTATTGATGGCAACTTGTTTTTATAATTCAAATTATTTGATTAATTGATGATAAATGCATCAAGTTTTGAGATATTTAATCAATCAATTAAAATTTTTAAATATTAAAAAAATATAATAAATAAACATTATATAAAAATAATATTCACTTATTACTTCCTAATCATTAATATTATTCTTATTATAAACAAAGGGTAATATTTATATCTTTAGTAATTGGGGGTTGGCATCACAAATATCAACATTCACGTTAAATGGTGACTTGAGCTATAAGTATACTTATGCAATTTAAGTGATTATGTTAATTAGTATCCTAGGGTTAACAACACAATTGTTAATTTTGGATAACCAAATTAAAGGCAACATGATCCTTAGGGAAGTTATTTTATCTAAATATGTTCAGAGGGTTACACTGATAATAATTTTCTTGACAGTTGTACGTCTCTTTTGATATCAAGAGGATTATACATTTATATATTTATTTTTTATTAGTTGTTTAGATCTTTTAGTATGTTGAGACCCGAGAGATGCCCTAGCCTAAAGTTATAGGTGTTTTTTGTTGTTCTCAATGAAATTCTCATTTACAGACAAAAAATATTCACACCTTTTAAATTGTTTTGGTTTTTTTTATTTTATATCTATCAAAATATATAATCTTTTATGCATGTGTATATATATATTGACGAATATATATATAAAATAAATATAATATTTTAGCTAAAATATATAAATATGAAACCAACTCAAATAATTAATTAAAGTGCATAAAATATAATTAAACCTTAAATTTGAAGCGAAATAACTAGGGGAAACAATTAATTAATAACCTTAAAACAATTAATTAGGGTTTATAAGGGAAGGAGATTATCCCTCTGTGAAATTTGAAGTGCCAGAGCCGCGCCATCAGGCAGGGGCGCAACGTAGCATCTGTGGCCGTCGATGCTCAACGGTGCTTTGCCGCTCGAGCCGATGATCAAACTAGAAAGTTTCTACTTAGTCGACATGCTCATCCATCACGTGCAGCGCCAACGGTCTGTGTGTGTGTTAAGGTTTGTAACAAATTATTAATAGCATCATGGTGTCATTGTCTAACGGTGTAATGTGTGTAGGGATGGCAATTGCAACCGAAATCGTGGAGAATCGAATTAAAACTGAATCTGTCAACGCAGTTAAAAACTGTTTGACTGGGTAATGGTTTGGTTTAAGGAAAAACCGAACACTGTTTTAATGGGTATAGTTTGATTATGATTTTCATTACAACCAAACCAAAACTCGAACCGAAACCGAACCTTTGTGTGGGTAACCGAATCAAACAAAACGGAATATATAAATATATATATATATAGTATGTATATTGTAAATTCGAGGGCCGGCTGTGAAACCCAGCCCCAAACCCACCCCAACCCAGCCTACTTGCGAACCCACCCCAGCCCAGCCCATTTGCAAACCCACCCTACCCCAACCTACTTGCAAACCTTTCTCTTCTTCCTCTCTCGACCTCGCTCTCACTTTCTCTCACCCTCGCTGCCTCTCGCTCTCTCTCACCCTCGCTGCATCTCGCTCTCTACCTCTTCTCTCTTGCTCGTCCGCTCACGCTCGCCCTCTCTTTCTCTAGCGCCTCTCTCTTACTCTTACTAGGGCTCATCCCCTCTTGCTCACGCTTGCGCTCTGCCTCTATTGCTCTCACTTGCCCTTGCTCTCGCTCCGCCCCCTCCTGCAAACACCAACAAACCCTTCTCCCTCTCTCATCTTCTCTCTCGATCTGTTATGTTACTCGCCCTCACTCTTGCTCGCTGCCTATCTCGCCCTCTCTGGAATACAAATACAGTTTTGAAAGCAATAATCGAAACACAAGAAGCGTCGACCAGGCGAGTCTAGAGTCGTGAACCTTCATTTTTTGAGCATCACATTTGATTTGCCTTCTGTAATTTATCTCTGTACGCTGACAGCAAGGCCTCCCTCTCTCTCTCGGCAACTCACAAATTAAGGTTTCTGACTTGATTTATTATTTTAGTCTGATTGATGCACAAATGCCTAAATCTAAATCTAACTTCCATTCTATATTTTTATTTAAATCTGTAATGTTTAAGAATGTGTTTATGTTTGCTATTTCTTTCTTTACTTCTCTATTTTGGTTCTTTTTCCCCTTACTGCAATGAATTGGAATGTCGAACTTTCTCTTTCTTCCCTTCGCGCTTGCATCAATTTTTTTAATCAAATATTAATATATATTGTGGGTGTGTTTGTGTCTATCACTTAGAAGTATAAATAAATTAAATTATTGCAATTTAGGAGGCATTGTCAATTTGAAGCCAAAAAGCATGGGGTTAATGTTAGGACTTTCTTCTAATAGTTAGATATATGTTTCCATAATGTTATTGTTAGTTGCCACAACTGTGAAAGACATAATGTAGTGCATGCAGATCAACAAATTTTTACAAAATATGGCATGCTCGTAAAGTGGCAGCACACAACAATGTTAATTTGTAACTTTGTGCAAGAAGAAGATAACTTTATTAGAGTTTGTCTTTGTTTATTGTAGAGTTATCAAATTTTTTTATGAATGTTATTTACAAGAGTTTATCTTTATTTGTTGGTATGGATTAAACTAAAAAAATCATGGTTAAAACCGAAATCGAATCGAAATCAAATGGTTTGGTTATGGTTTTTAATTTTTAAAACCAATGGGTTAATAATTTGGTTTTGGTTTTAGTATTTTAAATTTGGTTTGATTATGGTTTTAACAAAAACCGAAACCAAATCAAACCATTGCCAACCTTAAATGTGTGAGTTGTTGTATTCGCTTTGAATATATTAACGATGTAAAATTTTTGAAAATGTTATGTGATCGTCTAAGTTTAATTTTTTATCTTGTTTATATGTTATGTCGATATAAATATAATATCATTCTTTTTTTTAATCAAATAATATAATTTCTTAAAAAATTAAAAGAAATTAATAAAATAAGTATGTGCCCTAACCCTAAGGGTACTATAAATATGTGTGTTTATGTACCCCTTCTTCGAATTTGTTTTATTCTCAATTATGAACTATATATATACGTGTATGTATATCTCAGCAATTACCTATTAAATATATATATTTATCATTTAACATACCTTTATTTATCATATTCTTCTTTGTTAATATATATGAAAATATTATTTATACACTTATATACACTCTTGTGACACTCATATATTATTATGTTGTATTTTTTATTACATCAATACAACTATATAAAATCTTATTTCGTAAATTTATTTAAAAGTATCACAACTAAATATATAAATAACATTTTCATAATATATATATATATATGTGTGTGTGTGTCTGTGTGTGGTGCCTTTCTATTTATGACCCACAAACACAACAGCACATGACATTAATTAATTAATTAATAACATTGACACAATGACACCACTTTTGCTAATTATTCATTACTACTTTAAAAAGACTTCCAAATAAATAAATAGGAAGAGGCCTCCATGTCCCACCTTCTTATCCTGAGTTGAGTTGAGTTGCTCGATTAATTAAATGAAAAAAAATAAGAAAATTCAAACTCAAAATCTCACACCAACCATCCAATATTACGATTCTTAGACCACAAAAGACTAGACACTAGGGGTCTTGGGTCTGCATCTTCTAGTGTCATTATGGCCTCAAATAATGGGAGATGTGTAGCTGCGAGTTGACACATAGGATAAACATCCATTCCACTTGACCCTTTCAGACTAACCACACTTGTACATCTCAGCTGCAATCCCACCCCAAAGATCACCATTGTCATAGTGCTTAGCCTCCTTGATCTCGGTATAAACCTACATATATATAAGAGAGACAGATTTTGTTTTCAAAGTTATAAGCAGTTGGGTAGTGTTGTAACTAACAATTAAATGAGTTGATAATGCAACAACAATATCAATTATAAACTTGCCATGTTATCCCAACTCGCTCTGTCCCAAGGGTTGGACCAACCCAACAACCAATCACATTCTTGTTCAGCTTTGTTTTTACCGCGATAAACAACGACGACAATGGATCCAACGGCCTCGCCAGTACTCTTGACATGTAAAAATGCCATTCCTTTTTACATTGTTCAGCCATTCGCAATCTCTTTAGGGTATTTGGGGCCATACAGATGGCCATAATTATTATGGCTGGTAATATCAGTCAGAGAGTAGAGACAACGATGCCCCATTCCTTTTTCAAGAGCTCGACGTGATGCATTGTAAGTCAGGCATTGAAATTATTCATAAAAATGACCTAAGTTTTATTAAAAAATCTAAAAATTTCATAAAAAATATCTAAAAATAATAAAAAGACCAAAATTTTATTAAAAAAAAAAACCTACGAATTTCATAAGAAAGAGATAAAAATGTTCAAAAAAGATCTCAAAATAATAAAAAAAAAAAAGTCATATAAAACATGTAAAATGAAATTTAGGCCTTTCTATGAAATATAAAATGAAATTAAGGTTTTTTTTAATTATTTTTAGTACTTTTAATAAAATTTGTAAGTCTTTTTTTAATATTTTAGGTCGTCTTTACGAAATTTTTAGGTTTTTTGATAAAATTTAGGTTTTTTTAATATGTTTAGGTATTTTTTTATGAAATTTAGCACTTTTATTATTTTTAGATCTTTTTTATGAAATTTGTTGGTATTTTAAAGAAATCTAGATCATTTTTTTAATACTTTGGATCATTTTATAAAATTTATTCTTTTTAGATTATTTTAGGTATTTTTTAATGAAATTTTTAGTTTTTTAATTAAATTTAGGTCATTCTTTCATATTTTTAGGTTTTTTTTTATGAAATTAGGTCTTTGTTTCATATCAATGACTAAATGTCAACAAATTTTTTATTATTGAGGAACCAAATGTCATATTTATATATTAAGACTAATTTAATATATTTTTGTATATGACGTGGCATCTTACGTGACTTAAATAATAGTTTTGTTTATTCTCAGTTATGATAAAAACTTAAAATAATAATTTTTAATAGTTAAGATATTAAATTTTAACATTTTACACTTTAAGGATTAAATGCTATACTTTTTAATTATTGAGGGATCATAGTATATATTAGACTTTTATATTAATATGATAAATAATATTAGACATTGCAAATATCACTTCAAATATTAAAATTAAATTAGTTTTAAAAAATTAATATTATATTAGATGTGGTTAGTTAGTATTTAAAATCATATATAATACCTGTATAAGGTGACACCGGCACATCATGTGCTCTAACAAATACTATTTAAATCATAAAATACGAAGTGAAGTTATGTTTAGGGTTGCCATTGCAAAAATTATTGATACCCTATATTAGACTTTGATATTCCATCAATGAGGGAACATCAATCATGATCCATCCGTACACCATCTCACCTAATCCCTTAACACTTGCATGCATAACATAACAAAGTGGTTGAAATATAGAATATAGAAAGCGTGTGGCGGCTGTTGGGCAACACCAAAGCCATCTCCTATCTGTCTTCACTTAATAGATATGATTTAAATTAAATATTTTTTAATAAGAGAGGGACTTATGATTTAAAATTAAATATGTAATACGACAGCATCTCATATATTATATTATTATTGATGATATCATTAAATATGGCATGTCATTTTGTTAATAAATAATGTTTAAGAGTTATGCAGAAACTTCTCAAAGTCTTGACAAAAAATATTAATTGTAATCCTAGGATAAGGATAGTGATAGGGATAGGGACGGAGACAAATTAAGGGACAATAGAAAACATGTGAGAAATGCTAAGAAGATACAAGATATGAATGGATAAATTTGTACACGTCTTCACACTCTTCGATAGTTACTTCAGATATAAACAAAAGCAAAGAAATTCAATATAATAATGCTGATGGTTCCTCTTCTTTTTTTTTTGGTTAATTTAATAAACACTTAATTAATTCTCAAATGAGCAATTATAATAAGCTAAAATATCTTTTTTATATCATTTTCATTTGTTTAATATGTAAATAATATAATACATCAATATTAATGCATGTCCTATTAACCTTTTTTAAACTTAAAAAGAACAAAGCATCCTTTTACCAACACTTAGAAAATGATAAACGAGAAAAGAGAAAAAAAGTATCCAATAATGGAGTTAAGAAGCCAGTGGCCTTTGCATATACATAAATTTTGATTTAATAATATAGTTTTAAATTTTCATTCACTATGCACTTTAAAACACATTTTTATTATTAGTAAAAATGCATTTTAAGACACATGTTTTTAAAATGTGTCAAAACATAAATTATAATTTTTAAAATGTGTCAAAGATAATCATAGTTTAAAACTAGATTATTAAATTTTGATAAAAAATAATTATTATTGATATTGATTTATCATATGTCAAAGGATAAACAAACGCAAGTATAAACTCAACTAACAAGGTTCGAGTGGAAGACTTGGAATTGGAAACAGGGTCTCATCCTTCTTTTCTTACCTAGTGCGCGACTGTCATGCTTTCTCAATACGGTGGACCAAGTTCTGGAAGATTTCATTCTTTTTTCTTTATCTCTGTCTATCCTTGGTATGCCTTCGATTGAGGTTTGAGTGGTATCTATGACTTAAAACAACAATTAGCATTACTTCATTTAAAAATAAAAATCTTACATGAACGCTTTATTTTGACACTTGATGTAACATTTTTTATTAATACATTTATATATTTATATTAGGCTTAACACACATGAAGACCACTCAACAATTTAAAAATATGACGTTTAATCCATGAAATACAAAACGTCAACCATAGGTATCTAAAGTATTAAAAAATATTGTTTTAAGTTTTTACCATGATGGCTCATTAGCACGTGCACTAGCGGTGTTCAAAAAAATCAGTACATTACGGAAATCGGCCAAACCGAATCGATCAGTTTTTTTTTTTTTTTTTACGGTCCAAAATGGTTTGGAGACTGTACAAACTGCACTATTTGTGATTTGTATAGTTGGCGGTTCGATTTTAAATCGAATCGCACAATAAAATATAAAAAATATATATATTATATAACACCCCAACAGTCCAACAGATTATAAAAATAAAAAAAAATAAAAAAACCAACAGCCCAACAGGGTGGTTTTTTTTTTAAATAGAAAAAAAATATTATTATAAAAATCACCCCAACAGCCCCGCGCAACCCTTATTATTATAAAAACCACCCTATATTTTTATAATAATATATAACATGTTTATAATAATATATAACTATTATATCCAATATTTTTATAATAGGTTATAAATTCTAACAAGTTATAATAATATATTATATGTTGCCAATAAATTATTTTCAAACCGCAGTAAACCACCAAACCAGACTAGAAATGCGGTGTGGTTTGGCCCTACCCAAACCAGACGGTCGAAAAATCGCACCAACAGTTTGACGTGCTGAAAATGGTTTAGACCGAACAAACTGCATCGTGCATACCCCTAGCATGCACACATGCGCCCATTTTCGAGAGTAAACATCACATCAACAAGATACATCAAATTAGACTAATACATAAATCACATTTGATCTCTCAAAGGAAGGCAAAGGAAGAAGGAGTGCAGAACCGGGGAAGAATGAGTGCAGAGCAGGGGCGATTTTCGATTTGCTGTTCAGTCTTGGCAGGTTTAACAGGCAAGCTTTTCCTCCCTCCTTTCTTCTTCTAGGGTTATGAATGGCGGTATGTGAGGGTTTTCTTTGGGGTGGTCCTGCTGTTCGGTATATATATATATATATATTTACGGTGGATTTATGTTTATAAATGGGAGAGATGGCAGCCGAGTGGGAGTTTCTTCTCTACCTTTTGGTTGTTTTTCCAGCATTCCTTAGCTAATAGATCTCTTGGAAGTGGTTTCAGTGTGCTTGTTTTGTGTAGATAGATATATGAGCACTTATATATATATATATACACGTAGTTCTGTTTTGGCCGAATGGCCAGCCTACTGTTGCTTTTAAAATCCCCCATGAACTCTAGATATGAAGTCTGATTAATTGGATGTGAAAGCTTGTGACCGGCTTTCATTGAATTGGTGGAGTATAGCTTGGCCGAAAATTGGATATGGGGGAGGAGGCAAGCTTTGCGTGTAAGTATAATGGTATATATATAAAGCAATGTGAAGATGGGTTGCATCCAGCCACTATGTGCATTGGGTGTGTTTGGGGGATATTTAGCATTTAAATAATACTATTGTTAACATATATTATATTATTTGTTAGTCTTATAAATAATATGGATTTTAGTTATATTTAATACTCTTGATTTTATATATTAATATGTTATCTTATCTTATTGTAAATATGTTTATCATTATCATACTTCACTTTAATAATATGTAGCGAAATATTAATATGAAGTATAAAATAAAATGAGTAAAGGAAATACAATAAGAATAATATATGTGAGTTATACATTTTCATGCATATGAGTTCGTCCTCTTTTATTTTATTTAACTATAAGAGAGTGTCTATTCCAGCTTAGTAAATACGGGATCAAGGTAACGATGCTCGTGAGTCGTATTTGTGTTTCTAGAGGGTTTGTTCACTCTCTACTCTCTACTCTTTACTCTCTAAATGGAATGAAGATAGGTATCTTCGAGTTGGTGGCCTGCTAGTGTCCATAGGGAACGGGCGTACGTCTCTAACACTATTTTCCCTGCTCTAATCAGTTAAACTCATGTGACTCATCCAAGTGCTAAACGTACACTCAAGTCGGGTTTATGCATTTTGTGTGGTTCATTTACACTTGAGTGCTTGTTACACGATCATGTTATATTTATCTATAATTGTAGACACGAGCATTTGCATTTGGCGTGTGTTTTACTAGTTGGGCGAGGCTTGGCGGGATGCTTGGCTTATGGGGGCTTTTTATCCTATCTGGTCTACTACGCAACCCCTTATTTGTTGCATTTGCACAATCTTAGCGCCAGTTTTGAGATACAGTTGTACGGTGTCGGGTTTTTCGAACTGAGTTATTAGGGACGCCTAAGTGTGCCCAGTTTTTATTTTAGTCGCTTATGCAGGCCAGAGAGTGTGGTCGCTCCCACCCAGGCAAGCTTCAGCTTGTAGTACAGGTACAGTCTGCCTTTAGGGCAGTAGCAGGTTTGTGATAAAGACTTGGGTGCTAGTGTATTCTTTATTTGGGTCCCATGATCCTATATATGTGCATTGATACTTATGCAGTTTGTACCTGTGACAGTTTATGATATTGCATGGCATGTTATGCATGAGTTTTGATTTGTTATGTACTTGAGATGTAGGTTTACTCTTAGCACCTATTCTATTCGTCCTTCATTTCTTTATGAGCTTGCTGAGTCATTTGGACTCACCTTGTTTTCTCTTCATTCCAGGTAAAGGCAAGGACCTAGTTATGGGCGAGTCTAGTAGGTCCCGACTTCCGGGTTAAACGGTGTACAAGGCCATGCAGATCTAGTAGTTGTCAGTCTGGGGGTTTCTTTTTGTTCATTTTGCCTCTTCCGAACTGTATTTTCTTCAGTTTATTTGGGTCTGTATGGTTTGTGTTATTTTGTGACCGGTGTGCTGTGTTGTATGTTATGCATGCTTGGGCTATGTAAGCCTAGAGATCAGTTGTTGTATAGCAAGTTAAGGTTTTGATATGCATGCCGGGATGGCAAGTTTCCTTTAGCAGTTTTCTCTTGATATTTATCAGTGGCATGCATGACAGGTCTTTTTAGATCAGGTTGTCTCTATTTTAGTAGGGCACCCGCTCTGGTTCTTTGGGGAACTGGGTAGGGGCCCTACACTTAATAATTAAAAAAATTGACATTTGGTAACTAATATGAAAAAATGACCAAATTTATTAAAAAAAAATCTAAATTTCATACAAGATCTAAAAATATTCATAAAAATACCTAAAAATAATCAAAGAAAGACCTAAATTTTATATAAAAAAAAAATCTTACAAATTGTTAGTGTGGTATGCCCTAGATTTAGATAACATCTAGCATGTTTGTAAAAAAATACATTCATTGTATTTTTGTATATATTAATAAAATGCAAGTTGTTCATCATTCATAAACTCTCTAGTTTGTTATATAAATAAGTTCCTGGATCTCTTATTTAAAAATCTTATTCTTAAAATGTTAAAACTATGTGACATGATCCTTTGGTAATTAGACTTCTTAAATGATTCATGATCCTTAAAACTTATCAGTTGGGAGTCTGATTAATCAAGTATGCACTACTATATAGTTTACTACCCTTAATTAGTATGAGTTACTAATGGTAATGGATGGTGTGTCACATGTCATATGACATAGGGATGTCTAATAAACTCGTGAGTGGTTGTTGGAGAACAACGCACTAAATGTTGTTGCTCCCTTAAGGTATGGCCACTCAAGAGAGAGAGTGAATTGAGTGATTAAAATTTTTCTTAATTTTAATAAATATTCTTGATTAATGATTTTATTGAAGAATATATATTTGATAAATATAATAAATGATGTTTGAGATTAATAATAATACAAGCCACAAAATATAGCAAAAATAAATGAAATGAGACAATAGGCAATTTTAAGTGGTTCGGTGTCTCCACAAACACATAATCTACTCTTCCAAAATCTAACCACTTTTGGGGTTCCACTAAACCAAATTCACTAAAGTTTTCACACTATCTCATCTTAGAAATTAGATACACACCTAGATTACAACGAGTTCTAAGTAACCACTACATCAAAATTTTCACCCTACCTTACTTTGGAAACTAGATTCACCTAGGTTTTAACAGTTCTATGAAACATATACAATCCACAACGATAGTTTAAATGTTTACGAATAATTTTTCACACTTGGACACAAATAAATAAGCAATTAAGCACAAAATATAAATATTTAAATCAATAAATAAATTAGTGACCTCAGATTTAATTGAGAAATTCGAAGTAAACTTGAAATTTTTTTCTCCTCTTATATTGTAACTTTTCGATTAATGTGTAATAATGTTTCGAGAGCCTGGTTGGATGTTAGCTTGAGAGCATTTGGGATCTTTTGGATGTTTTGGATATGCAATATGTGTAGTAAATGATCTTTAAAATGAGTTTGGAATTATTTATAGGCATTTTAAAAAATATTGTAGTGTATAATGGTCAAATTCACTGTAGTAAACGATAACATTACTGTAGCAACGGTAAAATCACTGTAGCAACGGTAAAAATACTTTTAAAAAAAATTTACTTTACTTGGAAAATAATATTTTTGGTAATACATATACTATGAAAAAATATTTTATAAATTAATTAAAAATAATTTGGCACTGCAATTAGTATATTTAAAAATACTCTTTTTGTTAATTATCAAAACTTAATTAATATGAATAATTGGGTTAACAAACGTGACGTCGATAACTAACCACATGGCCAGCATTATGGATAATGGTCATGTAGTGAAGTTGCAATAGTGTAACTGATCATTAGATTTCAACTAACACAGTTGATTTGTGTATTACTGTGAAAGATTTGTTAATGGGTCGCACCATCTAATTGTAAGGTTGAGAGATTCATCTATGTGGTTCTGTATTGTTGGTATATGGAGGCAGGTGCTCAAGGATAGTGTAATACCCTAAGACATCGTAAATAATAATCATAATTTTGATATTAGTGGAATTTTAGTGTTTATCAGTAAATTTAATGGGGGTAAGGTATATTGTAAATAAATTTATTTATATTGTAAAAAGAATATAGTTTAATCTTAGTTAAATTGTATGGTTTAGTCATAGTTAAAATACTATAAATTATATAGATGTTATGTATTAAATTGGACTTTTCTTGCAAATAATACTGCCTGTATATGTATGTATATAGGTATATGTATATGTATGTATATATGTATATTAAAAAAAATCCAAAAATCCAAAAAAATCGGAGTAGGCGCGCGGCCATGCTTTGGTCGCGCTTGCAAACGGCTATCAGAGGAGAGAGGGGTCATTAATGCTGAAATGGCCATCGGGATGGCCTTCTAGGACACGTGGGTGTCGTGATGGGACAAGACACGTCGAGTTTTGGCTATAAATAGCCAAGTTCGGGCGAGGCCTTTCGTTAGAATTTTTTACTTCGTAGATCGGGCATTTGGAGCAGCGTTTGAGAGCTTGGTGAGTGAGGTTCTAATTCTTGCATTGTGGGCAAGGTTTCTGGAGCGTTTGGTGGCCAACGGAGCAGCGGAGAAGGAGAATCAAGCCTCGCTGGAAAATCGCGACTTTGCCGGAGCCGAGACTTCAAACGTGAAATCACGATATTTTTGCTATTTTTTTTCTCAATTTTAAGGTTGTAATCGGGTTAGGGAGGTCGAAAATAAGGGGGAGGGAAGCTTCTTTTGAAGCTTGGAAGCCCAGCAGGGTCGCCGGCGACGATTTGGCCGTCGGAGAAGACGACCCAGTCTGGCGCGTGGCTGCACGCGCCAGCAAATAGGAAGAAGGCGCATGGCCTGCACGCGCTCGCCAGAAAAAATAAAAGAAAAGAAAAGAAGAAAAATAAAAATAGAAAAAATTTTACAAAAATTTCCAGAAAATCTAGAATTTCGTTCATGTCTTATTTTGTGAAAAATTTTCTGGAAAATGCTAAATTAATTATTTAGTTAAGTAATTTTGTTATTATGGAAATAATAAAAAAATAGGAATTTAATTTGAAAAATTTCAAGAAAATTCCAGAAGGCTAGAAATATTATTTAAAGAATATTAGTAAAGAGAAATTGGGTTCTATGAAAATTTAAATATTTATTATGAAATTTTGAGGAAATAAGACTTAGAAAATAAAGAGAAATTGTAGAAATTATGAGAAAATAGTAAATTGACATTTTGGAATAAATTTAATGTTTTAGGAATCCTTGGGGCACGAGGATTGGGAAATAGCTCGCCTTTCGAGGATGACACCCTTTTTGAGGCAACTTAAATTGTGGACGGTAAGTGTACCGTTACAAGATTAGTACGGTTATAAATATTTATGTTTACACCCGATCTTCGGGAATGCTTCATCATATTAACATGCCCTGATATGTATTCATCACGTAGACTACACACATGACATGCTATGAAATGCATATGTGCACGTTGATATTATTGATCACATGCATCGTGGCCGTAGGGAGTATGAACTAGCACCGCTACTGTACCAAGGATACCCTCATACACCCCGTCTTCGAAAGAGGTGGCCGTAAAAATGATAAGTAGCATGAAGGGTGCAGTTGACACCTACGATGAATAAAACATTGCATACACACATGATAAAGCATCTTGTACCTTACTTAAATGGTTCATCATCTAATTCAAGTTTTGCCCTTGAAATATTCAACGTTCCAGTTGGGACTTGCAGTGATGGTACGAAAGTCAAAGATCTGTAGTGATGCGAGTTGTCGAGTAATGAGCAAGTGTGCCATGTTATGTTGTAATACGAATATTTCAAGTATTATGTACGTTTTAAATTATCTTTAGAAACTTATGTATCAACTTTGTAATAAATGCCATGTTCAGTTATCTATGTATGAAATGCTATGATCAGGTTTGATTTCAGCTTCCGCTTTATTAGATTTAATTTTACTAGTGTATAAATTATTTCGTCAAGAACTAGATAGGTCTAAGGGAATTTCGGGGTGAGGTAGCGTGGAAAAAAAAAATTCCTAAATTCCCTAAGACATAACACGCCTTGAGTAGGTGGGGTGTTACAGATAGGATCCGTCGCCCTCATCATCATTGATGAGAAGAATGTTCTATGTGGTCTATTGTTAATGTAACAAGACAGTCCCTAGCTAGGACAAATTGATAATTAGGAAAGATGTTTCTTGAAGTGTCATCACTTTTGCTCAGTTAGGACGTTGGGTAATGAAAGGATTATAGCGCATAGTAATCGTCAACTGTAATAGGTTTATTTGAAGTGAGACTTCACTATCTTCTATGTTATCTTGAATCACTGCTAGACGCTTCTCAAAACTCTCAAATCATCACCAAAATATGGAAAGATACTTCACTACAAAAAAAATCAGCATTTAGATGCGGGTTCTTT
The DNA here is from genome assembly GCF_014633365.1 of Diospyros lotus. NCBI lineage: Eukaryota > Viridiplantae > Streptophyta > Magnoliopsida > Ericales > Ebenaceae > Diospyros > Diospyros lotus. Next base: position 1,589,969 of record NC_068339.1, read on the forward strand.
TTTCATTTTGCAGCAGTTTTTTTGCATTTTGTGGTGGTTAAAGTAATTTAGTGGTAGTTTTGAAAATCAAACCGCCGCTACTATATCAGGCGTTGTGAAGCATTTAGTGATAGTTTTTAGCAACCGCAGGAGTAACCGCTGCTAAATGCTATTTTTTGCGGCAGTTTGTAAATCGCTGCAAACTAAGTGATTTAGCGACGATTTTTAAAATATTTAGTGATGGTTTCGAAATCGCTGAAAAAAAATCGTAAAATATTGAATTTGTAAAAAATTCAAAAATTTTAAATTTTAACAGCGATTTTAAAACCGCCACTATTTACCTACCAGTACACAAGTAAGCGACAAGGATGAGTGCCCGACCACTCGTGGGCGTGGGCCCACATGTGGGGACAAGCTAGGGCTAGCATGCCCGTGCATGGCCCTGGGCACCATGTGGCCTCATGTCCGCGCTCCACGTGGCCATGCTAAAAATTTAATTTTCTAGCCTCTCCCTTCCGTGGATTCGAACCCGCAACCTCCCGTACACTCGTGCGCGCACGAAACCATCTAATCTGTGAAGCCTCCTTATAAATTATTCTCGCACATAAATTACATACTAAACCAATCCCATTTTCCAGAATTATATTCTAAATTTTTTTAATATAAATTAAAAAAAATTGAAAAACATAAATTAATGGATTATTTTTTAAAAGAATAAAGGAATAAATTTTGAATAAATTAATTAGATGAAATTAAAAAAATTAATTGATTAAAAAATAAAATGAAGATTTTATATATTTTTTTAAAATTATTAAAATTTTGCTGCATGTTTTTTTAATTTTTTAAAATTAAATTTTTAATGAATTTTTATTTTTAATTATTTAATTATTTTTTAATTTAAGGAACCGTCGCTAAATTGATTAAAAATTTTATTTTGCGACAATTTTTCAAAACCGTTGCAAATATTAATTTAATTTTTATTTAATTATTTACTTATTTTTTAAATTTAACGACGATTTCTAAAAACTACCGCTAAATTGATTAAAAAATTGTATTTTGCGGCGGTTTTTCAAAATTGCCATAAATATTAATTTAATTTTTATTTAATTATTTGATTTTATTTGAATTTAGCGACGATTTTTCAAAAGCCACCACAAAATTCAATTTTATTTTTTAATTATTTATTTATTTTTTGAATTTAGCTGTGGCTTTTTGAAAACCGCTGTAAAATTAAGTTTTTAATGAATTTTGTGGCAGTTTTTCAATATCGCTGCTAAATGTTAAAAAAACCACTGCAAAAAAATTGCTGCGAAAAATTAATGTTGTGCTTGTGATTGGTCAAGGTGTTGGCTGGTGCCAAATGGGTTTTGCTGCTATCTGTTTGCTAGCGGACAGTGAACCTCGAAAATCACATACTATATAGTAATGTGTCTAGTATTGCACTAAGTACCCATTGTGTCTTAGATATGTCATTAAGTATTAATGATGGTAGTGGGTCAAATGTTGACTTACTGGAGCACTAAGAGTTGACTGCCTTAGCTCTGGGAGTTGACTATCTCGACAGTCGACTCGCCAGGCCACGAGAGTCAACTCTCGGTGCTGCCTTATTATAAATGTATAGCAATGACACTACAATCCAAGAGGGGGTGAATTGGGTTATTTTAAAAATTAATTGAATTTGAAGAATTTTTTGCTTAAAAATGAGTTTTTAAAACAAATACTTGAAAGTCGTTTGGGAAATTCTTAACCCAATAAATGAATCTAAGAATAAACACAATAGAAGGACGCAAACAATTTATAATGGTTCAGTTTAAACCAAACCTAATCCACTCATTTAGCTTCTTACTAAGGATTTTCAATCAATTCACTAAAAACCTCATATTACACCGATTAGGTCCTCTAATATAAACTACTACAAATTGCAAGCCTTATACTTTGACAAGTATGTCATCTAGCAACAAGGTAGAAAATACAACTTTTTGCTTAAACAAGTAAACCCTCTAGTCACAAGCTAGGTAATACAATCTCTTATAATTAATGTAAACCCTATAGTAGAAAGCTAGGCAATGCAAGAGATTTTAAAGAGAATAAATTTTGAGAGATGAATCTCTTAGATACAAAAATCTCTCAAAAATGAATGCAAAGCTTGAAATAAATTTTACAAAGAAAATGAAAAGCCTTGGAGAGAAAATTAAATAGATCAGTGAAGCACAAAGCGAATGAGCACTTGAGAGCTTGTAATATGATCACTTGATTGTCTTGAATCATCCATCTGCCGTCCATTTATAGTACTTGATGAGCTCTTTCAAAAATATAGTCGTTGGTGGTAGGCGGAGCATCTTGAGCAAATTGTCAAACTAGTTGTTGGAAGCATCTAACAAAGAAATGGTCAACAGATTCAAGGAATTGGTCAATAAGTTAATTTAAATCTAAAAATCGGTCGACAGTCTATGAAGAACTATTAACACCTTATGCAAGCATTATGTCGGTCGACATATTATAACAAAACGGTCGACAGATGCAAGATAAATTCCAATTCGTCAAAAGCAAGCATTTTTCTGGTCGACAACCCTAAGGTGAGTGGTCAACAACCAGAAGCATACCAACCAAAAGAGGTCAACAGTTTCATCCAATATGTCGACAACTTAGACTAAAATAGCAAAACGGTCAAGAGGTTCCTAGAATAGGTCGATAGATGGTCTTTTGCCTTTGAAAATTTTTGCTTCATTTTGACCAACAATTCAAAACCATTTTTTTTTAAATCATCATAATACTCATTTTTTCAAATCTCTATTTAAAATATGTACGTATAAATACATAGTTCATTTAAAGAAAATGATGTTCATTTTAGCAAAGTATTTGAAATTTATTTGTATAGAAAAACATTTTGACTTAGGTAGCATTTGTTAAAATAAGTAAAACAAGATTGCATCAAGATAACTTATCCAAAGGGGGAGGATAGATAAATTGATTTAGAAAGTTCAAAATAAGAAGTCACGTGACTTCTTTCTAGATAAATTTAACAAACACAATAAAAAACACTTTTATCTGATATACTTTTCATATCCTACTTTTTCTAATCTATATCTTAATTAACAAACACTAGCTTAGGATATAAAACAAATTGTACAAATTATTTTTCATCATCAAAACCCAAACACAAGAGTAAAATATCATGTCTTAGCCCTCCCAATTGTGTTCCACGTGGTATGAAATTAGAGAAGCAGGTGGAGAGGCTAGGCGGTGAAATTGGACGTGAATTAGAATTATAGAGGTTGTAATTCAGCTTGACTTCTTCTGTTTCTTTGTAACTTCTACTTTTGTCAATTTCTACTTTGCTTCTATGAAATTACAAGTGCGTGATTATCACGTGAGGAATTGACACATGGGTGCTGGTGGTACAAAATCCTTGGTCTAACATAAGAAATGGTGCACAGAGTGATATCAGATTGCACGCTAGATGTGGATAGACAAAGACCACCACAGCATGAGGTGGATTTGGCTTCAGTATAGAAATAGTTTCTGTTCCCCAACCTAACATTCGACATCAGGTATTAATTTATTGTATTTTATATGATAAGATTGTGTGTTGCTTAAATATTCAACATGTGCATGGTGTGTGTATTTAGTGCTTCTACTATGTATATCTGATGCACATAAAAAAATTTATTTTACCCTTACCACCATACGAGAATTCCTTCACAAATTTCATAAAAAAAGAGCTAAAAGTATTAAAAAAAAGGACCTAAAACTTTAATAAAAAAGAACTCAAAATAATCCAAAAAGACCTAAATAAAACATATAAAATAAAATTTAGGTCTTTCTATGAAACATAAAATTAAATTAAGGTTTTTTAATTAATTTTAGGACTTTTAGTAACATTTGTAGGTCTTTTTTTTTTTTAATATTTTAAGTCCTCTTTATGAATTTTTTAGGTCCTTTTGATGAAATTTAGGTATTTTTTAAGAATATTTTGAGGACTTTTCAAGAAATTTAGTACTTTTATTATTTTTATATCTTTTTTATCAAATTTTTATGTTTTTAAAGAAATCTAGGTCTTTTTTTAATACTTTTAGCTCTTTTTTTAATGAAATTTGTGAATCATTTTATAAAATTTATGCTTTTTAGATTATTTATGTATTTTTAATGAAATTTAGATCTTTTTTTAATATTTTAAGTTTTTTTTTTAATTTTAGGTGTTTTTCTTCGACCAAATATCAATTTTTTTTATTATCGAAGAATTAAATATCATATTTATATATTAAGACTAACCTAACATATTTATCTGATATATGGCTTTTTCGATGTGACGTGCCAACTTACATGACATAATGGTTCCATTTACTCTCAATTACTATAAGTATTTAAAATAATAATTTTTAATAATTAAGATACTGAATTTTAATATTTTGTACTTCAAAAATTAAATGCTATATTTTTTTGGGATCACAGTGTATATTAGGTTTTTATATTAATATAATAAAAAATATTAGACATCACGAATATCACCTCAAATATTAAAATTAAATTAGTTTTAAAAGACTAATATTATATTAGAAGTAGTTACTTAGTGTTTAAAATCATTAATATATTCAAACTTAATATGTAACAAATCATGTTCTCTAACAAATGCTGTTTAAATCATAAAACACAAAGTGAAGTTATGTTTAGAGTTGCGATTGTAAAAAATTAGTGAACCCTAGTGGTGGTGGAATATTCCATCCGTACACCATCTCACCTAATCCCTCAACACGCACATGCATAAAATGACAAAGTAGTTGAAATACAGAATATAGAAAGCGTGTGGCGGCTGTTGGGTAACACTGAAAGCCGTCTCCTATCTGTCCTCGCTTAGTAGTTATGATTTAAACATCATTAATATATTCAAACTAAATATGTAATACGACAGTATCACACACATTACATTATTATCGATGACACCATTAAACATGTCATGGCATTTTGCTAATAAATACTATTAGGAGTTTTGCAGAAACTTCTCAATTCTTGACGGAAAATATTAATTGCAATCTTAGGATAGGGATAGGGACAGGGACAAAGGGACAATAGAAAAAAAATGCTAAGAACTATAAGATATGAATGGATAAATCTGTACACGTCTTCACACTCTTCGATAGTTACTTTAGATATAAATAAAAGCAAAGAAATTCAATATAATAATGCTCATGGTTCCTTTTTTTGTTAATTTAATAAACACTTAATTAATTTTCAAATTACCTATTATAATAAGCTAAAATATCTTTTTTATATCATTTTCATTTGTTTATTATGTGAATAATATAATAATTAATCCGTGTCCTATTATTTTTTTTAAACTTAAAAAGAACAAAGCGTCCTTTTACCAACACCTAGAAGGTGACAAACGAGCAAAGAGAAAAAAAGTATCCAATAATGGGGTTAAGAAACCAGTGGCCTTTGCATATACATAAATTTTGAATTATTAATATAGTTTCATTTAATAATATAGTTTTAAATTTTCATTCACTATATATGCACTTTAAAACACATTTTTAAAAAAATCAAACATAATTATAGTTTAAAACTATATTCTTAAATTTTCATTTAATAATACAGTTTTAAACTTATATAAATTTTGATAAAAGATAATTATTATTGATATTGATTTATCATATGTCAAAGGATAAACGAACACAAGTATTAAGTCAACTAGCAAGGTTCGAGTGGAAGAGGAATTGGAAACAAGGTCTCATCCCGCTGGGGGGGGGGGGGGGGGGGGGGGGGGGGGGTGCTATGTTTAATCTATGAAGTACAAAACGCAAACAATTCGTAAATAAACTACTAGAAAATTTTGTTTTAAATCGTTGCCGTGACAGTCTATTAGCACGTGCACACATGCACCCATTTTTGAGAGTAAACGCCACGTCAGCAAGATTGATCAAATTAGACTAATACATAAATATGACATTTGGCCTATTAATAATTAAAAAAAATAAAATTTGGTTCCTCAATAATTAAAAAAAAATTGACATTTGGTCCCATAAAAAATACCAATTTTAATAAAAAAAATACCTAAATTTCATACAAGACTTAAAAATATTCATAAAAATGACTTAAAATTTTATTAAAAATAAAAATTTTTCATAAAAATACCCAAAATAATAAAAAATCGCTAAATTTTATAAATTAAAAAAAACCTACAAATTGTCAGCGTAGTATGCCATAATGCTAGATTTAGATGATGTCTAGCAGGTTAATAAAAAAATACATTTATTGTATCTTTGTATATATTAATAAAAGACAAGCTATTCATCTCTCAAGTTTGTTATATGAATGAGTCTCTACATCTCTTGTTTGAGAATCTTATTTTTAAGATATTAAGACTACGTGACATGATTATTTGGTAATAGGATTTCTTAAATGATTCTTGGTCCTTAGACTTATTGGTTTGGACTCTAATTAATTAAGTATGAACTAGCACATAGTTTACTACACTTAATCAGTATGAGTTACTAATGGTAAAGGATGGTGTGTCGCATGCTATATGACATGGGGATGTCTCTAGTAAACTCATGAGTACGTGGTTGTTGGTGAATAACGCATTGAATATGACACCAATGACTGACCATATGATATTACAGATAATAGTCTTGTTGTCAAATTACGACAATATAACTGATTCTTAGAGTTGAACTGACATAGTTGTCTTGTGTATTGGTGTTCAAGATTTGCTAATGGACTGCACCATCCAATTGCGAAGTGGAGAGGTTCATCTATGTGGTTCCGTATTGCTGGTATATGGAAGCAGATGCTCAAGGATAAGATCTATCACCCTCGTCGTTATTGATGAGGTGAATGTCCTATGTGGTCTACTGTTATAGTGATAGGACAATCCCTGACCAGGGTAGATTGATTATCAGAAAAAATGTTTCCTGAGGTGTCATCTCATCATACTGATAAGATCTGACACATAGTTATTAAGTTTGTGAGTTTATCGTACATAACTCTCGTTCAGGGACATTAGGTGATGGAAGGATTATAGCACATAGTAATCATCAATTGTAATAGGTTCACTTGAAGTAAGACTTCCCCATCTTTCATATTGTCCTGAACCGCTACTAGGTGCTTCTCAAGAACTCTCGGATCACCACTGGGATATGGAGATATTCTTGTGATGGGTTAAGGTGTTGGTCGATACCAAATGAGTTTTGGTGCTGTCTGTTTCCTAGCAAGCAGTGAATGTAGAAAGTTACACACACCATATAATGATGTGTTCGATATCGCATTAAGTACCCATTGTCTCTTAGATATGCCATTAAGTATTAATGACAGTAGTGGGTCAAATTAAGGTTGACTTGTTGGAGCATTGAGAGTTGATTGCCTCAATTGTGGAGTTGACTAGCTAGGCCATGGGAGTTGACTCTCGGTACTGCCTCAGCCTTCCCAATTGTGTTCCAAGTGGCATGAAATTGGAAAGGCATGTGGAGTGGTTGGGCGATGAAATTGGATGTGAATTAGAATTTCAGAGGCTATAATTTAGCTTAACTTCTTCTGTTATCTCTGTAACTTCTGCTTCTGCTTCTATGAAATTATAGGTGTGATTGTCACGTAGGGAATTGACACACAGGTGCTGGTGGTATAGAATCCTTGATTTAGCATAAGAAGAGGTGCACGGAGTGATACCGGATTGCACGCTATGTATGGACAGACTAGGACTACCACAGCTTGAGGTGGATTCGATCTTAGTATAGAAATAGTTTTATACCCCAACCGAGGGGTGGATCTAGGGGGGCAAGCAGGGGCTGTAGCCAGTGCCTGCTCCAGCCCTCCCCCAAATCTGTCTTGGGATTTGAACCATTGGAGGCTGAAATGGCTTATGGATCTGGGGGCCAGCCCTACCCCAGATCCATCACTGGATCTGCCCCAACCTAACATTGAACATCAAGTATTGATTTATTGTATTTCATTTGATGAGATTATGTGTTGCTTAAATATCAAAATTGTATATGGTGTATGTATTTATTGCTTTCACTGTGTATATATCTTATGCCCACAAAAATATTTATTTTACCAGCACCACCATACGAGAATTCTTTTACAAATTTCATAAAATAAAAAAGCTAAAAATATTCAAAAAAGACCTAAAATTTAATAAAATAAGACCTCAAGATAATCCAAAAAGACCTAAATATATAAAACATATATGTAACACCCCACCTACTCAGGGCGTGTTATTTCTTAGGGAATTTAGGAACTTGTTTTTTTTTGTTTTTTATCACCCCAAAAATTCCCTTAGACCTATCTAATAATTTATACACTAGAGATAAATGAAATCTTGTAAAGTGAAAGTTGAAATCGAACCTGATCATACCATTTCATACATAGATAACTGACATGGCACTTGTTACAAAGTTGATACATAAGTTTCTAATTTAAAACGTACATAATACTTGAAATATTCGTACTACAACATAACATGGTACACTTGTTTATTCCTCGACGACTCATGTCGTTACATATCTTCGACTTTCATACCATCACTGCAAGTCTCGACTGGAACATTGAATATTTCAGGGGCAAAACTCGAATTAGATGATGAACCATCTAAGTAAGGGTACAAGATGTTTAATATGTGTGTATGCAATGTCTTACTCATCGTAGGTGTCAACTGCACCCTTCATGCTATTTATCATTTTTACGGTAACCTCTTTCGAAGCTGGGGTGTATGGGGCACTACAAAAAAAATCAGTTTTAATGATGGATTTTCCGTCACTAAAAACTTAAAATTCGTCACTAAATTTTTCTGTGACGGGTTTAGTGACGGGGTAAAATCCGTCACTAAAGGGGGCGTGACAGAATTTTAGTGACGGGGTGAATGCTACCCGTCGCAGATCTGTGACGGGATAGCAATTCCGTCACAGATTTGTGACGGGACACCCGTCACAGATCTGTGACGGGGCAGTAGTACCCGTCACAAATCTGTGACGGGGCAGTTCCACCCGTCACAGATCTGTGACGGGGGAAGTGCTGCCCGTCACAAATCTGTGACGGGGAAATAGTGCCCGTCACAGATCTGTGATGGGGAAGTACTGCCCGTCACAGATTTGTGACTGGGATTCCCGTCACAAATCTGTGACGGGGAACTGTCCGTCACAAATCTGTGACGGATATGACAAGCCGTCACAGATCTGTGACGAGAAGTACTGCCCCGTCACAGATTTGTGACGGGCGCTACCCGTCACAAACACTCTTAAAATAAAAAAAATAATTAAAACAAACAATCTGTGACGGGTAGTACCCCCGTCACAGATCTGCGACGGGAGTACCCGTCACAAATATTCTTAAATATAAAAAAAATAATATTAAATAAATAATTTTATTTAAAAATAATAAAATTAATATGATCAATCTGCGACGGGACAGCCGTCGCAGATATTTTTTAAATAAAAATAATAATTTTGAAAAAAAATATTAAATTAATATTAATATTTTAAATCAATAATATATTTTTATGAAATTAATATATTTTTAATTTCAAAAAATATATTTTTAATTTTTAAATTTATAAAATTAAAATTTATATTTATTAAAATTAATATTTTCTTTTATAAGAATAAAAAAATTTAAAATAACAAGAATTTTTTTAAAATTTTAAATAAAATATTAAAAATAACATTAAATAAAATTAATATTACCCACATTCACATTAAAAATAAAAAAAAAATTAACATTAATTTTTTAAATAGAATTATCTAATTTATTTCATATGTTAGTTTTAAAATTTTTAATTAAAATTTTATTTATTATTTATTATTTTTTAAATAGAATTCTTTTATATTTTTAATAGAATTTTTTTATTTTTTTAATGTATACACATAAATATTTTCTTATGACAATAAGAAAATATTAAGTTTATTTTTAGTATATAAACTTAATATTTTTAGAAAATATTAAGTTTCTTAAAATATATGCTTTCTTAAATAGTAAGTTTATTTTTAGTATATAATTTTTTACGTATTTTATTTAAAATTACAATATTTTTCATTAAAAATATATCTAAACTTAAAAATAAAAAAATAAACATTATTTACACATGCACGAGTTTCCTAGTCCAATTATTACATATCAAAATAACTAAATAATTAATTAGTTGTAGTTTAATTATTTAATTAAGCATTACAAATAATATAAACAATTAAACTAAAACTAAACTAATTAATATAAAAATAAACTGCTAAACTAACACAAAAAAAATAACTACAAATAAACTAACACAAAAATAAAATAACTACAACTAAACTAACACAAATAAATTATAATTAAACTAACAGAATATAATTAAAACTAAAACAAAATAAAAAACATAAAATACTTAGCTTGAGAGCACCAAAGATAACTGAAGAAGAAGAAGAACCAAGAAGACTGTGAAGAACCAAGGAGACAAAGAGACTGTGAAGAAGAACCAAGGAAACTGTGAAGAAGAAGAAAAATCGAGACAGTGAGAGAAATGGAGGGGGGGCGTTCAAAGGTGTGGAGGAAGAGTGGGAGGGAAAGGGGGGCGGGGGTTATTTTAAAGGAACGATTGTGACGGGACGTCAGTCCCCGTCACAGAACTGTGACGGGGTGTCAATCCAGTCGCAAAACTGTGACGGGACTGACAAGTCCCGTCGCAGTTCTGCGACGGGGCGTCAGTCCCCGTCACAGATTGTGACGGGGCGTCAGTCCCGTCGCAGAACTGTGACGGGGCGTCAGTCCCCGTCGCAGAACTGTGATGGGGCGTCAGTTCCGTCGCAGAACTGCGACGGAACATCAGTCCCGTCGCAGTTCTGCGACGGGAAACCTCGCTCCCGTCGCTGATTTGCGACGGGAGATTATTTTTCGTCACTATTTTGTGACGGGATACACTATCCCGTCACTGATTTGAGACGGAAATAGATATCCCGTCACAATTTTGTGACGGTCATTTCAGACCGTCACTAAACCACTTTAGTGACGGCTTTCCATCACTAAACCCGTCACAAATTAGTGACGGGAGCATCCCCATCACAAAACCCGTCACTAAAACTGATTTTTCTTGCAGTGAGGGCAGCGTTGGTACAATAGCAGTGCTAGTTCGTACTCCCTACGGCCACGATGCATGTGATCAATGATATCAACGTGTACATATGCATTTCATAACATGTCATGTGTGCAGTTTATGTGATGGATACATATCAGGGCATGTTAATATGATGAAGCATTCCTGAAGATCGGGTGTAAACATAAATATTTATAACCGTACTAATCTGGTAACGGTACACTTACATTCCATAATTTAAGTTGCCTCGAAAAATATGTCGTCCTCGAAAGACGAGTTATTTCCCAATCCTCGTGCCCCAAGGATTCCTAAAACATTAAATTTATTATAGAATGTTAATTTACTATTTTCTCATAATTTCTACAATTCTCTTTATTTTCTAAGTCTTATTTCTTCAAAATTTCATAATAAATATCTAAACTTTCATACAACCCAATTTCTCTTTACTAAAATTCTTTAAATAATATTTCTAGCCTTCTGGAATTTTCTTGAAATTTTCCAATTTAAATTCCTATTTTTTTCTTATTTCCATAATAACAAAATTACTTAAATAAATAATTAATTTAGCATTTTCCAGAAATTTTTTCACAAAATAAGACATAAACGAAATTCTAGATTTTCTGGAAATTTTTTCAAATTTTTTTTCTATTTTCTTTTTATTTTTCTTCTTTTCTTTTCTTTTCTTTATTTCTTTTCTGGTGGGCGCGTGCAGGCCACGCGCCTTCTTCCTACTCACAGGCGCATGCAGCCACGCGCCCGACTGGGTTGTCTTCTCCGACGGCTGCCTCATCGCCGGCGACCCCCCGACTTCTCCGAGCTTCGAAAAAGTTCTATCTCCCCATTAATTTCGACCCCCCGAACTCAAAAACAACCTTAAAACTTTGAAAAATCAACTGGAAGTACCTCGATTTCGCGTTCAAAGGCGCGACTCCGGCGGCTTGCACGATTTTCCGGCGAGGCCCGATTCTCATTCTTTGCTGCTCCGTTGGCCACCAAATGCTCCAAAAACCTTGCCCACGATGCAAGGACCAAAACCCCACTTACAAATCTCTCCAACACTGCCCCAAATGCTCAATCTATGAAGTAAAAAATTCTGATGAAGGGCCTCGCTCGAACTCAACTATTTATAGCCAAAAATCCGTCGCGAGCTGTCTTATCAAGGGTGCCACACGTCCTAGAGGCCATCCCGATGACCATTTCCCCATTAATGCCCCCATCTCCTCTGGTACTTGGTTGCAGGTGCAGCCAGAGCATGGCCACGTGCCTACTCCAATTTTTTCTCTAGATTTTCTGTTTTTTTTAAATATACATATATATACATACATATACGGGCAGTATTATTTGCAAGAAAAGTCTAATTTTAATACACAATATCTATATAATTTATGGTATTTTAACTATGATTAAACCATACAATTTAACTATGATTAGAAATGCAGAAATAATTTGATTAAACTATATACTTTTACATTATAAATAAATAAATTTATTTACAATATACCTTACCCTATTAAATTACTGATAAATGCTATAATTCTATTAATTTCTCTAGGGTCTTAAAATATCAAAATTACGATTATTATTTACGATGTTTTAGGGTATTACAATATAAAATGAAATTTAGGTCTTTCTATGAAATATAAATTTAAATTAAGGTTTTTTATTATTTTTAGGACTTTTAATAAAAATTGTAGGCCTTTTTTTTTTAATATTTTAGGTCATCTTCATGAAACTTTAGGTCTTTTGATGAAATTTAGGTATTTGTTTAGAATATTTTTAGGTCTTTTTCGTGAAATTTAATACTTTTTATTATTTTTATATCTTTTTTATGAAATGTGTAGGTATTTGAAAGAAATATAGGTCTTTTTTAATACTTTTAGCTCTTTTTTATTAAATTTATCGATCATTTATAAAATTTACGCCTTTTAGATTATTTTAGGTATTTTTTAATGAAATTTTTAGTTTTTTTAAATGAAATTTAGGTCATTTTTTTAATATTTTTAGGTACTTTTATGAAATTTAGATTTTTTTTTTCATATAAGGGACCAAATGTCAAAAAATTTATTGTTAAGGAACCAAATGTTATATTTATATATTAATGCTAATCTAACGTGTTTTCTTGATATGACTTTTTTTATATGACGTGACATTTTACGTACACGATATAAATAATGGTTTCGTTTACTTTCAAGAATAATAAGAAGTTAACAAAAAAAAAATTATAATTAAGATAATTTTAATATTTTACACTTCAGAGATCAAATATTATACTTTTTAATTGTTGAGGGATCACAATATATATTAAGATTTTACATTAATATGATCAACAATATTAGAGAATGTGAATATCACCTCAAATATTAAAATTAAATTAGTTTCAAAAGACTAATATTATATTGGAAGTGGTTAGTTAGTATTTAAAATCATACATAATAAATGGTGTTTAATGTGGTACTGCACATCATGTGCTCTAACAAATGCTATTTAAATCATAAAACACCAAGTGAAGTTATGTTTAGAGTTGCCATTCTAAAAAATTATTGATACCCTGGCTCTAGAGCCCCCAAGGAAGAGGGACCACAAATTAATAATTAAGTAAAATTTATTTTTTACGTTTGGGATATAAAATTATTAATTCTCTTTTATTATAGTTAATTTTATTTGAATTCATATTTTATTTTTATTTTTTTGTTATTTTATTTGAATAAAGAGGCTCCCAACATTCCAAGTCTATGGATTATTTTTCAATATTAGACAATATATAGTGAGATATCATTTAGATGAGGAGATCCCAACTTTCTAAGTTTACGAATCATTTTTAATGTTAGACAATGAATAATGTGGTGTAAATTAGTAATGTAACAAAAAAAAAATTAAGTGATATTATTTTAGAAAGACAATTTGATAAATTGATTCTTTGAACGATGAAAAATTTATCCAAAAAATCTACATTTATTTGGGCATTAAAGAAAAAAATAAAAATAAATCAATAAATTTTTAATTTATAAATCTCGTTGTAAACTCTTTATATTTTTTATTTATTTAATTTTTATATTTTTATATATTTTTTTCTAATCTATATAGTCAATTGAAAAAAAAAATTACTGTCTAAAGTGGAATATAAAAATTTAATTAGTGATTTTATATTTAAAGAAATAAGAAAAATAAAATTTTAATAATTTTTATTATTTTTTAAAATGTCGATAAATTAATTATCGCCGCCCACCAACCCTTAGCCGGCCCTCGGGGACATCAGTCATGATCCATCCGTACACCATCTCACCTAATCCCTAACGGCACTATATATAAATGCCCTCGGAGAGGAAGAAGTGGGCAAGAAGCAAGAAGCAAGAAGAGACACAACACAGCAGCATCACCCGCCTCGCTTGGAGTTTAATGGCGTCGAATGTGCGTGGTAAGCCCATTACCGTCAAGCAGACGTCGAAGGGAGTGTTGCTGGCCGCGATGGATGACAAAACGGGCATTAGTATATGTCTGATGAAAAATGCAACTGATGGCACTCTAAAATTTGTGAAGTCCCATGACTACAATGGCCAGATCTCACCAATCAACCCGTACCCTCCGGAGGTTCCATCTGGCCAGTGGGCAACATTTGTGCACTCCGGCCTCGCTGGAAGCAGTGAATCTATTGGCGCTGTCGTCTATAGTGGCACGAATCCGGACGGGACACAGACACAGGACTGTCAGTGGATGATGTCTTGGTGGAACATATATGGGGATACCTCACGCAAGGCAGATTCCAAATCCCCTCTCAATAGCTTGTCGATCGACCAGTTGTTGGGATTTGAGTTGATATAATAAACCCACATATACATCTGATCTGATCTGATTTACGTAATCTTTTATATATGGATTTGTGACGTGCGTGTTTGTATGCAGGTTTACACTGAGTTCGGCAATTATGACGATGATACTGATTGGGGGAGAATTCTAGAGCAGTTGGACAAGGGGTCTGACCACAGCAACGCATGCTGTGAGAACTGGCGCGCCACCCTCGATGTGGTGCCAGATGATGACGCCGCCATATTCAAGGGAATAATTAAACCAAATTAGAAAGTTTCGACTTTCTATATATATATATATATATATGTATGTATGCATGTATGTGTGGGCGATGCATGTACGTACTATATGGTGTGTTAATGGTTAAGGTTTGTAACAAATAATTAATAGCATCATTGTGTGTGTGTGTGGATGCTATTAGCAAGATGCCATGTTTCATGGTGTCATAGTGAATAATGTAATGGGTGAGATGTTGTTGTATTATATATTTGGTTTGAATATATTAATGATGATTATATATTAGCAAATGGTATTAAAAATTGTAAAAATATTATGTGATCATCTAAGTTCAACATTTTATCTAATTCTTGAAAGATGATCATATAATATGATAAACACCAACATTTGGTGGATCTTTGCAAGGTTATATGGGTTTTAAAATTTTTTCAAAACCAAAAATAAAGCACAAAAGAAGCAAAACAAACCCTTACAAGATTAAATATCAAACAACCGTATGCATATACAAATAAAAATCCATAGGGAATTTATATGATGTACCTCAATGGATGATGTTGTTGCCAATTGTCCGATGCACCTATAGCCAAGCTCCCATGTAACGACCCATTGGTGGGTCTAGAGTTTTATTTAAATTATAATTTATTATGTGTGATAAATTAGGCTCAAGAATTAGATAATGCTATAAATATTGTGAAGTGCTTAATTTAAGGAATTGGGCTTTTAAAGAAAACTTGGATTGAAACCAAGTGTATTGAGTGGTATTTTATTTAAGAATGAGATTGTAAAGCCCTTGGCCCTAAGAATATATATTGCGGCTATTGTGTTGGGTAATGAAATGGGCATTGGGCTCATGAGCATTAAGATTGGTGTATTTTAATTAATCAAAAAGAATGAATTGTGAAAAGTCTAATGAGGGCTTGAAGTGGTTCATTGTGTGTGTGAAAAGTAGGGGTGAAATAGGAATATCATAAATGAGTTTTTATTATAGATGACTCGCTACAAGAAAACAATAATTTAGAGACAGATTTTTTACATCTCAAATTTGAGACCGAAATTTTTTTATCTCAAATTAAAGACAGATTTAGACACAAATGATAATCCTTCTCTAATTAAAGACGAATTTAGAGACAGATCTAATCCGTCTCAAATTAGAGACGAATTTTTCCTTCTCGGAAACCGTCTCAAATTAGAGACAGATTTAGAGAAGGGAAAAATCTTCTCTAATTAAAAATATATAAAAAATATGTTAAGTGACAAAATAAAAAAAAACTACAAAACTCCAATATATATAACAAATTTAATATATATATTAAGATTAACAATATATTAAGTTAAAAAAATTAAATATACATAAAAAATAAATAATTGATATTGTAAGGCCCGCTTCCGAATACCCGAAAGAAGGTCCTTACATAGATGATATAGAACAAAACTGAACTGAACTCATTTCATTTCTAGCAGCGGAAATTTAAATAAGATTTAATTACATTCTCAATATCTCATAACTCTAGACTCAATGGCCATACAAAATAATAAGAGGCTCAAATGCCCATACATAATAAATTCTCATTATTACAAATCTCACCAAATCACTAACTAGGATCTTTAAAGCTAGGACGCGTCTCCATACACCACTATCCCTGGGTTGCAGTCTTATTGGACTCGCCCCCAATAACCATATTTCCTTTACCTGGAATGGCAAAGAAGATCAAATGAGCCACAAAGCTCAGCAAGTTCGAGAAACAAGGAATAATATATAGGATCCAAGAACATGATAACACCAAGAAGAGTAATCAAGAACTCCACAATTATATACGAGATTCATAATTCACGAATTTATTAATTCAACTCAATATATCATGTCACCATGTATCATTATGCAAATGTGCATAAAATTTCAATGTCATTATTAATTCTCACAGGCTCGCAAGCCATCAATCAATACATGCAAGAGTGCATCATTTCATTACCAATATCAATATCCCTGGCTCTCAAGCCATAAATCAATGCATGTGAGAATGCATAAGTTTCATAAACCTCACAAATAAATATGAAGTCAACCTGCCGGGCTATGGCCACCTCGTCCCATGCCAGGTGCTCTAGGGTACTCTTTCCTTCCGCGCAAAATAATAGGTGCGCAAAGATAAGTAATACAAAACATCATAACATGAACATACTGACTATGTACAAACATGACATGCATTCATTCTCATATAAATAGCATGAAATTTCGACTCACAATTATTGCTATACTTATATATATTTTCTGTCTATCTCACAATACTCGATAGTTTCCCACTCACATCAATTATGCACATGAGACACAATGATTTACCCAAGAATTTACTTAATCAATTTTCAAGAAGCTCATAAATTCTTTACAATTTATTTCAATTAACCCCAAATATTTATATATATAAATATATTTGATATATGATTTACATTATTTATGGAATAATAATAACAAAAGGATTATATTCATCATTATATATATATAATATAATTAAGTGGGCTTGAATATGTATATATAAATGCACTCTAATAGTTTATATGTGTTTGCTTGGGACATCCAGTAACTTAACTTGGACGTGTGTAGATATATATATATATATATATAGAATTTTAAATGGGTTACATGGAGCATCCAGTGGGTATGTATATATGGATATATGGGTTCCAAATGTGAACAGTGGCTGGACTTTACTTCTTTACAGTGGGTGAGTGGGTGCTAATATATGTATATACTAGCATATACCCGTGCCTAAAGGCACGGTGTAAATAATATTAAGATTAAAATATAATTATAATTTATACATATTATATTGTAATAATTTTACTTATACTAAACTCTCTACAAAACTCAAATGAGAATCAAATATATAAAATTTATAATGTTCATTAATATTGTAAATCAAAATATAAGAGCAAGTAAAGAAAAAAAATTATAAACACTAAACAAAAAATAAAAATAAAAATTATTATATACTTATTAACATTTTATAATAAAAAGAAAAAAGTTACTAAATCTATGTAATAAAACACATCAATAAGTGCTTTATAATCTGAACAAATTAATTAAACAATAAATAATACATACCAACCGCCATGGCCGCAGCCATCAATCGGGAGGGGGGGACCCCAATTCGAGATTGGAGAATCTCATGGTCGAAAACCCTTGTGTTCCTGAAACTTAGGGTCTCCGATCATGCGTGGTCAAAAACTCTTTAATTTTTATATTATTTTAATTTAATTTTTTTTATTATGCTTAAAACAAAAAATAGAATTAATAAAATAAAAATTGAATTAAAAAAAAAGAATTCTTTTTTAATATTTGCATATTTAAGTAACTCAATAAGATAGATTAATTAATTTCACATTTCTTTAAATATCAAAAATTTTAACAGCAAAAGATAAAAATTTTAAATTTTAAATTAAATTGAAAAAGAGTTCTCGACCTTGGTATAAAAAAATTAAATCTTCTTCCTCCTACGTCTTCTTCTTGCAAAGCACGTAGCCATCACGGGCCACCTCCCACACCTCTGTTTGAGCACACGAACCGTCACTGGTCACAACAGCTACCACTGGCCACCTCCATGCGCCATAGCACGTCGCCTTAGCTGTTGCTCGTTGCTTCGCCTGACACCGCGACCACCATGGTCGCTTTGCTATTGGTCGTTGCTCCCCCCCCCCCCCCACACCGTCTCTTGAATCACCATTGCCTCCTGCCAATCGCTCGCAGTGTCTCACCCCCACCTGCCGTCTCATTCGCTGACCCCCCCGTCCACCGATATAGCGAGTGAGTAGGTCTGTGAAAGAGAGAGAAAGAAAGGGAGAGAGAGGTAGTGATGGGAGTGGGAGAGATGGTGCAATAGAGGGAGAGAGAGTGGCAGTGTTTGAGGGAGTGAGTGGGTGAGAAAATCATTCATCTCAGTTATTCATATAGACTGAAAATTAATCTCAGCCAGATACATTTGAGACATTTTCAAAAACTCTCTTCCCTTATTATATAGATATAGATATATGTGAGTGTATATATCAAGTTGTATGATCTAGACATCATGGCAGCCATTTGGTTCATGTAAGAAACTTATTTTTGTTTTTTATAAATATTATTATTGCTATTGTTAATTTTGTTATTCTCATTATTAGTGGTATTATTAAGGTATGCTGATATGTAAAAAAGCAGATTCCATTCCATAAAAAGTAACCTTTTTCATAAGTACAAAGAAAAATATCCACCAAAAGACCTGAGGAATGGAGTTTGAAAAGAAGAATCTCAACAAAGCAGTAAATGATGCAAAGAAGACGTTGCCCTAATTTCACCCTTTTTCACACACACAGACAAACCAAATTGCTGAAAATAAATTATGCATCAAGAAAACCCAAATTCTGGAAATGCACAACAGGAGGACGGAACGATACTTCAAAAATTCCTTAAAATAGAAAAATTATCAACTGAATGAAAACCTATAACAATTACAACTCTTTTGTAAATAATAACAATTATAACCTTCAAGTAGATTAAATTCAGCTTACCCAATAAGATTCACCCAAAAGACATTCAAAATTTCATATCCGCTATTTGAACAGTGAAAATCGATTATAATTAAAATAATAAGACAAAAACAACATACACAGGGAACTCACACACACACACACAGGGACGGGAATGTGTGTTTGGGTGTGTAGGTATACGTGTATGCATATATATCTATATATATGTGCCTGTGTGTGTATAGGATGGGACAACCATCAGCAAAAATAGAGAGAAAGAAGCAAAAACAATGTGTATATATAATGAAATTAGAGAGCTTACTCGTAGAGAGAGAGAACATAATGTAAATTAAGTAACATATATTCATGTCATAATCTTACAGGAATAATAAAAACAGGCTGCTTGTTAATTATCTGGCTAATCATACATTATCAGGATCTTTCTCCATAGCCAAGGAAGAAGAGAGGAAGACCATCAGAGTTGAGTGGTGGATAGTTGAGTTACACACTTCAAATTTTTGAGTTCAAATTTAGTAAATCTTAAATACTTTTTCATTACATCCTAAATTATATAATCTTAGTCACCAATAACAGAAACACAAAAAAGAAAAACAGCTCTTTTTTTAGTGTCATGGACTTACGATTGTATTTGCCTCTTCCTGTTAATCAACCAATTAAACCCTTTATTTACAATTAAAAGTAGTCAAAGTGACGGGGAATCTGATACGGTGCTTCTATTTCCTTTTTGCTTGGCTTTGGCAAATACAACTCTACTACCACTTCAAGTAGATTAAATTCAGCTTGCCCAATAAGATTCACCCACCCAAAAAAGACATTCAAAATTTCATATCCGCTATTTGAACAGTGAAAACCGATTGTAAACAAAGGAAATAGTGGAACTCTTATCTTTGAACAGATTCATCTAAGCAAATGGTACAACATGTTAGAGTTAGAGTTAATGTATTAGAGTAGTTATATTTGGTGTAATTTTGTATATATCTTGGCTAGAGTTAGAGTTAATGTATTAAAGTAGTTTATGTTTTATTTGGTACAGCATGTTTGTTAATTTGTGTGTGCTGTGTGTGTCTGGACTTTATGTAATTTGTGTGGTGGTTTATATAATTTTCTAATTTTTTTTTCTGATTTGAACATGGTATAAGAGTTAAGGTGAGGTTCTAACCTTCGCCCCAAACGTTGTCGCCGTCGCTGCTTCTCTACCAAAACCTGAAAATATATCATCTTTGGAGGCAACAGAGTCAAAAAGTACTCACAACTTTATATTTGAATTCTTCACGGATGTATTTCTCTGTTATGACCGCAGTAGAAAAACCAAAAACAATTACATGAATCAATTGATGGCCAAGCTTAACTACCTTCCCTTCTGAAAATTACAGGAAGGAACAAAAAAACAACAACATTAAACAATGGACAATGCCAGACAAAAGAATATACAAAGGAAATTGAACAAATTAGTAGATACCTACAAAAAAGGATATAAAACAAAACCATATGTTCATTGGTGTTATTATCAAGCAATTTTTGTCCTCTCAACTCAATGAGTAATGGAATGACCCCAAATACATACCACAAAAGCAAGTCCAATAAATTCTAAGAAGGGCTATATCAGAACTACCTAAAAATAATTGATGTTGGTTTAAATAGGCTTCTGGGCAATTTGGGCCTTGATAAATAGGAAAAATTTCATAAAATATATGATGATGATAATAATAATAATAATTTTATTTTTAACATAAAATAATAATATTTTAAATTTAAAATAAGAAATCAAAAAATAGAGATATCGTCCTATAAAAATTTAATAAAGAGACTATTTTTAGTTATTTACAATTAAAAGCATTAACATGTAAATTTTATTTTTTTATTAAAATTAATATAAAAAAATTATATTATCTAATTACATGGAATAAAGTGAAAAGCAAAATTGTGATATATGTTAAAATAAAATTTAATACCTCTGGAAATCATAGCTCAACTCATCTAGTTGAACATTTTCATTGTATTAGATCATGAATTCACAGACAAAATTTAATCGAAAGTTTGGGCATCACTCTATGTATACAGTTACGTGTATCATTATGAGACTAACTGCATTAAAAATCTATTTTATTAGATTTATTTAAAAAATAGAGGCAATGTCCAGCTTGCTTTAATCCTATCTTTGAAGCTATTTCAGTTTCCTTTGAATTCTGGAAGGCGTCCCAAAAGTATAGATGATCACTGATGTACTACTTCTCTGCCAACCATTAATTGAGGTTCAAAAATATACACCAGTAGTAATAATTACATAACCCCCAATTCTTTCCCCCCTTATATCTCGTGTTCTCACTCCACCTGCAGTCCCAAAACACATTAACTTTTACCATATCTCTTCACACCTTACTTCCGCAAGATTTCTTTCACATAATTCTTCTTTCTTTCTATAACACACAATTATTGCAAAATGCTGTCAGATATTCTCATTCCATCATCTATTTTGTTGTTCTAGTGTAAGTTCACTTTAACCTATACTGATGGCCGAAGAAGTAGTCTGAGATGCAGTTCTGTAGGAAAAGAAATAGAATAAAACTACAAAACAACGCAACTGATAAAGGATCAAAGGGAAATAAAAAGTGAAAATTTCAAATTAAAGAGTCTGTTTTTGCCTATCTTAACTTCATTATTATTATTTTGCTTCATTATTTAACATCCAGCCACCCCACCTACAGAATACACTAAACACATAAATAGGAAAAAGAAATTAGGAGCAACAATCTGGGAGCGACAATACACGAAATATATATATATCTATCTATATAATGTTATGTAAATATATACACACACAAACACACAATACATATTCCACACACACACGCACACACAAAATACATATATATACATATATACCTTTGAGGTAGCGGAGGCTACGATGGAGCTTCGGGCGGCGACGGCTTTGAGCAGCGAGGAACCCCAATGGAGCTTCAGGCGGTGGCGACGGACAGCTTCGACTGGAGTATGAGAGGGGGATGGGTGGGTGGGAGGGAGAGAGAGAAAGAGAGAGGGGGGCTGGAGATGGGGATGGGTGAGTGGGAGGGAGAGAGAGAGAGAAAGAGAGAAGGGGCTGGGGATGGGTGGGTGGGTGAAAGGGAGGGAGAGAGAGAGAGAAAGACAGAGGGAGAGGGAGAGAGACACTGAGATGCTGCGTGTGGGTGGGAAAATTATTCATCCCAGCCATCAAATCTCCAAAAATTGATCCAAGCTATTAAAATGTCTTTCTCTTATACATTTTCAAAAACCATCCTGTTTTATTATATAGATATATATATATATATAAATGAATTTAAATGGTTTCCAGTGACTTGAACGTGTATATGTATATATATAAATATATATATAAATGTAGATGAGTTGTTTGGAGCAGAGCATTGGCTTGGACTCGTATGCATATATATATATATATATATAAATGTAAATGGGTTGCTTGGAGCAGGGCATTGGTTTTATTTATATAGTGCGAGAGAGTAAAAGAGAATAAGAGAGAGCTTCATTTACAGATTTTTTATCATGCATGCACACATATATGCATATATTTGAGGGAGGTTGACTAAAACAGGGGCAAGCAGATAAGGGGCATGCATATATATATGTAAATGGTCACTGATGTTGCTGGGACTAAAATTTACAGTGGGTTATTCCAATCATGGGTATTATATTTGTGTGAAGCGTATATATATATACAAGTGGTCACTGTGATTCGGCTGGAACAGGGCAACTAAATTGGGTGAGTATATATATATGTATATATGTAAGTGGGTCTTAAGTTCAGCAGGGTAGAACAGGGGCAACCGATACAGGGGCAATTGTAAGTATATAAGAGCTGTTAGTCTATAAGAGAGAGAAAGCTTCCATAGCCTCTCTGTTAAGCATTTATATACATATATGTATGAGTGTAAATGGAAGTGGGTCAGTGAGTGCAGCTGCATATATATATATATATATATTTACTAACTCATAAACAAGGAGTAGCGAAACTAATCAAAACTTCGCTATAATTAGGGAGAAAATGCCATTCACAGGGACACAATGGATTAATAACACATAAACAATGTAGAGGACTAAGGGAGTTGCACTAATAATGAAATAGGAGTGCAGAAGAACTTGCAACAAAGCATCAGCAGAGAGATCAGAGAGAACTTGCCTGAAGAAGATGCTAGCGAGAGGACTCCACCAATGCAATGAAAAGCAGCGCACAATGAATTTAACAAAAACACAAGGAGGAGGTGAAGTATAAGATGATGCTAAGGGGATGAGGAAAGAAATAGAAAAGTGAAGAAAAGAAAGAGATGATATGCACTAGAATTAGAAGATTTGTACACAGAGAAGGCTGCAAATTTCTGTGTACAGATTGCATGCCAAAGTTAAGAAAATTTTACCAAAATGACATTCTTATCATATAATAGACAAAAATTGTTAGGGGTTTTATTGACAATTGCTAATTTAATTTATTTTCTTCTTTTTTCTTTTTCTTTTTTTTATATAACACAATTTAAATCCCCTCTACCATTGGGCCCAAGCCCAAACCCAACAATTTATTTAACCCACTTGGTAAACCCATGAACTCATTTAACTATTCAAATGGAGTCTAAAACATTTATTTCCCAAATTTTAAAAATAGGCCCATACACTTAAATTCATGATCACATGCATCAAGAAAATTTCATATTATTCCAAAATCATGTTATGCCATCAAAACAATATATCATAAATTGTTAAAATACTTCGACCCACATTTAGAATGCCCTTGAGCTAAAATTAAATATTAAAAAAAAAAATCCTAGACCCAATTTAGGGTCATTACAGATATAAATATATTAAGTTAAAATGAACCCAAAATATTAGTTTATATTTATGTGTATAAAAAAATAAAAAATATATGAACTATGCAATAGTTAACTATGGGTAATATTTATTAAATGTAAAAAAAAACTTATATTTTAATATTATAAAACTCAATAAATAAAGTAATTGTTTAAAAGATAATTTGTATATATTTTACATATAAAATAAATAATTTATTGTTAATAACATTTAAACTTAAAACTATTTCTAACATAGATTTAGTAGTTAATGATAATTTTTTTAAATTCTACATAAGTATTTATTTAGCATATATTAATTAATATTTGTCATTTCACTCAATAACTTTGAGTTTTGTCATAATTAATTAATCATTTGCTTAAAAATATGAAATACTAGTTTTTTTTTTTTTCGTCCACTATAGTTTTGTCAGGGCCCGCTCCCAGATTTCTCCCGCTAGCACAGGAAGTTCGAGAGAAGATCCATTTAAGATGGATAAGATGGATACAGAGATACTCAAAATTACCAATGAAATTGTTTTTCTAAATTTGCTCACTAGTAATATGAGCCAAAATAAATTATACCTTCGTTACATCATTAACTAAGGCTTACAGCCCGTACATTTTGGAAATGAAAGGCATCAAAACTTTAAATACAAAATGGCACCCTCTAATTAGGCTATCAAACTGCACTCATGGATCTTTGAGGCCGGGACATCTCTGTACACATCTAATCAAAATTTGCCCCAACATCGTCTATCTTCTACTTCCCTGGAATGACAAAAGAAACAGAGTGAGCCACAAGGCTCAGCAAGTATTTAACAAATGGAAGATCCATATAACGATACCTGAAGGCATAAATAACTCAGAGTCAGAGAATGTAAGGCCCGCTTCCGAATACTCGAAAGAAGGCGCTTACATGGATGATATAGAACAAAACTGAACTCAACTCATTTCATTTCTAGCAGCGGAAATTTAATAAGATTTAATTACATTCCCAATATCTCATAACTCTAGGCTCGATGGCTATACAAAATAATATGAGGCTCAAATGCCATAACATAATAAATTTTCACTATTACAAACCTCACCAAATCACTAACTAGGATCTTTAAAGCTAGGACGCGTCTCCGTACACCACTATCCCTGGGTTGCAGTCCTATTGGACTCGCCCCCAATAACCGTCTTTCCTTTACCTGGAATGGCAAAGAAGATCAAGTGAGCCACAAGGCTCAGCAAGTTCGAGAAACAAGGAACAATATATATGATTCAAGAACACGATGACACCAAGAAGAGTAATCAAGGACTCCACAATATATACAAGATTCATAATTAATGAATTATCAATTCAACCCAATATATCATCTCACCATGTATCCCTATGCAAATGTGCATAAAATTTCAATATCATTATTAATTCTCACAGGCTCGCAAGCCATCAATCAATACATGCAAGAGTGCATCATTTCATTATCAATATCAATTTCCCCGGCACTCAAGCCATAATTCAATGCATGCAAAAGTGCATAATTTCATTATCAATATCAATTTCCCCGGCTCTCAAGCCATAATTCAATGCATGCAAAAGTGCATAATTTCATTATCAATATCAATTTCTCCGGCTCTCAAGCCATAAATCAATGCATGCAAAAGTGCATAAGTGTCATAGAACCTCACAAATAAATATGGAGCCAACCTGCCGGGCTATGGCCACCTCGTCCCGTGCCAAGTGCTCTAGGGTACCCTTTCTCCCTCCGCGCAAAATAATAGGTGCGCAAAACATATATATATGAAACCTGTACATGTATGCATCATGTATGCATTTGCCAATCACATGTATTTAAATTCCTGATTCTGCAATATTCATGCTGTTAACATCACTTACCCATACTGGGTATTTTCCCCATCATCAGATAAATTCAACATATCTTACTTCATAATGTTTACCACATTCAAGATGTAATTTATGGCACAAAAATGCTTAATGTAATTTACAACACAAGAATACTTCTTTGAGAGATGCTATTTAATATTAAATCTCGATTCACCAGTTGAGGAGTATTATAAATTTAATAAGTATTATTCCCATCATATGATTGTTGTGATTTCATTTAACTAGTGATAGTATGCATTTACTTGCATTCATGCTCATAGCTCAAATTCATTATTCGACCCCATGTAATCAAATGACCACACCACGTGAAATTGCTGACCAAACATAATCCTGAAATTTTTCTAAGTAATGGACCAAATAGAACATTTTTTTTGAAAATGTTTTCATCTTGAAAAACTAACTCCCGGTAATTTGATTACTAACATTTATTGTTGTAAAAATGATTTTTAATGAATTTTTCAAGAAACGGAAACTATGTATTTCGATGGTGGTAAAATTACAAATTCATGGATTTGTACTAAAACCAAAATTCTAACTTTTTATTTTTATGGATTTTGATTTTTTTGATATTTTTATTGAATCCAAATGGGGGATACTTTCTTATTTACATTTATGTATTAAAGTAAAGGAAAGTAAAATATAAATTAAGGAAAATGCAAACATTTACTTAAGATAAGGAAAGGTAAATAAATAAGGTGAGAGCTGATAGCTCTCATACAAAGGCATATGGGACGAGCTCGGGGACAGCTCGAGGTCTTGAGGTCGCAGCTTACGGAGAGAGCTCAAGGGACCTCGCGGGAAGGACAAGCGAACGAGCTCGGGGTCATGAGGTGAACGAGCTCGCGGTCAAGGGGTTCAGCAAGAGCTCGCTGGACGAGCTTGAGGTCAGGCGCGCGGCAAGAGCTTGACAGATGAGCTCGCGATTAAGCGGCCAGGGAGCTTATTGTTAGATATGAGCCCTAAAGACCAGTTCCAGTGACACAAAGGGACTCGATCTTGTAATTCTTTAAATATTATTTAAATGGCAAGTTTATGTTTTTATTTAAATTGCAATATGGTTTAAATTATAAAACATATATCCATTAGTATAATAAGAAGTGGATACCATTCTTAAGTGTTAAGAATACGAGTTACGGATAATCCACAATGTGTTATACTATAAACATGTTCCTGGCCATAGAATTCCTATCATGGATGATAGCAACTCGTAAAGGCCAGTACATTGTCTTCCTCCTTGTTTCAGTATGAGATACTGAAAGATAAGGTTGGTGAGTCTCGTGCCATTCTGTATGAGCTATAGAAGGAAGATAAGTGGGTGCTCGTTACAAGAACGAGTTCACTGAACGGGACTGTTAACATTAAATCACATGGGTTATTTCTCACGGGTCAATGATTTAATGTTAGCTGCGATTTTACAACTAGTCCTTAGACCTGAGATGACATGGATATCTGTGTATTGGTGGATTAGGATATCAACGATATCATGTGGTTGTTCTAATCAAGGATAATCATACGTATCTATGTGCCTGATTCAGTGATACATGAGGTATGTGTGCATTAGACATGGAATCTATCACCTCGAGATTTATGAGGAAGATATCCTATGCGATCCAGTAATCACTTGACGATAAATCCTTGGCCGAGGTAATATGACGATGGAATTTGTTCCATACGGGTTGTGTCTTAATTTGTCAAGATTGATTTTGGATTTGGTCATATGACAAGATTAAGAGATTCGACCTACTGACCATGATCTCATATCTTGTCGGGATATAGGATGATAGAAGGACCGTATTGTATGATAACGTAGTAAAAGGTTCACAATACCCGCTTCACAATAAATTGGGTAATCATGATATATTGCTAGATGTCACTCATGATTTACGAGAATTAATTGTTGATTATTCTTGTTGCCAATTTATTTGTGGACCCAGAAAGTCCCACCCAAAAAGAAATTACTTTCAAAGAGAAAAAATAAATAAATTAGTAATTTTATAATTACTAATTATAGTGCATTTATTTATTGGATAAATAAGAATAATTAAATAATTATATTATGAATGTAATTATTTAATCATAGATTGGGTTGGGCCTTTTGCTAGTACATTAGGCTTGGCCCAATGGCACTATTGGATTCAAATAAATTCCATTGGATTGGGCTTGGTCCAATTGCATTAAATGGAATGGGCTTGAGAAGCCCAACCCATTTAATGACGAATAGTTTTTAATTGGAACTATAAATAGCTCCAAACTCTTATTTTCTCTCATAAGTGTCTTCTTGATTCACTTGAATGTAGAGAGAATTTTGGAGAAGTGTTCTTGAATCCAAGAGGTAAGTTAGAAATTTTGTGAAAAATTTCTTCTACTTATCTTCTCTCTTTGATATTCTTGAATAGAAGTGATTTCGAGTGGACCGACTCGGCATCCTACACTTGGAGGATTATACGGCGGGAAATCTAACGGTGAAATAAGATTTCATCAAAGAGGTATTTTTCGTTTATGCCTTCGTTTTATTAAACCATAATTTCTGAAAAACGGGATACCTCCAAATTAAATTTTAATTTTCGCTGCGCATATGATAAGATCTATGTAACTCAACACTTATAGGTGTGAGCTCGCGGAAAGAACTGGAACGAGCTCGTTAGAACATCAATGAAGCTGAACGTGTATATATATAACTGGGTTTGTCGAACAGAACAGAACAAGGGCATTCGAATGACTGTTTAAGCATAATATATTGTGGATTAGCTAGGCAGGGCATGCTTTAATAAGCTTTTCAAATCTCTGGGGGGTATCAGCTCGTTACGCATATTGAATATAAGTAGTTACAAGTGGGTCTCATATATATAGGCAAACAGTTTATATATATTTTCAGTTGAGGCTTTTGCTGTTTGCTCCAAATACCTTAATCAAATCATTTGAATGGACTGAGCATTTTACATTCAAACACAACACATATACATATAAGAAGCATTTGGATCAGCGAGCTCATTCAGGGGGTGATACACACAAATATATATATATATATACATTGAACACTGCTTCTTTGGATGCAGAACGAACAGAGGTTCTCATCCTCACCTAGCTATATAAAATGCCATTCACGAAGAAAGCTTGGGGTGAAAACAAACCCCATTTTGAGATCGCAAGAAGACCCACAGAGAGATACAAAAGCAAAAGGTTGAACACAATGAGATAAAATGAACACAGTGAGCTAAATGAGCTAAAATGGACACAGCAAGCCAACATGTACGCATTAATCATATTGGCAGAAGGAGATATGTGAAGGAACTTTCACTGAAAATCAAAGGGGAGTGCAAGAAGAACTTGCCTGATAACTTTGCTATGCAGAAAAATCCTCCATTCCTGAAGCTGCTATCAACCCAGACGAAAATACCAGCAACCAGGAGGGAAAATGAAAGATAAGGAGAAGAAGTCTTAGATAGGAAAGGAGAGTATGCACAAGAGAAAAGGTCTCCACTGCAGATGAAACATGAAGAGGGCAATGCGCAGTCTGCACCTGCAACTTTGTCCAAATGACCTGATTGCCCTTCACCTTTACAATGGTCAAATGGAAGACCAAGGGCACTATTGACATTTGATGGCTAATTTATTTTATTATGACTTTCTTTCAAAAATTTAAAATCTCATTCCCCAATTGGGCTCAGCCCATACCTTGGGCCATTCCATGGCCCAACTCATTAATCCAAATGAATTATCATAATCCAAGCCAATTCATAATATAATTAAAAATTTTGAACACATCACAATGGCCCAATTTATTTGGACTCTTCCCACATTGATGGATCCCAATTAAATAGGCTACAAAATTCTTATTTCCACTTACTCTTTATTCCAATAAACAAGGGAGAATATTTTCAACCCTCAATTAATTAAAGCAAAAAAATTTTGAACCCAAAATAAAATACCCAAAAACGTTTAGACCCCCTAACGGGTCGTTATAGAGAAAATCATTGCCCGACATCTAAACACCCATTGGGTTCATGTCTTTTGGACTGGACAACAACATCCTTAAAGAGCACATTTCCTTATACTTTATCAAAACCCAATCTCAAAGTGAGCCAAAAGGCTCGGCAAGTATACATATATGACAACGAACACAAGAATAAAGGGATAGATAACAAAAATAGAGTACGTCCTACTCCCCAATACGATACAATTTAAATCCACCCTTCCATTCTCATTAATAATACCATTCCAAAAGAAAGCATATATATTATATTACCACAAATGGAGCAATAAGGTTAAGGCATGGATAAATCAAAGTGGAATAGACCCGACTTTCCAAATACGAGTAGCATTTTCCATTAGTTCCCATCATTTAAATCGTTCCCATGCCATCGCCATTATGCATTTTATGTATCGATTCATTTCTCATAAATACATAAATCTCCATACATCGCATTGGCTCACATAGCCTTCCATATACATTGATCACATTGGTTCTCAAAGCCTTTTATTCACATGGATGAATGCATACATATATATATATATACACTACAAAAAAATCAGCATTTAGCAGCAGTTTTGAAAACCGCCGCTCGACCCGCGCCCGTGAGCCCTGTCCTCGCCCAACCCTTGCACGCCACGTGGCGATGCTGGAAATTAAATCCCAGCACCTTCCCCCTCCCCAAGTTTCGAACCCAAAACCCTCATTGTGCACACGCGCGTGCGAACCACTTGATCTGCGAAACACTCCTTGACATATGTGGACATATATATATTATATACATTAGCAAAATTATATTTTATATATTTTAAAAACAAATATATAAAAGAATAATAGAATAAATTAAAAATAGATTTTTAATTTATTAAAAATCTATATTAAAATTTCATAATTCTGAAAATAAGTTTCTAACAACTAATTTTATATTTATTAAAATAAGTTTATTTAAATTTCAGAATTATATTTTAGAATTATATTTATAAACAGATTTTTAACATTTAATAAGTTTATTTATAAATAAATTTCAGAATTATATTTATTAAAATTTCAGAATTATATTTTATATTTTTTAATATATATTAAAAACATTTATCAATTGATTATTTTTTAAAAGAATAATAGAATAAATTAAAAATAAATTAATTGAGTTAAATTAAATAAATTATCAAAAAATATTAAATTAGATTTTTTAAATTAGATTTTTAATTAATTTTTCTATTAATTTAAATGCAATTTTAAATTTATTTTTAAGATTTTATATTTAATTTTTAATTATTTTCTTAAGCTAAATTTAATTTTTTTAATGAAAATAATGAATTTTAATATTTAAGATTTTTATTTAATTTTAATTATATGATAATTATAAATATAAATTAAAACTCTTAAATATGAGTAAGAATAAGTTTTTTCAATAATAATGAAATTTTAAAAAAATTAATTTTGATTTCTTCCATAGTCTTAAAAATGTGATACCTTAAATATTAATTAGTATTGAAAAACCGTAGTATTGAAAAACCGTAGCATTTGACAAGCTTAAATAATTTTTTATGAATTTGTTAAGATATCACATTTTCAAAACTATAATATAATTATTAAAGTAATTAATAATTAATTAATCACTACCTTTGATTTAATGCAAGTTTTTGAGGGGAAAAACTCATCATTGATTGACACTTGGCAAAATACTTTATTTGACTATCATATTTTAATATTATATAAATATACATAGAATAAAGATATAAAAATAATATTTTAAATAAATGAATAATTTTCTATGACTTAATTAATAGTTTAAATTGTCTATTAATATTTCTCATAAAACTCATGCAAATTTAATACAAAACAATTAGCATTGAAAAACTCGTATATTTAAAATTTATTATTAATTTTACAATAATTAGTACATATTATTTCAAAACAATTGAAAGATTTAAATTATTAATGTAAATTACAAAATGTAAATTATTAATGCGATAAGTAGTAAATGCAAATCATTAATGCAAGTTTTGGGAGAAAATTTTATTACTACTTATTATTTCAAAGCAATTGATAATTTTAAATTATTAATGCAAATTACAAAATATAAATTATTAATACAATAAGTATTAATTGCAAATCATTGATTAATGCAAGTTTTGGGAGGAAATTTCTTTTTTCAAGACTATCCTACTTTTATATATATAAAGATGCAAATTACAAAATGTAAATTATTAATGCAACAAGTACTACATGTAAATCATTAATGCAAGTTTTGGGAGAAAATTTTATTACTACTTATTACTTCAAAGCAATTGAAAATTTTAAATTATTAATGCAAATTACAAAATGTAAATTATTAATATAATAAGTATTAATTGCAAATCATTGATTAATGCAAGTTTTGGGAGGAAATTTCTTTTTTCAAGACTATCCTACTTTTATATATATAAAGATGCAAATTACAAAATATAAATTATTAATGTAATAAGTACTAAATGCTAATCATTAATGCAAGTTTTGGGAGAAAATTTTATTACTACTTATTACTTCAAAGCAATTGAAAATTTTAAATTATTAATGCTAATTACAAAATGTAAATTATTAATACAATAAGTATTAATTGCAAATCATTAATTAATGCTAGTTTTAGGAGGAAATTTCTTTTTTCAAGACTATCCTACTTTTATATATATAAAGATTTTGTAATTAATTTAAATTAATTTTTTAATTTCTTTTTAAGATTTTATATTTATTTTTATTAATTTAATTCAATTTAATTTTAATTTTGAATTATTTAATTATTTTTAAATTTAGCGGCGGTTAAAAACGGCCGCTAAATTAAAATTTTTAATGAATTTTGCGGTGGCTTTTAAAAACCGCCGTTAAATTAAATTATTTAATGAATTTATAATTTAATTTTAATTTTAAATTATTTAATTATTTTTGAATTTAGCGGTGATTTTTCAAAACTGCCGCTAAATTAAAATTTTTAATGAATTTTGCGGCGGTTTTTAAAAACCGCCGTTAAATTAAATTATTTAATGAATTTATAATTTAATTTTAATTATAAATTATTTAATTATTTTTGAATTTAGTGGCGGTTTCTCAAAAACCGCCGCTAAATTAAATTTTTTAATGAATTTTGCGGCGGTTTTCAAAATCGCCG
Source organism: Diospyros lotus (assembly GCF_014633365.1). NCBI lineage: Eukaryota > Viridiplantae > Streptophyta > Magnoliopsida > Ericales > Ebenaceae > Diospyros > Diospyros lotus. The sequence continues at coordinate 1,623,401 of NC_068339.1, forward strand.
CAAATATTAATTTAATTTTAAATTTTAAATTATTTAATTATTTTTTATTTAGCGGCGGTTTCTCAAAAACCGTTGCTAAATTTAATTTTATTTTTTAATTATTTAATAATTTTCTAAATTTAGCGGCGATTTTTTAAAAACCGCCGCAAAATTGAATGTTTTAATGAATTTTGCGATGGTTTTTCAAAATCGCCGCTAAAATAGTATTTTGCGACGGTTTACAAACCGTCACAAAATTTCATTTTTTGCGGCGATTTTAGAAACCACCGCAAAAAAATCGCCGCTAAAAATCAATTTTTTTGTAGTGATATAATCAATTTGCCACTTAGTGACTTAAGCATCGCCTACCGGGTTATATGGCTATCTCACCCACGTCAGGCGCTCTTTAGGATATCCATTTCTCACCCTGCGCACTACAAAAAAACAGCATTTTAGCGACGATTTCTTTGCGGCAGTTTCAAAAATCGTCGCAAAACTAGATATTTTGCAGCGGTTTTTGAACCGCCGCAAAATGCAATTTTCGCGGTGTTTTTTGTAACACTTTGCGGCGGTTTCAATGAAACCGCCGTTAAATTTTAAGGATAATGAAATAATTTTAAAAAAATTAAAATAAAATTTTGCGGCGGTTGGGAAACCGCCGCAATATTTTTTAATTAAATATTAAAAACTAAATTTTGTGGCGGTTTCTCCGAAACCGTCGCAAAATTTAAACAAAAAATTTAAAATTAAATAAAATTTAATTTTAACATATTGCGGCGGTTAGTAATCGATGCAATATTTTTAATTAAATATTAATAACTAAATTTTTGCGATGGTTTCTCTGAAACCGCCACAAAATTTAAAGAAAATTTAAAATTAAATAAAATATAATTTTGATATATTGTGACGGTCATCAACCGCCGCAATATTTTTTAATTAAATAATTAAAAACTATATTTTATTGCAGTGGTTTCAAGGAAACCGTCGTAAAACTTAAATAACAATTTTAAAAATAATTAAAATTTAAATTTAATTAATATTTTTATAAATTTTTAAAAATTTAAAAAAATAATAAATTTAAATTAGTAAGATTTTTATTTGAATATTTTTAAATTATTAATATTTTATAAATTTTTTTAAAATTTAAATTATTTAAAATAAATTAATTTAAAATAAAATTCTCATGTTGATTTCAATTCTTTCCAAATCACACATAAATTGATTCGATGATTTGTATTGTATAAGATCAATTTGAACTTTTCAATTTTATCTCCACAATTCTATGAATATTTACTATTTCAAACATTGAAATTCAATTATTTTAAATGAAATGAATTGAATTTTAAAATTTTTTTGTTTCCAAATATACTAATAAGGTTACAAAATTGATCAAAAATACTTTAATATAGTATTGTAGTAACTGAAATCGAAAATTCTTTTAAATATAAAGCAATTTAGTGTTTAGATAAAAAAATGTACATAGCCGAGCGTGTGTATATCATTTTATTAGTTTACTTAACATTTATCTGTAGTAAAATAATAGTCTCAAGGTGTGTTTGATTATATTTAGTTTACATGAAAAATAAAAACTACCATCTCTTGGAATCAATTTTTCATAGAAAATAGATTAAAATATGATTTAAATGATTGTACTATAAAATTTAATTCTATAAAAAATATAGTGTGTCAAATAATGATAATGGAATTCACTTTTTGAATGTGATATTTTTTATGAAATTGTTATACTATCAAACACACCTTTAATGTTATTGATCACTTGAAAAATATCAATAAAATGGTACATCGATCTCTTTTAATAATTTTTTAATTTTTTTCAGATAATGTCTAATATGAATTAAGTTTTACAAATAATTAAATTTAATATTTTTATATTATTTAAAAATATAAATTAGTCAACAATATTAATTTTTGATATTAAATTATGTATATTAAATATAATTACTTTAAATTTCACAGTTAAATAATTAATTAAATAATCAAATAAATTATTTAACTAAAAAAACCAAATTCCCTCCCCCAATTTCCCATTACCCGCCTGCGCCAAGGCACCCCCAAATTCCCTCCCCCAATTTTACTCTCTCTGCGAACCCTTCTCGAACCCTCTCGATCTCTGTCTCTCCTTCTCCCTCGCGTCGCTAGCCCTCGCCCCCTCGCTCGCTCTCGCCCTCTTGAGGTTGCCCTCGGCTTCTCGCCCGCCGTCGCTAGCCCTCGGACCCTCGCTCGCTCTCGCCATCTCCTCGCTCGAGCTCGCCCTCGGCCGCTCGCTCTCGCCCTCCCCTAGCTCACTGTCCCTCACACTCACCCTCGGCCCCTCGCCCGCCGTCGCTTGCGCTCACCCTCAGCCCTTCGGTCGCCGTCGCTAACTCGCTCTCGCCTCTCGCAGTTCCTCAGGTTAGTTCGATTTTAATATAAGAGAAGATCTCTTGGTATTTGTTATTGTAAGACTTGCCTAATTTTGTCCCTGCAAAAACTAAACGAGGATGTTTAGTCAAATCATCAAATCCATCGATCTACAGATGATTAATGATAGTATAAAATAAACATGGTTTACCCTATATAAGAATTATACCAATGATTAGGTTCTCACTTAAGCTCAGTACCTCTCACTCAAGTGGCTGTCCAACTGTCTTGCTCTTGTATTTTATGTCTATTTGATGTGGACCTGGTGTTGTTTGGATATGGCGTGCAGATTATATCCACTCATTCATACCATACCCACCCACACACACATATGTATGTTTGTCTTTTCTTAAGTTGTCATTGTTTTAGGATGTCAAATTCATTTTCAAAATGGTGTTTTTTGAATATGAAATGAAATGTGAGAAACATAGTGTCACGAGAAGGATTCCATTTACCTATTATGAATTTCCTTATTGCTGTAACTTCATGTTATTTCTTTTTGCTACTGTAATTGTTAGATTGTATGATATCATTTTCTGTTAAGAAGTTGTTAGCCCTAGGCCCCACACATAGTGGCTAGGAAAAAGACAAAAGGGTTGGTTGTAATAGAATTAGGGAGTAGGATCTGCTACAGCGGACCTACCTCCCATGGCTGGGTATATCTTCTTCCAAAGGTTATCTTGGGGGATTATGAATGAATTGAATACGGAAACACTCTCCCAAATTCTCTCTCTCTTTCACTAACTATCTCTCTCTCTAACGTATCCTTCCTCCTTCTACCTCTTTGTTCTTGCGCTGCTTTAAGCTTTCCAACCTATCGGAATTAGAAAGCAGACCATTGTCTCGGACCAGCCGTGACACACAGTTAAGTTAAGGTAATTTTGATAAATGAAAAGAGAAACACAGTTAACTCTATGATGATTGGGAGCCCCCCCCCCCCCCCCCCCACACACACTTTGGTAAAGAACGGATGTGAAATTATGGTAAAAAGAACGACTGTGAAATTATGGTAGTGTGTCCTTCCTTTCCCCATCTATAAACAATACCAAGAAAAACAAAGTACTCTTAACTCAGTGTGATTTGGCTTTCTTCTTTTCTCTCTAATTTAAATGATTGTTTCCTATGCTGACAAATGTTAACATAATGGTGGGTGAAAGATCGTAATATGTTTTGTTTTTTTGTCTTTCATCATCTCTAAAATTAAAAAAAAAAAAAAAAAAAACTCCTGACTTTTACATTTAGTAACAAGAGATTATAATTATCTCTTTAACGATTAAAATTTTTGAAGATGAATTTATATAAAAATATATTTATATTATATATAAATTATGTAATTATAATACATGCTCATCAAGCTAGCGGTGCATGTAAAATATAATAATTAGTAATTGACTTTAATATATATAAATAAATATAGTTGGAGTATGATGCTCCAGCCTTTGAGGACTTGAACTAAATGGTGACAAAAGCACTAATTATAATCCTTTCATGGCTTTAATATTCGTCTCTTTTCAGTGTGATGTATTGAAAGTGATTCAAAAGTTGAGCGGCCCCTATTACACTTCCAATTCACTTCTCTACACATACCAATCACTTGTTATTTTTTGATCATTTATTCTAAATTTTTAAACTGAATTGCTTCATTTTTATTAAATTCTATTCGGATATATCCATCTTGATGATACATACACATGCACGTAAAAACAAAAAACAAAAATAATCAAATTAAGTAAAACATATGATTATTTGACAGAAACATCACTAAATTTTGGTTATTTAGGAAATTGGGTTGTCTACAAGAATAATTTTATTTATTTATTTATTAAAATATGTTATACCTTTTTCCTAAACATTTTTACATTAGTTATTTTGATTAACTCCAACTAAGTTACTTTCCAACCATGAAAAAGTAACCTTACATAGAGAGCAAAACTCACCATCAAGGAAGGATTAGAAGGTCTTTTCAAATTGATTCTCACTGCTTTTTTTATAAATATATTATTTCAAATTGTTTTAGTTTCATGTTTAGCTTTCTGTTGCTTTTTTCTGTTGATTCCCACTAAGTGTCATTTTTTGTTTTTCTTTTAAAAGAGGTAGAAATAAAAAATGACTACAAAATCTAATTCACCTTAAAATTTTGTTTTGTGTTTATATACTATCATGTAAGGCATGAAACCATCACATGCAATAACCAACAAACCTTGCACATTAGGTCAATACACAAAAATTGATGTATAAAGAGACAAAAGTTGAGCGTCTTATAGAGTGACAATAATTAGGGTCTCTATTGGAAAATTGTTGTAGTTTTTAAATGCCTTTTATGTATGAAGTACGCATCTTAAAACTAATATGGATGTAATGTTTTCATATTGAGGTGTAGATTAGAGAAGCAGAATACAAGCTACAAGCTTTGTTTTAGTTGCATGGATAAGTCTTGGATTACAAAGCCACGAAATACACATGAATTTCAGGAAGGGGTGCAAGGATTTTTGGAATTTGCCTTTGCCCATCGGTCTGTTGAAGGCAAAATCAAATGTCCTTGTCCTGATTGTGTTTTTAGAAATTGGGAGACCAGAGCAGTGGTGTATGATCATTTGATTTGTAGAGGGTTTCCAACCACATACACTATTTGGTTTTGGCACGGGGAGTCAACTACAGGGGAAACTTCTAATAGCACACCTTCAATACAAAATCCCTTATACAGTCATGATCCAATACACAATATGATCAACGATGCTTTTGGGATATCTAGGGACCATGTGAATGTAGAAGCTTGCACATCGCATCAACCAGTACATGAAGGTGAAGAAAGGATGCCAGAATTGAATCAAGGACCTAATGAGGAAACTAAGGCATTTTACGATCTAGTTAGGGATGGAAATCAAGAATTGTATGAAGGATGTACAAAGTACTCGAAATTATCATTCCTAGTAAAACTATATCACATCAAGTGCTTGTGCGGATTGAGTAACAAAGCAATGTCTATGATTTTAGAATTGTTAAAAGATGCCTTCGAACATGCAGAGATTCCTGATTCTTTTTATGAGGCGAAGAAATTAATTACCAAGCTTGGTCTTAATTACAGTCAAATACATGCATGTCCAAATGACTGTATGTTGTATTGTGGAGAAGATGAAAGTAGGGAGACATGCAAAGTATGTAACACGTCAAGATGGAAACAAAGTAGGAAAGGTAACCCGACGAACATGTCTGGTGGGGGCAAGAAAAGAAAAAACAAACCTGTTAAAGTTTTACGATACTTTCCACTTAAACCATGTTTGCAAAGGTTATTTATGTCTTCTAAAACTGCTGAACATATGAGGTGGCATTCTGTGGATGGTAACAAAGATGGCTTGATGAGGCACCCGAGAGACTCTGAGGCGTGGAAGAGATTCGATGAAACACACCTTGAATTCGCATCAGATCCACGGAATGTTAGGCTTGGGTTAGCTAGTGATGGCTTCAATCCTTTCGGAACTTTGAGTACCAACTATAGCATTTGGCCTATGATTCTTATACCGTACAACTTACCCCCTTAGATGTGTATGAAGCAGACTTCCTTCATCCTTTCAATGATCATTCCGGGAAAGCAAATGCCAGGGAATGATATCAATGTTTACTTACAACCCTTGATTAAAGACTTGAAGGATTTGTGGGATGGTGGTGTGGAAACATTTGACGCTTCACTCAATGAAATGTTTAATATGCGCGTTGCATTGATGTGGACAATTAGCGATTTTCCTGGACTTGGTAATTTATTTGGGTGGAACACACACACTGGTTCAGCTTGTCCAACTTGCAATTTTGACTATGTTGCCCATCATCTACCTCATAGTAGAAAGTGGAGTTTTATGGGTCATCACCAATTTTTAGAGCCAAATCACAGATTCAGGTTTGACCATGTTCACTTTGATGGTAATACAGAGTTTAGGAATCCACTAGTGGCACTATCAGGTTCAGAGATATTCAAGCAGTCGGAAAATGTTCATGTTACATTTGGGAAAGGGATAGAGGTTGAAGATAACAGAAAAAGAACTCGCCGAAAAAATATTATAGAAAGTGGTTGTCAACAATGGAGAAAGAAAAGTATATTTTTCCAACTTCCTTATTGGGAGTACAACTTGTTGCGCCATAACCTTGATGTTATGCACATTAAGAAGAATGTGTGTGATAATGTCTTGTACACCATTCTCAATGAAAGTGGAAAAACAAAAGATAATCTCAATGCTCGAAAAGACTTGAAAGAGATGGGCATAAGAAGTGATCTTTGGCCAAATGAAAATGGATAGTATCGACCTGCTTTATTTACAATGTCAAATGTCCAAAAAGATGTATTCCTTACAACTTTGAAGAATATTTTAGTGCCTGATGGTTACTCAAGTAACATTGCTAGGTGTATTGATCTAAAGCATCGGAAGATATTTGGTTTGAAAAGTCATGATTCACATATTCTTATGGAGCAACTGCTACCAATATCAATTAGAAATGTGTTACCTAACCAAGTGTCTGCCGTTTTAGTTGATTTGTGCTCAATATTTAGGCAAATATATATGTGGCAAGGTGTTGAATCCTCTAGACTTTGACAAGCTCCAACGTCGAGTCATTCTCACACAATGCCATATGGAAATGCTTTTTCCGCCTGGGTTCTTTACAGTCATGGTTCATTTGGTTGTGCATCAGGTGAATGAACTGAAGCTTGGAGGCCTAGTACATTATCGATGGATTTATCTTATAGAAAGGTAAATATTCTATATATCGTAATTGCTATTTGCCATTGGATTTTTGGTATATATGTATAACACTATTTTCTAATTGTGTTTTTTACTTTAGATACTTGAGACATTTGAAGTCCTATGTACGTAACAGGGCACAACCAGAAGGTTCCATTGTTGAAGGTTACTTGGCTGAAGAATGTTTGACCTTTTGTTCAAGATACTTGGAGGGCATTGAGACAAGATTCAACTAGCTTGGACGTGTTGATGATCAAATGACAAACAATGAATCATCTCAAGTTTCAATGTTTTTTACTGAAATAGGGAGATCAGTTGGGAGTACTTCATATTTCAACCTTACTCATATTGAGAAACGACAAGCACACAGATATGTGTTGATGAATTTAGAACTAGTCGATCGGTTTGTGAAGTGAGTTCGTACATAAAAGATATATAATTTATCAAAATCCCTTATTTTCCTATCTTGTTGCTTTAATGACTTAATTTTATATAGGAAATTTAGAGAGATAACCAAGAGAAGGCTCAGGAATTGAACACGATCAACTATAGAGATTGAAAGAATAGTACATCGAGAATTCGTTGATTGGTTCTCTAAGCGTGTAGGTTTACCATTGATATATTTTATTAAGAACAATATTTCAATCATGAAAAATTGTACTTATCGATTTCCCTTTGTTTCATTTTAGATTATGAATGATGAAAATGAATCCCATTCAGATGATCTTAAGTGCCTTGCACAAGGGCCTCTGCAACGTGCCAGATGATTTAGTGCATATAATGTCAATGGATTCAAATTTTGAACTATGGAACGAGAACATAGTTTGAAAACTCAAAACAGTGGAGTTTTTGTGATTTCTGGAACAAGAAGTCATTCTAGAATCAATGACAACAACCCAGTTAATGGAGATGTTAATTATTATGGAAAATTGGTAGATATAATCGAGCTTAATTACTATAGTCGATTTAGGATTATTCTATTCAAGTGTAAATGGGCCAATACCATAACTGATAGAGGGATCAGACAAGATGCTTTGCAGTTTACTTTAGTGAATTTCTCTCGATTGATACATACTGGTGAGCGTGAAGAAGATGAACCTTAAATTGAAGCTTCACAAGCGCAACAAGTGTACTATGTTGAAGATGTTGTAGAAAAGGATTGGAGTGTTGTTGTACATTTAAAACCAAGAGATTTGTATGATATGGGTGAAGACACTAAAGAGGCAGTCTATGAGAATGAGCCATATCAAGCACAAGACTTAGGGTTATTTTTTCCTAATGATACTGAAATTCTGTCACTTGCAAGAGCACAAATAGATGATGATCCAATGCCTAATGTTGAAAATGTTGATGATGAGGATGATGAGGATATGTAATTCTATGGATTTAATTAATGCAAATGTAGAATATTATATTACATTTTACTTTGCTTATTATATTGTTGCTAGCATTTTTTTATTTTGCCTTTCATTTTGTTTTGATTTATCTATACGTGCATGTTTTTCTCATTTATAAAAAGTTTCAACCATGATTAGGAAGAAACGTATAAGGGATACCAAATAATTTTATTAAACAATTTTATCAAATAATTTTTTTTTCATAAAATTCGAATTCTATCTTAGTTTAAAAAATAAAGATTTTTCTTGAAATCAATGAATTGAAATTCCTAAAGGGTGGGGTTTTCTCGATAATTCCTTTTTTGTGAGTTGGGGCATGGACAAAAAGTAAATGTTGTTCCGAAAAGTAAATTAGTAACTCTTGTATGTATCTTAAGATTGTCACTGTTCTAGCTCTTCACTTCAAGTTTTGTCAATAAATGTGTTTTTTGGAAGCTGCAGTGAGGTCCACTGATATGGGAAATGGCATTTTTGGTTGTGACATGACTTATGGGAGTTGACTTATGGCATATTAGCGGAAATATAACTAAGGAGTATGGGAAATTGGGTAAGTGCAGTATTGGGGATTATTACACAAAAGGTCGTTTGACAGTTCTGAAGCACTACCAAGTGCTTGGCGAATAACATATGGTTATGTCCTCAATTAAGAGGTCATTGCCGTAGGTGAATCTGAAGATAAATACTTGTGCATTTTCCAGTTGAAGGAAATGAAGTCAAGTACATTGTACTTGCTTCTCTCCCTTTTCAAGTCCCTTCTAACTCACAAAAGCCTCTTTGATGTTGGCTGTCCTGGCAACCATAATTGCCAGTGGCCTTAAACTAGAGACTTATAATCAACTTGTTTTTGTGGGTCTTCCATTTTTTATTTTTGCATTTTCAAGTAAGCTCTTTTTCAACTTGTGTGAATATGGTGACACAAACACATATATGCATGACAACATGATAGGGATGTTACAAACATATATCATACAAAACTATATTTTTTTTTTCCATAAGTCGTGTGTCAATTTCTTATGGTGATCCTTGGTAGTAACAGTTAAGTTCTGGTCACCGATTTTGAGTTGTTGAAAGAAATTAAACTTGACATGTAATGGTGGAATACTGGACAAACAATTATGGTATAAATGGATACTGTAACTAAACTAATACAATTCATTACATAAACATCTAATAAAAGTCCTTAAGCTGGAGCATTCTTAGCTTAGAGAATAAATCAAAGAACATACTTATGCTGAAAAAGAAATGGAGCAACACCAAGTCAGTGTAATAATCCAAGGGTCGTAGATTTCTAGTGTGAAATTGACAACATAGAAACAATTTCAGCTTAGTTAAACCCTTGGTATAATTGCATGTAATCACAATATCATGAATATTTGTTACTAGTCATAATTGTACCACCTGTTGAATGACAATAGAAGATAAAATAATCAAAAATGCACCTTGAAAGACCAAGCTGTATCACGATGTCGTTAAATCTGCTAAACTAAGCATGAGAAGACTGTTAGAGACCATTCAAGAATCTTTTTTAATAAACATACTTGTAAATTCGAATGACTGACAGAGATGATCGAATGGACAAGAAAATGAGGGTTTGGGGATATGACTAGCAGCGGAAAGTATCTTGAAGATCACTAGATGAATAAGATTGAATGAAAAATGGCATAGATGCTACTTGTGAAATGTGGCCAGACTATCAATTTGTGTAGCTACTGTGGTTGCTCCAGGAATTGGCTTATCTACAACAATTGCTACTATCTGTTGTTAGGACATCTGTTTGTCATAAAGGCTGCAAATGCTAAAGTGAAAAATGTATGAAGTTTTTCTTATGCATCAATAACAAAATGATTGAAGAAGCATATATAACAAATTCTAGGAAGAAATCATAGTTGCTGGATTTTTGTACCCAAAAAAATTACTATTACCTAATACTTCATGCTCAGTGACAGTCAATTAAAATATCAAAATTGTTAAATATATATTTCCCTTTTGTTTTTTCATAAGTTGAATGTAGCTCTCATATTCTTGTTTGTTTAATTTCTCTCATCTTTAGTCCTTGAATAATCAACAGGATGGCATTTGTGATGCATATGAAGAAGATACAATTCATTGAGAAAAAAGATATTTGTTAAGGTTGAATTAGTTATACTATAGTCTCTATGACTTGCTTTTTATTTAGTTAGATAAATACTTTTAGTAATTGCTATTTAGAAGTACAATAAAAAAAACTTACTGTTGTTGGGAATGCTTCCTCCATTTACTGGCAATGGAAAGTATGGAATTCAACAAGCTGAAATTGGTTAGAGAAGGATCTATTTACATTAAAGTTTGGCGACAGGCCGTGACTGTTTATTTTACCTGATAGGCTGGTACTAGTTTTCCATCAAGGCATTCTAGTGCATCATAAATATTTTGATAAACAACCTGGTTACAAATTGCTGCATTTATTGTGGTCACTATGGATGTGCAAGAAGGAAAATAGCCTTCATCTGTGGACCCTTGCTTTAGTCTTTCTTGTTTTATACTCTCTTCTGTGGATAACATAACTTTTATTTACTTGTTGAAAATAAATATTTTATACTAATTTGCTCTTGTTCTTGGATTTTTCTAGTCTGGATAGCACAGTTTGTTGTAATGTTTATTGCTGGTGATTGTACAAAAGGAAGTAAGTGTGCATGCAATGCATATGTATCTCAGTCCACAAGAAGTCTAAGGTCTTTGCTAAGGGAGCAAATACTCAAACATCATAAGTATGCATGCCCATCTTTCTATCTCTCTCTCTCTCTAAAATCATGTGCATAACAAATTAAGAAGTGGGCATTGCACAAAGATATATAGCAGCCTTGCTTATTAGTTCACTTCCTTGGTTGTAAAATTTTCCTGTCTGGGCATTGAGGGTTTGGCAGATTAGATCAATTTAGCTCACCTTACACTCATGAGTAATGTCCTTTTCCATATATATATATATATATATTTTCTTCTTTATGCATTCACTTGATCACTTCTCCCACATGAAATGCAACTGCTGGTTGCTTAGAAGCCAGGGAATACATACTTCATGGGCCACCTCTAGTAACATAATTATGACATGATTTTTGTAATTTGGAATGCCATTTGTTTTGTAATTTTTGGTATTTTACGAGATTGTTTTAATTTTGTTAAGTTTAAATTAATTATTTGACGTTTTGACCATGTTTCTTACATTCCTCAAACCATTTAAACCACTAAGTAATGGCTTAGATAGTTCAAAACACGTGATGATTTTTTTATACTTTAAGAAATAGTCTAATTATGATTAGTGATTTAGTTTAAAAAAAACACTTTTAAAATCATCTAATCATCTAACAGTCATTACACATTCTTAAATTGAACTCTTAAATGTAGAAAATTATATTGCATTTTACGTCGCTTATTATTATGTTTCTCCTTCTACTTTATATATATATATATTTTTTTTGCAACCATGATTAGGAAGAAACGTCTAAGAAAGACAGGCATTACTGATTTAGGTGGAGATGCCTCACTTCCCACACATGCTTCAGCATCATTATCAGCTCCACCACAACCCCCAGCATCATCCCCAGCTACACCACAACCTATAGCATCCTCCCCAACTCCACCGCAACCTCCATTATCTGCCCATGCCCCATCACAATCTCCAGGATCTAGGCAGACTCTATCAGAATCATCCACCCCACATCTATCTTAGGATTTTCCATCGACAGCTTCGTCTACATCACGCCATTACTGGACAGTTAATGTGATAGGTATGCACAAAATATTTAAATTGCGTGTAATTATTAAATACTTGCATTAATTATTAAATTAGCTATATGTATTTTGATTGACAGATGAACAGGGAGTTATAAAACAAGAAAAACTACGGGTTAAGGATGTTTGGCTGCTTGCACATGGAAGGCGTGTCATGTTAGAGTTTAATGACATGCTCGCAGCGGGACTATTTGGAGGGATTTTAGGGGAGCTAGCTTCTGATTTTGTCACTTTTCCTGTCAATTACGAAAGCTGGCATAAAGTTCCCAACGCATATAAAGATGAAATTTACAAAAATAGAGTCATGGTAATTATCTAATATTTGTTGTTTTGATATATTTTTCTGAATATTTTGTTATAATTAACATTGTTATTTTTTGAAGGAAAAATTTAATGTTGACGAAGGACATGTGAAGAATTTCATTTTGAGAAACATCGGAAAAAAATGGAAGGATAATAGATGCAAGTTATACCACGAGTACTATAATCCCACTATTTGTAACGACCGGGGTCCACATAGTAACATATTGTCTGGTTCAGGTCGCAACCAATCCCTGGTTTTATCGCTCTGGGATTTAATCCCAAAACGCGCGTCACTATGTAGAACACCCTCCGCACTTATATGCCTAGTTCCCCCCCTTTGCATAGCCGATATGGGATTCGCCTAAGGTGCTTACACACACCCCCCTTGGGACTCAGCGTCCTCGCTAAGGTTTGTCCCACCACCGCACTCAGAGGCTCGGGGGTCGGCTCTAATACCATTATGTAATGACCGGGGTCCACATAGTAACGTATTGTCCGGTTCAGGTCACAACCAATCCCCGATTTTATCGCTCTGGGATTTAATCCCAAAACACGCGTCACTATGTAGAACACCCTCCGTACTTATATGCCCAGTTCCCTCCCTTTGCATAGCCGATGTGGGATTCGCCTAAGGTGCTTACACACACCCCCCCTTGGGACTCAGCGTCCTCGCTGAGGTTTGCCCCACCACCGCGCTCAGAGGCTCCGGGGTCGGCTCTGATACCATTTTGTAACGGCCGGGGTCCACATAGCAACGTATTGTCCGGTTCAGGTCGCAACTAATCCCCGATTTTATCGCTCTGGGAGTTAATCCTAAAACGCGCGTCACTATGTAGAACACTCTCCGCACTTATATACCCAGTTCCCCCCCTTTGCATAGCCGATGTGGGATTCGCCTAAGGTGCTTACACTATTGGTCGAGAGGCAAATCTTGCAAAACATCCACCAGGAATCTCACAAGACCAGTGGGCAAATTTCATTAATTATCGTGCACGCGAAAAAACTAAGGTGATGTTACTAATCTTGCTTATAAGAGTACTACTCTTTATACAACTAAATAAGTATAATTCAAGTAATGATGTTCTTGTTGAATATCTAGGAGATGTGTCTACAAAATAGTGAAAATCGATCCAAATTGACAATCCCACACACTGGAGGATCAAAGAGTCTGGAAAGAAAAAAACATGAGATGGTAATATTACAAAAATTTATCCTAAGTATGAATTTTTCATTCTAACATCAACTAACATTTATGTGAAATTGTTCTAAATTATAGGAAATTGAGAGTGGTCAACCAGTGAGTAGGGGTTTATTATACATCGCGACACATAAGAAGAAAGACGGATCTTTTGTGAATGAAGGGCATGAACTATAAGCGTAAGTTTTGACACAAACTTAAACTTTACTTTCAAATTTATTTGTTTTTATAGTGTTTGTTTCTAGACACCTTTTACTTTTGTTTCCCAGTTATATCGTAATTCTTAGACCTTTTGTTTGTTAGTCTTTGTTTATTAGAGTCTGAAATTGGTCCCTCTTTAAATTATTAATTTGCAAACATAAAATAACAAACTATAAAAGCAGAAACTTACCACAGCCCTATTTTGTAGAAGAAACAATCTTGTCTTGGTTCTTAACAGAAAAATTGTTCTAAAGTCTTGAGTACAGTTTATTCTTTAAGACTTGGAAAGCCTGCCAAACTTGAAATACTTCATGCACTTCCAGCCTATTTGCTACCAGAAATGGATAATTCTATGGATTTCTCTTCTTAAAGGAAGCACGTCAAGAACATGCCAAATTTATTATGTCAAAATGAAGTTAAAAAATCCTGTAGCTGAAGTTTTACATCTCCAGGAGCACCCCTACAAGTTCACTAAAGAACAAGTGTCAAATGGATAGATTGAGAAATGTAGTTCTGTATCTCCATAAGGAGTCCTAACAGGCTTGAAATCAACAATCTTTACTGTTAACAGTGACAAACTAGATTGAAATTGGGGTCCCAAACAATTGTGCTTGTTAAATTAACTACAAAATTAAAAAAAAAAAAAAAAAAAAGACTCCTTGTTTGATGTTATATTTTCAGATTATAGAAACAATCTCTGGGTTCTAAGTTTAAGTTTTAGACCAAAAGTAACATCATATGTTTGATGGGAAAGTAGGTTGAAGTTTTGTGTATGAGTGCTGTTGTCCCCCCAACCACCCAATACTTACTGATGCTATATTTAAATTTGGAACTTAGTAAGTTGTTTAATACAAGTCCGGTGTTACATATATTAGAAGTGTACAGTGTGATGCCTTGTATGTGCAATTCTATGTAAGGGAATAAGAATTTAGTTTGAAAGCACCCATCTCATCATAAAAAATAAAAGAACAACAACTAATGCCTCGTCTATTCATTTCTATGTGGGTGAATATGAATTTGCTTTTAAAATCACCAGCATTAAAAAAGGACAACAAATGCTTGACTAGCAGATGAACGTGGTTCTTTGAGGGTGCAACTTTGGCAAATAATAGATGCTCTCATGCTTCCTGGACTGGCTTCTACGTGGCTGCAGTAGGTTAGAGAAAAGAACATGACAGAAATTGTATTTTAGAAACTTTTTGAGTTATGGAGCTTTGCTTCCTGTAATGCCTCTATTTGCTCTTGGCTCTGCTCGTGCTCATGCATGGTTCAACCAACACAATTTTCCCTCTAATTTGTTGGCGCTTTTTTATGCTTTAGGATTAAGTCACTTGCGGCCCCTTTGGTATCTGAATTAAATTGTAATGTGATAAAATAATAATGGGACTAAATAATAATGTGTCACATTTGGTAAAAGGGGTATGTCGTTATAACTACTCCATATTTGGTGCAGTAAGGAGTATTAATAGCATGTTGAATCCATGTCAAAATTGCTTTAAACATGGAGGTCGTGGTTTGTTTTAGTATCACAGGGAAAGGAATGGATGAATTATTTGAGAATAAGCTTTGCTCCCCCATCTTGCGTCTTATATATCTGTCAGTTGTGGTGCAAAGGATTGCTTGAGTTGGAAGGTCTTCAAGGAATTAATGGAAGACTTTCCTGATTAAGATATTCCGTTATTGGTGTTTTTATCCTATAAAGTAAGGGTAACAGTCAATTTCTCATTGGTCCTTTGTCCGTGACTTCAGAATGCTGGTGTATCCTCCAATTGTTTTGTTGGAGCAATGCTTTAAAACCCCACTTCTCCCTCCCTTCTTCTCTGTGATTCTTAAATCAATGATTGAGGCCCACCTGACTTGACTTGCATCTCCGGGGATATGGTGGTAGCTTTAGGCCTTTTTTCTCAATCATATGGTGGTTGGTACCCTTTGATGACTGGTGGCTAATGCAAAATTATTAGTCATGGCTTAGCAGAATTCAAATAGTTATTGTGTTGGTATTGATTCTTAGTCTTTACAGTTTTTTTTTTTTTTAATTTTTTCCTTGGTTCATTCACTGCGTTCTCATGGACCTCTAAGTTTTTTCATCTCTATTGCATGCTATATATGTTTCTGGCTTGCATTTTATAGCAACCAACTTGCAATTTGGAGGGAGCCACTATATTTCAAAATTTTGTTCTATTAATCTATTTGAATTGTGATTACACAAGGCAACTTAATTGAAATGAGTTAGTATTTTTCCAAGTCGTAATTTACTTTATTCCGTGTGTGATGATATGAATTTTTGTTGTTTGAAAGTGTTGTATACTTTTTTGTTACTTTCCAACTCTTTTCACCTTTCTTTTTTGCTCTCCTCCCTCCCTCTCACTGGTTTCATTTTTCCTTCTGTGAAGATTGAAAAAATTAAAATATAACATCAAACAATCTCTGGGTTCTAAGAATAGACATCATAGGTGTTTGAATTTTTTGCTTGAGGGTTGAAAAATATTAGAACCCATACACACACAAAATAAGTATTGAAAAATTGGATACTGACATCATAGGTGTTTGAGATATCTTGGATGTTTAGTTTCATTATAATACCTACAGAAGTAAGGGGTATTTATATTCGTATATATTTTTTAGTGTTATGTTAGTAGGGTTTGTTAAGGTAAAGTATACTTGTAAAGTTTGTCTCATGTGTTGCAAAATTTCCTCACTAATGCTGCTATAGATGTCTCATTCCTGATAGTTCTCTTTACTTTCCATTTCCTTAATATTTTTGGCCATCATGTTTCATGATTTTATTTTGTCTTATTGTTTGCGACTCATTGTGACCATCCTAGTAGCTATTCTTTGGACCTTTGATTGAAGCAAGGTCTGTTTCTGATATACAACTGCAGCCTAGAAAACGTTTCTCAACTTACTGCTATGCTAGACCGAGGCCAAGAAATTGGTGGCTTTCTGTGGTCACAACAGCCTCTTATTTTGTTTTAACTACTTTCAAAATGAATGATTGTTGAAGTGACAGTTGTATTCATTAAGGACCTTCTAGGTCTAATGTGACAGCCCTTATTTTACTTTCTACCAGAGCAGTCCGAGCAAATGCTTAAAATGAAAAATTATTGTGTACAGACAGACAAAGGCATAGGTTGAAGTCTAAGGTGTTTGAAAAAAAATAAACATAATGTTAGTAAAATCGATGGCATGGTAAATAGGATCTTACCTTGTTGAGAACCATATGCAAATGGTTAACTATTAGAACAAGTTGTGTCAAGCAGCTTGAGACCTTCCTACGTATTTGAGTAAATTCACTATGTATTCTTTGAATTTTGATTATTAAGCTTCAACATTTTTAAATTTTAAATTTTACTTATATATTTAAAATTTATGACTGTTGTGTAATGTGAGTGCCACTGTTGTGTAATCAGCTTGATGATGGTCATATCTTATCTGTCAATTCATTTCTTTCACTTCACTTTGTTGTAATGTTCAAATTTTATGACATCAGTTGATTTCCAATTTGATAGGGGAATTTTATGTCAAGTAGAAAAACATCCATATTTATATAGAAAATTTTTTGTGAGTTGATTTGCTGGTGTTTGTTGTAATTGATATTGATATTGTTTTTTAATCCATACATATACAGGACAAAATTTTTTACATTGAGAGTTAAGACACATCTCCACAATCAGTCTCCTTACACGATTCACTTGCTCAAGTGTTAGGAAAAGAACACTCAGGTCGAGTCTGAGGGTTGGGATTTGGTCCGAGTCCAAATCAAGTTTTTGGGACCATTAGTCAATTGAATGGGAGATCTTCGTCTTCCAATAATACTAGTTATCAAGAACAAGTGAACTTTTTGATATAAGAATTACAAACTAATAAACAAAAGGTTCAAAGTTTAGAGTCACAGCTGCAAAATGTTCAAGGTGTAATTAGTTTTCTTTTGACAAACGTTGTGGCGAATATGCCACCTGAGATTGTTACGATGCTCAATTCAATGGTATGTTAATTCTAAAATTATTAATTTTCATTGTTCATTTTAAGTGATTGTTTATGTTTATGCCTACAAATACTTTTAAGAGTATGTTTTTATATTTTGTATACATCTAATACAATTTTAATTATTTCAGGTACCGGATACGAATAGTGGACAAGCTTCACCAGCAGGAAGGCGATCTTCAATATCTAGTCATAACGTTCATGATCTACCACAACCTCCAGACCAACAAAATTGATGTACTGTTAAAATATTTGAACAACTTGACTTCTAAACTTTTTAAATTTCATTTTGATATGTAAGTCTATTTTGATTGGACTTTGATATGTTACATGTTTGGATATTTAAGTTGGAATCTTTATAGTTTGTTGATTAAATAGATGTACATATTGTGTTTGTGAATTTGGTGTATTGTGTTTGTGAATTTGGATATTTATGGGTCATTTAGGTATGTACACAGGTAATTAGGTGGGTCACTTAGGTACACAGGTACTTCAAGCAGGTGTTATTGAATACAGCGGCGGTTTTAAAACCGCCGCTATATTTTTAATGAATTCATTGTAGCGGTGGTTTCTTAAACCGCCGCAAACCGACTACTACATAAAAATATAGTGGCGATTTTCACTATAGGTTCATTTGGCGGCGGTTTGTAAACTGCCGCTAAATAAACTTGTTTTTTAAATTATAGCGGCGGTTCTGAAACCACCGCTAGTTATGGCGGTTTAATCAACCGCCGTTAGTTACAGCGGTTTAGAAACCGCCGCTAGTTACGGCGGTTTAGAAACCGCCGCTAAAAATGTCACCTAGCGACGGTTATACCAGCGGTTGCTAAAAATCGCCGCTAAATGCCGCACGACGGTTGTATTAGTGGCGGTTTTAAAAACCACCGCTAAATCACTTAGCGGCGTTTAAAAACCGCTGCTAAAAACCAAATTTTTTGTAGTGGCGGTACATAACCACTGTGCAAAATAATAGGTGCGCAAATAATAATGCCATGCAGTGCTCATGAGATCTTACATAAATATAACACACATGCTCCATTATAGAAATGTACACATCATGCACATTTAAACATTCAATAACATATTCACTCATGAGCCCATTCATGCACATATACATATCTTCAATCACATCCTTTTATGGTCACTCCATTTTATTTAAGGGTAATTATTTATCTAGAGTTATCAATGCATCTCCCATGCATGTAGACTCCATGAACATACCAACCAAGGATATTTCTTAACAATCTCCTAATTGATTATTATTATACATCCTTATGCAAGTCAATTGTATTTTTATCTTATGAATCCCATGTATTTACATATATATATATATATATATATATCTTCAAACACATCTTATCATTTAGAGGATTGAGGGATATCTAAGGAAGCATTTAAAAATAATTTACTTTAACACTCTCACTTGATTTGGGATAAGAAAAGATTTAATCAGCTCAAATCATATCCAAAATATATGATATTATATATCAAATCAAAGCCCTCGAAATCTAGTTTATGACACTTCAAACGGATCGCAATTGCGAGTTCTACATCAAAAGTTATGGCTGAAAAAGCGAATCATGCACAAAGTAGTCAAAACTACAGCCGAGTCGACTCGACGGAAATCCGAGTCGACTTGGCTCGAGTCGACTAGCCCAAAACTGAGTCGACTAGGCCCGAGTCGACTTGACCTCCTGAACGAGTCGACTTGGCCGAAAAGGACGAAAAAATGCCAAAAACCCATCGAAAACCCACAAAATGGCCACCAAATCTTCTAAAACTTCCATTCTAGCTTCCTAACCCATCAATGTCATTCCTTGAAGGAAGAATGGGGTGAACAAACCCCAACGAAGCCATCAACAAGACCCAATAAAGGCTTGACATAATAATACGTAACATACAGATCAAGGAAAAATGGCAAAATATACAACTAATACCAACAATACTTTTAACCATGAGAAGATAACAAGTTATGAAGCATTTTGACATCATAATAAACAAGAAGGACAAGCTTGCACAAAAGAAACCAAGAGTGCAAGGAGAACTTGCCTTTGATGATATTTGAACCGAAGAAGAAGAAGCTTGCTCTTCTTAAATATGAAAATCCTCCTTCTTGAAGCTTCACCCAAGAGAAGAAAATGGAGAAAATAGCAAGGGAAAACAAATGAAGAGAAGGAAGAAGAGGTTCACGAGAGGGAGGGATTGGGAGATGAAGAAATGAGGAATTAAACAAGGCATGGAGAGATGAGGGGGAGGAAATGGCTTGCGAACCACTCTCACCTTGGCTTTTACCAATATACCCCTCACATAAAACACACACACACAAATATCCAAGCCCCTAATGGTCCTTTGCATTTTCTCATTTTCTTTTCCCATTTATATAATTCCATCTCTCACTATCATACACATGGGCCTGAGCCCAAATCAAAAGGTCCGTTCATATAAATACATGGCCCAAGCCTAACTCATTGGCCCAATTACATATAATGGCCTATTTCCATTAGCCCACTCAAAGGCCCCAACATAACCTTAAGCCCAATGGGCTTCACAACATTACAAAATTTAAAATATACAAAATCCCCTCTTGGTTCAACAAAAGCTTCCAAAGCCCAATCCATTAATTTAATACTTAATTTATTTACATAAATTTTGTTACATAAAAATATGCACACATGTATATATATATATATATAATGCCCAGACCCACTTTACTAATGGCCCAATTCATTTTAGACCCATGGGATTTCTCTAAACCCATCACATTCATTGACCTTAAACACCTGGCCCAAATGGGCAACCCAATTTATGAATTTAAATACATATATTTTGATATATAAGAATATTTCCCAACATTTAATTTAATAGAGCAAATCTTCAAATTTTCATAATTAAAATATTAATAAACTTCTAGACCTACTGACGGGTCGTTACAAGTTTAGTAGCACTTCACATACATATGTTTCTATTTTTAAATTACATGCATTTGTTTCTATTTTTAAACTACATGCATATGTTTTAGTATTTACTTTGAATTTTGTAATAACATTTTAAATTAAGATTAACAATATATATATATATATATCAAACAAACATAATGAGACTATACATTTTCCTATAAATTAATGTCTATGTAATATATATCGAACATGATCTTGATTACTCATCAAATTATACATAATTTTAAATATATTTTTTTTATAACCACATTAAGAAAATAATTCATAAGTTTGAATATATTTGTTTATAAATACATTAATAAAATGATTCATAATTTTATAAAGATATTGTTTAATATAAAAGAATCAAACTTGATATTATTAAATAATATCAATATATCATTAATAGAATGTGTTGATAAAAATATTTGTTGTGACTTAAAATTAATAAACTAATGCATGACTTTATTGTACTTGATTAATGTTTTAAAATCTTGATATATTACACAGTTAACACTAAAAATAAGACCTTTTACTAGTTAATAATAATTTTTAATTTCTGTTTGTTTAATCAATTTTCTTTTAAAAATTCTTTCAGAATAATTTGGTTTCGAAGTAATCCTAAACAATAAATAAATGAAATTCATATGGTCGAGGTACATTACTAATATATATTTATTTTAATTAATATATGAAATGATAAAATAATTTTTTAATTATAAATACTTAATTCATATTGAATATATTTAACTAATATCATTAAATATTATACATTATAGAATTAAAGGATTACATAACAATTTAATTAGGCTAGGCTAGCACTCTACTTGTTGATTTGTTCTATTGGAACAATTTAAATCTAATTATAATTTATTTAATAATCTTATTAGTCATTGAAATAGAAAAAATAAATAATTCGTTAGAAAATAGAACGATAACTATATTTTTTCTGTACAACAAGATTATAATTAATTACTTAACAGATTTATTTGAGCCAGTAATTTAATTATATAAATTATTGATTTTAATTTCATGAAATTTCTCAATTGTTCATATCAATTTGTATACTAGCATAGCACGTATATTCAATGAGTCATCAATTAATTTTAAAGTGACACATATATTATTATTTTAGTATAGCATTTTAATTAATTGATTGACTTTATAAGTATATTATTATCCTAATATAATATTTTTATAATTTAAAATTATTCTAATATTTTGTTTTCCTCTAGTGCACGTGTTTATATTTTGATCTTATATCAATATACTTTGAATGTTGTATTAAGATTTTGAATTAATAGTATACTTTATATATATCAAACATGATCAACTTGTACATTTATGCAATAATGTATTTTGATATTTTAATTTTTTATTAATTCAACAAACAAGTAATTAGAGAGTTGATTTTGATACTATTATTATCCATTTTATTTATATCCAATTAGTAGAACAAATACATATATTTAATTATTATTCATAATAATATGAATAGTGTACTGAAAAAATAAATTTAAAAAATTGTAATTTTCAAATAAGCCTATAAATAAGTTATAAGTTTATAAATAAATAACATATCAATATATAATATTTTAAATATGTTACCTTTTATAACATATAAAATTATTAATATTATTATTATTATTATCTTAAAAAGTATGCTTTTCAAATGTTACAAATGTGTGAGTAATTGTTTATAAATTACCCACATAATTACAAATGTTATATATGTATGAGTATTCATGTATTTATGATGTTATACTTAAATTACAAAATTAAATCATTTTAATTTTTATAATTTAAAAATATTTATTTAGTTTTAATTTATTTATAAATACAAATAATAAACCATCAAATTTTATTTCTTATAAAACATGAAAGGGAAAATGTGTGCATATGAATATTTTTTTTAATTTTATTACAGTATTTTTATAATAAATTTTTGATATATAAAAAATATTAATAAAATAATATTTTTTTCATAATTTAAAATATGTATTAAATTATGAAATCACCCCAAACGCCAATATTTTTTTAATATAAAATATGTATTAATAATTTGTTAAATTTTTAAAATATAATATTTCTTATAATTTTCTTTTATAAAAAAACACTTTAAAAATATTCAAATTTAATTAATAATTAATTAATAAAAATAATAAAAAAATAAAGAAGCCTACCGGCCTACAAACCCATGCCCTCTTCTCTCATGTTTCCCACGCACCCTACAAACTCATCCCCTCTCCCCTGTCAATCTCGAAATCCCCTTCCTCCCCCCCAAAAATTTTCCATTTCCCTAATTCCTGCAAACCTATCCCATTTTCCCATCTCCCATGCCAAGCCTACGTCTCAGTGCCCTTTTCTGTCCCTCTCCATTTGCCTTCGTCGCCCTCGCCCTCCCTCGTCGCTCCCTCGCTGGCCACAGTTGCTCATTGTCGTAGCCTAGTCGCCCTCAGCTTCATCGCTCGCCTTCACATTCTCCCTCGGCCGCTGTCGCTCGCTGTCGCCACCCTCACCGTCCCTGTCACCCCTGCCAACGCCACTCTCTGGTATATGTGTATGTATTTTGTGTGTTTACATACATATTGTAACGCCCTGTTTTCTCGGCCATGTTATATATCTGGACAATTCTGGGACAATAAAATTTTTTTCTTTCAAACTAAAGTTAAATCACATGATTTCTCATATCCGTCCTAGAATTTTAAAACATTTTTCTCGAAAGAGAATTATTATACACATCAAATGCGGAAGCAATGATCAAAACCTGATATCTTAACATTGATCATAAATCAGTTTTTACATCTTCATTAACCATAAGGATATAAATCAACATTCTTCAAAACGTTCAGAATTCAAAGTAGCAGAACTTAAATACATGGGCTACATAACATACATTTCATTCCTCATGCACTTTGCTAAGTGCCATTTCATGCCTTATTTATCCTCGTATCTGCTATAATCTCTATGTGGAACATTTGAATATTCCAGGAGTAAAGCCCAAATTAGATGATGAATCATCTAAATAAGGGTACAGAAAACGTATTTCGTGTATAAATGCAATGTCTTACTCATCGTAAGGGTCAACTGCACCTTTCATGCTACTCACAATTTTTGCAACCACCTATTTCGAAGCCGGGGTGTATGGGTGCACTCTTGGTAAAGCAGCGGTGCTAGTTCTTACTCCTTACAGCCACAATGCGCGTGAACAATGATATCAACGTATATTTATGCATTTCATAGTCATGTCATGCATGCAGTCTACGTGATAGATACATATCAGAGCATGTCAATATGACGAAAGCATTCCCGATGATTGGTTTTTTAAACATAAATCACTTACGAACCAAACATTTTCCATAAAACTAAATCCAATTGGGAAGTACCACTTACATTTTCAAACTTATCAAGCTATCTCGATATTCGTGCCTTGCCTCGAAATACGTGCATCGCCTTGATTTGTGTGCCAACCTCAAAATTTTCAGAAGTCGCTTCAACTTAAGCCTCAAAGTATCCTAATCACCATAATTATTTAAATAAGTATTAAAACCTATTTTTTCATAATTTCTTGTATTTTTTTTATTTTTCTCTCTATTTCTTCATATTTTTCCTCAATAAATTTAAACTAAATATTTCTCAAGTATTTCCTCAAATATTTTACTATGAAAATTCATAAAATAATATTCCTGAATTTTTAAAATTTTTTAGAAAATTTTACCTACCTTAACTTAGCTTCCTCGGCTTTCTCGATATGCATGCCCTAATCTTAAAAAGCGCATTGTAATGACCCAAATTTATTTATTTATTATTACTACTAGTATTGCTATTGCTGTGATTATTATTCTCATTATAATTATTATTAGTATTATTATTAACATTATTATTACCTATTATTATTATTAGTTGGAGAACATACCCAGCAACTTTTGTTGCCCACCTCCATTTGCTGCAAGTCCCTAAGCCATTTTATGCATCCGATTGAGGCGGTGGTTTGCAGTGGATTTTAAAGGAATGTGGCCACGTGTAGAGCTGGGAGTTTGAGTGGAAGGGGAGAGAGAATTGAGTGATCAACTGGGTGTGTTGGCGAAGAAGAAGAAGCAGCGAGGAATAGGGAAGAAGAAGAAGAAGAAGAAGAAATTTCCAAGCAAGCTCTCCTCCTCCGAGTTACCTTTGATTTCTAAGTTAGTTGTGTATAAACCTAGTTGGGAAGGGTGCGCCATAGATTATGTGCGTTGATTCCGTGTGGCTTCCTGCATATACATATATACAACCAAGTGTGAGCAGGGGCAGCTGAGAGTGTGCGGGTTCCATTTCTTTCCTTGTTGCTCTTCCAATGTCATTCTAGCTTGTAAGCTTTTCGGTAATGGCTTGGATGTTGAGTTGCAGTAAGTTTAATTATATATGGATGAACTATATATGTATATATATACATACTATAACAGGCAAGCAACCGTCTTTCCCGAGGCCCAGTTTAAGCTTCTCTTCGCTGCTTTGTTTCACGTTTCAGCTGATGTAGTGAGTTGTGTAAAGCAATCCATAATCTATACACCCCCCTTAAAATCCCAACTGCTGCACTGTCAATATATATATATATATACATATATGTATACAATACGTTTGGTAATGGCAGAAGTTACCGTAGCTATTGCCTAGTCATTTATATATATAAATATGTTGCTACCTAGTTGCTTGACTTTCATTACAGACTGCTATGCATATATATATATATATAAGTTGTATATAGGCTCCCCTGTGCCTCGGCTCTGCTCCTACTGAGGTGTTTCCATAAATATATACTCGTGGAAGGTGAGTACATAACTTTTGGAAGTAGTATTTAAAGTATAATTCAAATTTAATTAGCAAATGGGGTTTGAGTGTTATGTAATAATATATTATGATAAATGCATTATAAGTGTGAATTGATAAGACGTATATGTATGTTTAGATAGAAGTTATATTATTAAATAATAATTGAGTGCTTAGATATTTATATACTAGGGAATGCCCGTGCCTTTAGGCACGGTGTAAATAATATTAAGATTAAAAAAATAATAAAAAATAAAAATTAAATTAAAAAAATACTTTACAATTTGAATAAATTAAATTAAAAGTTAAATATCAAACAATACATACCAAT
Source organism: Diospyros lotus (assembly GCF_014633365.1). Classification (NCBI taxonomy): domain Eukaryota; kingdom Viridiplantae; phylum Streptophyta; class Magnoliopsida; order Ericales; family Ebenaceae; genus Diospyros; species Diospyros lotus. The sequence continues at coordinate 1,649,455 of NC_068339.1, forward strand.
TAGTGTTATTACTGCCAATCAAATATATAAAAAAAAAATATCAAATACTAATTAGTGCTATTACTGCAAATAGAAATTAAAATTAAAATACACACCAATTAGTGCTACTGCTGCCAATCAAATTATAATTACATAAAAAAAATAAACATTATATTGTCATTCACCAAAAGAGTGGGTTAAACTTTTACAAAAAATAGGTTAAACCTTTACAAAATATGTATGTTTTACAAAAAATGTGTCAATAACATGTCTTCAAACATGTGTTTGCCCGAACTTCCTCCTCATTACTTTCCAATAAGTCTTCGTATCAACTTGTATGTATCCCCAATGATGAACATGCACAATAATCTGGTAATTTGTGAAATAAAAAAAATATAGATTAGTACATTTGTTGGAAATATACACATCAAAATATACTTTGAGATTGAAATTATCTTATTACATCCCCATCGAAGCAAGATAGTTGTATTTCTATTTTTAAGCTCCATATATTTTTTCATCCAATCCTGCAGAAGTCCATATTTCAAATTATTATCAAATTTAAATTTTAAAAAAAGTTATATAATCAATAGAAATAAATCTACATGGTTACCTTCTAAACACTACAACAACACTTCAGGGTAAACAATATTTGTAGTAGAATCCAAACAATCTTTAGGGAGCATGATACTTATACGATCAAATGATGTACATTTGGACAATGCCACATATAATTGCCCATGGCTAAACACTGGTATGCGCAAATCAACCCCAACAAATTTCACAAATTGTTCTTGAGATTTATTAATAGTTAAGGCATATGCCAATCGGACTGGAAATTGACGTCTTGTCATTTGAAAAGGCATTTCTGAAGAAGATGGTGCCAAAGATATCCTTGGTATGAATGCCAAATTGCCAAACTTTTCTCCAGTTAAAATTTGAGCTTCAATTATGCGAGTGTCGCACCTAGTAACCATCAATCTTATACCATCACATAGTCCATCTTTCGGTGCAATGTTTCTCAACAATATTATAGGACAACCCACCTTCAACTCTAACTTAAAAGTTGGTAACCCAGGAGGATCCAATGAATTTAAATATTAATTAGGATATCTATTTGTAATAGTAGGATCGACTTCATTATCTTCAGACATTTTATCTGCTACAAGATAAGTATGTAATCTCTCTGGAAAGATATTCAATGCAGTAGTATTGATGTCACTGACATCATCGTTACGCACAGACAAAATTGTGCATTCAGTTAAAAATGTTGGGGTTGACGTCTCTATTATGTTTAACCGTGGGTAAACTATAGAGAGTAATTCATTTAAATCTTGACATTTGTGTATTGTTGATGGAAGGTTAACGATTTCTTGAGGATTGGTCCCAATCTAAAAAAAGTGAAATCAATAAAAAAATAAGAATGAAAACATAATTTATTAATTTAAAATAATCTATATAATATGACACAAAGGTTATAGTAGTGTTACCTCCATCAAAAAATTTGCAAAATTAGCATTTTCACGGTCTTCATGATTCAAGCGCATATTCAAATCCAAAGTTAAGATATATATATGCTTCCATAGAACAGAGTGTCTTAATGATGCATTCACAATTTGCTCACGAATTCCTTTGAGTATAATTGGTAAGATTTGTCGAAAGTCTCCACCAAGAACAACAGTAATACCCCCAAATGGCTTGTCACTATCACAAATATCCCTCAATGTACGATCAACCGCCTCAACACAATGTCTATGTTGCATCGGAACTTCATCCCAAATTATGAGTTTTGTTTCTCTAAATAACTCAGCTTGTAATGATTGTTTACTAAGCCCATAATTTGAATTTTCCAACACATCTAATGGGATAGAAAATGTTGAATGTGCAGTGCGACCTCTGACTAATAACAATGATGCAATTCCAGATGAAGCCACAGTAATAACAATATGCCCAAGGTTGCGACATTTTAATGCTATCGTATTGTACAAAAATGTTTTCCCTGTTCCAGCACCCCCATTCAGAAAGAAAACAACTCCTTTATTTTGAAAAAATGAAGAAGTGATTGTGTTATAAGCATTCCGATGTCCATTGTTGAGACAATCAATACAAATTTGTGGATCTGTCTGTTGTGCCTCACTCTGCAATTGTTGATGTTCGAATATCAATCGATTACCAACTACTGCACTCCAATTTGCAGTAGGTTGTGGCATGGGTGGGAAGTCAATTAAACTTTTGCCTGATTCATGAAGCATTTGATTCAAAAGATGGAGACCATAATCTTTAATTTGAGCCTCAGTTGGGTTAGAAATGGAAAACAATGTATGAATCTTATGTGCAAGATCATCACATATATGCGTTGAGAATTGATTCCATAATGCACATGGATTTAGTGGAGAGCACTGGGTGAGAATAATACTAAACAATCTCCTCAATTGATATCCAGTTTTCATAACTGCTGCCTCTTTCAAGCATTGTATCCATTCTTCATCATCTTCTAAAAGCCCACTTGCAACACATGCTAATTTAAATGTATCATGCACAACATTATCGACCGTGCGTAAAGACCGAAACGACTTTGGTCCTTTGACAACGGTTAGTAACAAATGCAGATAAAATCTTTCACCACAATTAGGGCTAGCAAAATACATTCTACCAATTGCAAATCCCCTTTCTCTTGATTTCCATCTCTTTTCCGACTTGAGCCAAACATAATGCTGTGGAAATTCTTGATAAGTGAATAGACATTCATCTTCACTGCTAGCACAATATGTAAAGAAGCCAGTAAGAGTTGACATTTGTTGACCAACTCTAGATTGAATCGTTTCTAATGACTCTTCTGGGTTAAAAATAATGCAATGCATTCTAGGTAAATGAAGTGTCAATCGTACAACTGTTGGCATCTCTGCATGCAAAGGATGACCAAATATTCGCCAATCAGCTTCTGAAGGTCCAATATACCTTGCATCGAGATATTGTTGAATCTCATTTATCATTCCTAACACCATCATTGTACGATCATAACCCTTATAAATGTACTTATGTATATACTTGACACATCTCATCCCGGCACAAACTTCCACATTTATATGACAGTTGAAAAGTTTAGAAAGATATGCATTGTATGGCACGACATCCCTGTTATTAACTTCTTGCCCCCTCACAATATGTACTTGACCATTATTGCGACGACAATAGATAGGGTATCCATTTTGATCCATAGTTGTTGTTTCTGTAAAAACTCGAGGGTATCTCTTAGTGCATCTACCATTTTCCATACATGGTGCTTGCGGATTTCGAGCACCACACGGTCCATGTACCATACAACATTTGATAGTTTCAAAAAGCACAGGATCATTTTTTGGGTCTGGAAATTCTGCACAGACTAATTTGTCTACTTGCGCACATGTCTGAATTTTGTCTGGGCCCTTAAGAAATAAAAGTGCATGCATATGAGGGAGGCCTCATTTTTGAAATTCAATTGTAAAAACATGTGCAACTTTATTTCCAAACACCTTATTTGTTTCTATCACCTTCATCAAACATTTTCTCTTCAACTCAAAAACACGGGCAATTAAATCAGGACGATCAATAGGTTTTTGATGTGGTAATAATGCTTAAGTAATTTCTGGCTAATTGGGATTTGCAGTCATAGTCAGAAAAATATCTGGGTGTTGATTGTATCGCGTGATAGCCATTGAATCTTGAAAATTTTCAAACATGTCTTGGACTACCAGTAAATGAAGATGGCAAAATAAACCTTTGACCAATTTGACCAGGTCGCATATAATCTAGATCCATATCTAACAACTCTTGGTAAAGCTCAGCCCGAAGTTTCACTTGATTAAGCTTGTAGTATGTCAATCGATTTTGCTCAGTTGCAACCCAAGCATCTACCAAAAACTCTTGAAATAGTTTTCCACCTCTCAAAATTGTTGAATACTCTGTGGGTCGTTCAAACAAACGATAACTATAAAAATCCATTTGAGTAAGTCAATCAGTTGAAGGTCGATCATACTGAACATTCCACAATTTCAATTCAGGTTCCCATCTAAGCTCACCATATGGAAATAATAAAACATAATGTAATGGAAAATATGTTCGGTGACATTCATTAATTTGCATCAACTCATTTGGGTGACATTCATTAATTTTCATCAACTCATTATTTTCTCGAAAATGTAAGATAATATCTCTCATTCCACTTGTCTCTGTTCCATCACCCGGTATTACAATCGCAATCTCATCTGCAGTTGGTAGGTTATACCGACGTCGATCAGTTCTTGAATTGTAATGAAGATGAACAGGTAGATTGTGTCCTGCCGAGTCTAATTGATGTAAAATGACATGAGCCCTTCTCAAGATAGGATTTCTACGATTACGAATTTCTAAAGCTGAATCAGGGTCATAGATATACAGTTGAGCATAACTCGCATCCTGCCCTGGTTGTGGTTGTAGTGATCCTGTTTGATGTCGCAATTTCCCATGAATTGTGAATGATGTAGGGCCCCTTCCACTGAGTACTCTAGGATCTAATGTAGCACCAAGACTCGTAAAAACATTGGCTACGTTGTATACTCGAGTATAACTTCGAAAGGATTTTGATTGATCATTATTCCCATCATACAACGCCTAAAGTGGTGGAGGGGGTGTAATAAGTAAAGGGAGCCTAACCTTTCCTTCCAAACAGCAAGTTCCGAATAAGGGACGTTTCATAGATGATTTTGTCAATTTTTCATCCATCTAATGTAAGGCTGAACAATAAGGACATAATACATCCATCTTGCCAAGATAACGGCAACAAGAATCTTGTGTACCCGGATGTCAATTGATGTACTCATAGGCATGTCTTCTAATTCATCATCAGTACATAAATCTTCTTGAAGAAATTGATTTATAGGAGTAGACCTATGAATATTTGTGTATAAATAAAAATTTGTAAAACAAAACGATATGAGTAAAAGTATGTATTTCAAGATTATACACAGTAGTTTACCGATTTTTTTATGGAGTTAAAGATGTGATTGGCATAGAAAACGAACATGTAGAATGATGGGTAACCATTATTCGTTTTTGTGCCGAATAAGAATCTTCAGTTATTGTTTCCCACTCTAGCCCAGTGCGATCACGACGAATTGGTGTTAAAAGAAGATTGTCTTGGGTTAATACATTCCTTTGATCTTTCTCGTTCTCGTCGCAGGCGTTGTCCCAATTGGTATGCAAAACATGACTTTTGATTTTTTTCACGTTCTCGTCGTGCATGTTGGGCCAATGTAGCTTTTGATAACATATTATCATTGTGTGCCTATAATGAGAATATTTTAGGAGTATGCACTTGTTGGTTTAAAGACACTACCCATCTCTTTAGTGTGTAATATTTTCTACTTTCCTTTTTATTCTTCATGTTCTTTCCCTAAAAATTTCTTATAAGAAAAATAAAAAATTAAAAAAACTATATTATGTAGTTTTCTATTTTTTTTTTATGTTTTTCTCTTATAAATTTTCTTCTCTTATTTGTTTTCTTCTCTTTTTAATAGACAAACATATTAAAAATTCAGATTAATGCTTACTTTAACATGTTTTTGAAAAGAAACTTTTTAAAAATGTACATAGAAAAGAGTACATGACACTATGTAATTCCTAAAAAAATTAATATAACAATATTCGAAAAAGAAACTTTTAGAACTTGTTGAGAAACCATACCACATGATGTGCATTTTTCTTTCCTTTGCTAGAAGGGATAGCCTTTTCTTTTTCCTTTGCCTTTGCCTATAATAAAAAATAAGTAGAATATATTTATAAATTATTTTTAAAATGATAAGAAAATGTATATTCTTACTTCACGAATGCGAATAGTATTAAGGTCACGCTCATCACGAATAACAACATTAACATTTCTTTCTTGAAGAAATCGAACCTATACATACAAACACGTTAGAGTGATAAATAAAATTTTATACACATAAATAAAAAAATTAATAAACGGAATTGATATTACGGTTCGGTGTAAGTCTCCATCCACCTATAAAGTATGAGGAAAAAAACATTCTATTAGAAGAAAATTAGATATGATAAGTTTTTTTTTTTAAAAAAATAGGCCTTACATTATAAGAGAGGTACTTAAAATTATATGAAGAAAAAAAAACTTACTTGACCAAAAATAGTGATATTGTCCATAACTGTTGTACTTTAACCTAAAAATATTTGGTTATATAATTTTAGACACCAAAAAATAAAAAATTAGCAATACTAAATAGTTAACATGGATTTATTTGGCAATGTCATGTTATTTCCAAATCAGTTGCTACTAAATTAAATAATAAAATTTAATATTTTATTTAAATAAATAACTGTCATGCATAAAAAATACTGAACGGGTTATAATCAAGACGTATTTTAACAATCACATTAAAATGATAAAATTAAAATTGGAGCACAACAATTTTTCAAATTTGAACTCTTATCTTTCCTGACTTCACTTTTATATTAATGAAATTAAAACCAAAATCAAAACCTGGTATGAATAATTATCACTTGAAAAGTCCTTGGCAATCATCGCCTGTTGCTGGCCGCCATGGCTGCGGCCATCAATGGAAAGAACCTTGATTCGGGATCGAAGAAGTTTGGGTTCTTGACCGTGAGTGGTTGGGAACCCTTGTGTTCCCCGACCCCCATGGGTCAGGAACTCTTAGTCGGGTAACACGTTTTTTTTATGTTATTTTAATTAAAAAAAATTTGATTATAATAAAATAAAAAATAGAATTAATAAAATAAAAAAATAACACAAATAAATGAATTCTTTTTGGGTAGCCAATTTCGATTTAAAATCACCTTTCATCATCATTAAAGAAAGAAGTTTTTATTTCTTTTGAAATTAAATCATTTATGATTGTTTTTTTTTTATTTAAAAAATTTCAAATGTTGTAGTCCATAATTTTTTTTAAAAATTGATATTTATAATACTTAATATTAGATTCTAAACTGAAAATTAAAAAACATTTTAAACGTGAGCATCTGTGCATAGATAAACATGTAGTGTAGTCCATAATGTTTTAATTGCTTCTAAACATTATGTATATACACATAAGTTTGCTTCTGTGCATACACATACACATTAGTTTGCTTATAAATTGTTTAATGTTTATGTATGCACAGAATCAATTAATCTTAATTAAAAATTTTAAAAAATTGCCACCCATGGAGCATCTTTTGACGCCCATATACATACACAGCTTCTTTTGCTACATACACATACATAAATTAAATTTTTAATTAACAATAGAGCATCTTTTGATAGAAATGCTCATAACTCAGACATGTATTTGCTCATTCAAGTGACAATAAGATCTTGACAAAAACCATTTGATAGAAATACATACACATAAATACACAGAAACGAACTCCATTTGATAGAAACGCTCCCATTTCAGTTCATTTGACAGAAACACTCAAATAAAGAGAGAAACGCTCGTTAATTAAAAATTTGACAGAAACGCTATATATATGCATTTCTGTTAATCCATATGGATTAAACATTATCCGCAAATGGATTAAACATTAAGATCTTGCATTAAGAATTATGTGAAAGAAATCTTTGCGTGAAAAGAGAGAAACAGTTAAAATGAAGTGAGATGGGAAGTGGAGTGGGAATCGGTAGGAAAGAAATCTTGCATTAAACATTAATGCAAATGGAGTTCATTTGAGATGGGAGCGTTTCTGTCAAATGGATTAAACATTAAGATCTTGTATATATATATAACAGAAAACATTAAACATTAGATTCCAAACGTAACTCGAATGAGCAGCAAACATTAAACAGGAAACATTATATTGCTTTTGTGCATACATAAACATTAAACAAAGAACAACAAACAGAAATGTATACATAGATTTGCAAACATTAGATTCCAAACTGAAAACATTAAACATTAAGGTTGCGTTCTCTTTGTTGTTTTTAAGTCATTTTTAGTTTTCAATTTTCTAAAATAATGAAAACGCATTCTCTTTACTGTTTTAAAAATGCATTTTTGAAAACAAACAAAAAAATTGTAAAGAAAACTCAAAACAACAAAAAGTTGTTTTGAGTGTTTTCATCCAAAACAAACTCAAAACTCAAAATACATTTATTTATTTATATTTTATTATTATAATAGAAAAAAATTACAAAATTCATTAACTTTAAAATGTAAATATTTTTTAATAATTTATAAATATTAAATATTTTTAATTTACTGAATAATCAAATTTATTGAATAAAATATTATTAAAAAATTATTTTCAAAATTTCAAAAAGAACGCGTTTTCTAATTTTTTGTTTTGAGAAATAATTTTTCAAAATGACAAAGAGAACGCATTTTTAATTTTTTAAAAACAGACTACCAAAACAGAAAATTGAAAATGAATTCAAAACTCAAAACTGAAAATTGAAAAGTAAAGAGAACGCAACCTAAACATTTGACTACTTCCTTCACAATCTAATAGTGAGCAGCAAACACACAATATATATATATATGTATGTAAACAACGAACATCATCATTTCTGGCGTACATACACATATATGTGGCGTTGGCAGGGGTGACGGGGACCGCGAGGCGAGCTGCACTGTGGCTGGGTGGCGGCGACGACGGGTTTGAGCGGCTGCAGGGGCAGCGGGGGCGATGGCACACGTGTATATCTATATAATTAATAATTTTAAAATATCAAATATCAAATGTACACAAAATAATAGGATACACATAATCAAATGTACATAATGAATAATCAAATACACAATTAGATACACACATACACATAATCAAATAAACTAAATTAACACACATATTTGTATACATAAACTAAACTAAATTAAATTAACACTAAATTAATTTACACTAAATTAAATTATAACACACACACACACGTGTATATTAATTAATCAAATGTACACTAAATTAATAATTTTAAAATATCAAATGTACACAAAACATAAAACACTATAAAAAATACACAAAATAATAGGATACAAATAATCAAATGTACATAAATTAACACACATATTTGTATACAGTAAACTAAATTAAATTAACACTAAATTAATTTACAGTAAGCTAACACTAAATTAAATTAAATTAACACTAAACTAAATTAACACACTAAATTAACACACACACACGTGTATATCTATATAATACACTAAATTAATGATTTTAAAATATCAAATGTACACAAAACATAAAACACTATAAAAAATACACAAAATAATATGATACAAATAATCAAATGTACATAAATTAACACACATATTTGTATACAGTAAACTAAATTAAATTAACACTAAACTAAATTAACACACTAAATTAACACACACACACACACGTGTATATCTATATAATACACTAAATTAATAATTTTAAAATATCAAATGTACACAAAACATAAAACACTATAAAAAATACACAAAATAATATGATACAAATGATCAAATGTACATAAATTAACACACATATTTGTATACAGTAAACTAAATTAAATTAACACTAAATTAATTTACACTAAATTAAATTAACACACACACACACACGTGTATATTAATTAATCAAATGTACACTAAATTAATAATTTTAAAATATCAAATGTACACAAAACATAAAACACTATAAAAAAATACACAAAATAATAGGATACAAATAATCAAATGTACATAAATTAACACACATATTTGTATACAGTAAACTAAATTAAATTAACACTAAATTAATTTACAGTAAGCTAACACTAAATTAAATTAAATTAACACTAAATTAATTTACAGTAAGCTAACACTAAATTAAATTAAATTAACACTAAACTAAATTAACACACTAAATTAACACACACACGTGTATATCTATATAATACACTAAATTAATAATTTTAAAATATCAAATGTACACAAAACATAAAACACTATAAAAAATACACAAAATAATATGATACAAATAATCAAATGTACATAAATTAACACACATATTTGTATACAGTAAACTAAATTAAATTAACACTAAATTAATTTACAGTAAACTAACACTAAATTAAATTAAATTAACACTAAATGAATTTACACTAAACTAAATTAACACACTAAATTAACACACACACACACACACGTGTATATCTATATAATACACTAAATTAATAATTTTAAAATATCAAATGTACACAAAACATAAAACACTATAAAAAACACACATATTTGTATACAGTAAACTAAATTAAATTAACACTAAATTAATTTACAGTAAACTAACACTAAATTAAATTAAATTAACACTAAATGAATTTACACTAAACTAAATTAACACACATATCTGTATACATAATCAAATAACACACATAAAACATAAAACAGTATAAAAAATACAGAAAATAATAGGATACACATAAACAATTAGATACACACATACACATAATCAAATACACACAGATACATAAACTAAACTAAATTAAATTAACACTAAATTAATTTACACTAAACTAACACTAAACTAAATTAAATGAAGACCAAATACACGTTGCGCAACTGTTGTAAATTAATACACGTCTTGAAGCAGCGCAACAGTTGCAGAACACCAAATACCTTCTGGAAGTGAACACCAAATATATATATATATATATAGAGAGAGAGAGAGAGGACCTTTTGGAAGTGGGCGGGGGCGGGGGCAGTGCGTAGCAGGGGCGGCGATGCAAGGACGCGGCGGGCGATGTAGAAACGGCGATGATGGGCGACGATGGCGTGGGTGGGTTACACGGCGGCGAGAGAGGGAGAGAGATAGAGAAGGGGGCGGGCGAGGGGCGACGACGATGGGGTGGGTGGGTCGGCCGCGGGTGAGAGAGAGAAAGAGAGAGGGAGAGAGAGAGGCAGTATGGGAAAGAGGGAAAGTTTTGGGTGGGCAGGTGGGAAACAAAGAGGGAGAGAGAAAGGGAGAGAGGGAAACACAGTTGGGCATGCGGCGTGATGGGATGGTTTTGGGCGGGCGACCGCGAGGGAGAGGGGGGGGACGTGGATCTCAGCTGTTGAATTAATTTGAGAATTGATCTCAGCCACACAAACATTGATTGTCTCTACACATTTTCAAAAACCTTCTTGCTATATTATATAGATATAATATTGTAATGTATGTTGGAAGTTGGAAGTTGGAAGTGGAGGCACATCCTTGTGCCTATGGGAGTATAAAGTGTGTATGTATATATATATATGTACATTTATGTAAATGTTGCTTAAAGATTATAAGCATAATTTGAGTTATTTAAATAAATAATAATAGTAATAGATAATATTAGTAAAGATTATTTTTATTATTATCTTTTTTTCTTAAAAATAATAATAGAAATAATGTTAGTAAATAATAAGTATTGTGTGACATAATTCATTAAATTATATAAAAGTATAATTTAATAAAACTATGGAGGTTGTAAATGTACCCAACGTGTCTTGACTGCATTTCTAGAGAGCTTGTTCACTCTCTACTTCCTAAGCGGAATGAAGCTAGGTTATCCTCGGGATAGTATCCAACCTAGGGCCGAGTTTGGTTTCAGGGTTAGCCAAGTCTCTAGGTGTGGTCATGTTCTCCCTCCGAGAGGGCGGTCTATTATGGTGACGAGTGTTAAGCTACTGGTTGTCGACCGCTGCGTCCTAGTAGATGATGGTTGGTGATATGGGCCCAACTATCGACTATCATGACTGGTCACACACGAGCCAGGACAGCTAATACTGTCAGTCACCCACCTTTTTGACATCTTGCATATCAAGGTATTGTGTGCCGGGATATGGGTTGCATGCATCCATTGGGGGACTCATGTGACTGAATGTTTGGCCACGTGCATACATTGCTGTTTATTTTATCCAATAGTTAGCTAGTCATGAGCACTGCATTGAGTGTATTTGCCTATGTGGGCAGGCGTGACTTGATGCTTGGTTTTATGGGGGCCTTGTATCAGGTTTCTGCCCATGTGCCACTGCATTTTATATGTGTGCATTTACCTGTTGTTTGATGCCAGCTTTTGATTGAGACTGAGACCACAGCTGTGACAGTGTCGGGTACACCGTGCTGGTTATATTTCCACACATGCGAGTTCTTTTGTGTTAGCGTGTTGTGACTCGGTGAGGTCACTCCCACTTGAGGTATTCTTTACAAGTTGCGGGTTCAGTCTGTACTGGCTTACTCAGGTATATATCATGGGTTTGGGCGCCATTGTTTTCTTTTGTGGGCCCCAAGACCCTGTATGTGTGCATTTCTTTTATGCACGAGATACCTGACATTTGTTTGTTGACATGGGCATGCTTTGCATGGATACTGCATGTTAGGTGCAGGGTACTCTGTAGTGCTTATTCTTGTTGTCTAATCCTTTTGTATGAGCTTGTTGAGTCTTGTGACTCACTCATTTGCTTCTCTTCATTCCAGGTAAGGGCAAGGGCAAGATTGGGGATGGTCCCAGTGAAGTCTAACTTCTCCGTAGATGGTGTACAGGGCAGTTCAAGTTAGCTTTATCTTATGGCTTTTTGTACTTTGAGACTTTGGGGTTTGCGACATCTTCTGTGGCAGGTTGTGGTTTGTTTTGTGGTTTGGATTTGTCTTTGGCTAGGGATTGTAAATGTAACCTTGTTGGGCCTATGGTGTTTTGTTATGCATGTGGTGTTTTGGATTTGGTTTCAAATTTTTCAGATTCATGATCAGGTATATTTGAATGTGAGATGCATGCATGACATGTTTTGTATTCGTTATTCGGGACACCTGCTCGGATTCTATGGCTAGTCTGGGGGACCTGGGTTGGGGTCCTACACGCGCCCGAACCATTTTCTAACCCAAAATATCCGAAATATTAATAAATATCCAAATCCTATTTTTCAAAAAAATTTTTGAAATTTTCTATATATTTTTTTTTTCCTTTTCTTTCTTTTTCTTTTCTTTTCTTTTTCCTCTCCTACTATTCATCATCTCCCTCCTCTGTTTCTTCTTCTTCGCATAGCACCCATGCACCAGTTTGCAGTCGCTGCTGCTTGGCCCTCCGCCGCCGACCACCTGCCGCCGCCCTTCCCGGCCTCCCGCGAACCACCGCCGCGAGCTGTTGGCCACGACCGTCGTTGGCTGCAACTGGTTTCTCCTTGCTACAACCGGTTGCGGCCATGGCTGAACCTGTTTCCTTCGGCCACCTCCCAGGCCTAACTATGAGCCCGCCGGTGCTGCCTCATAACCACCGTGGGTGCTGCTGTAATACCCCATGTTCGTATGAGATTGCCACGTAATTTCGATAAGTTTGGAATACCGAAATATCAGTTTAATGATAAATTAAGTTGTCAAATCTGTAATACCCCATGTGTAGATAAGGTTGACACGTAATTTCGATGAGTTTAGAATACCAAAAAATTGGTTTGATAGCAGTTATTAGTACCAAATCGATTGCAGGGAATGCCTCGAAGTGAAATTTTTAAGGGAAATGATATGGTCTCGATATGCGTTCCAAGTTAGGATTTATTGTATCAAAAAAAATCGGATCGGGAATAATTTTCAGTATAGCTAAAATACAGCTGCCATTTAGGCTGTAAAACCGAATCGTTGTAGGAGGCTCCCGAAAAATCAACGGAACCCTAGGGGGGCTCCGATTTTGCGTAATGAGCAACTCTTTAGTGGTTTCAAGATGAAACAAAGGTCCTGAGAGTACGCAAAGGTGAAATCATCTATATTGAGTAAAATTTAAGATATTAATTGTGGATTTTCGGTATTGAAATGCAAATTTAGTCGATGTTTGAGGGCATGGTTGCAATAAGAAAATTACCCAAATGATATTAGATGAATTATGGGAATTAAAAGTGCAATTTCTCTTATATGTTAGTGTATTATATAATAGTTATATAAATATATATATGCATTGTGCGTGTGTGCAAGCTGGCTTTGCGAAGCTTCTGTGAAGCTTTAATGGTCGAGATTTCAGCTGCAAAATAGAGAGATTATGGCAGCAGGATTGAGCAGTGAGATTTAAGGAAAGATATGGAAGCAAGATTTAAGGGATGGAGCAATAAATATGATGGATATATATATATTTATTCACGTTTGAATGGAGTAGTGGCCAAGGCAGTGGAGGCTATAAATTGGCAATGATTTTGGTCGATTAAGAGCAGCAAGCAAGTGGGAGAGAGAGAGAGAGAGAGAGAGAGAGAGAATGGTGGCAATGGAGGCAACCTACAGTGGCCAAATTCGGTAATGGCAGCAAGTGGGCAGCGTGGCCAGCATTGCAGAGGAGGCCGATCGCGGCGAGAAGGCAGCACGGGCTGTCGGTGTCGGCCCTAGCAGTGGCCGGTAAGGCCGGTGATGGCGATGGAGGCCGAGAAGCGGCCGAGAGCAACAAACCCGCAGCCATGGATGTGAGTTCACCGAGCTAGAGCAGCTGCCACGGTGATGGCAACAGGGTGCATCCGCGATGACGGCTCGCGGCGATAGGCGACGACGTCGGTGGTGGCCGTTGGGGCGGTCGTGATGGCCGACGGAGCTAGGCCGTGCGCGGGCATGGCCATCGCAAAGAAAAAGGAGCAGAGTAGTTGTAGGGGAAGAAAGGAAGGAAGGAAGGAAGAAGAAGAAGAAGAAGAAGAAGAAGAAGAAGGAGGAGGAGGAGGAGGAAAGAAGAAAGGAGAAGAAGAAAAGAAAAGAAAAAGAAATAAAGAAGAAAGAAAAGAAGAAATGGTGGCATGGTTGCTGGAGAAGAAGCAGAGGCGCAAAGAAGATGAAGTGGGGAAGAAGAGAAAAAGAAAAAGAAAAAGAAAAAAAGAAAGAAAAGAAAAGAAAGAAAAGAAAAGAAAATAGGAAAATTATGGGAAAAAACCTAGAAAAATTCTGGAAAATAAGAAATTATATTTCGGTAATATCCTGGAGATTTTGGTGAGAAAAATTGTCCAGGCACTCGTTTCGAGGATATGGCACGCATATCGAGGAAGCTAAGTTAAGGTAAATAAAATTTCCTAGAAAATTTTAGAAATTCAAGAATATTATTTTATGAATTTTCCTAGTGAAATATTTGAGAAAATATTTTAGAAATATTTAGTTTGGATTTATTGAGAAAAAATATGAAGAAATAGAGAGAAAATTATAGAAAATGCCAGAAATTATGAAAAAATAGGTTTTAATGTTTATTTAAATAATTGTTATGATTAGGATGCTTTGAGAAATAAGTTTAAGTGACTTGTCAAATTTTGAGGTTGGCACGCAAATCGAGGCAATGCACGAGGCAAGACACGGATATCAAGGTAGCCCAATAAGCTTGAGAAGGTAAGTGGTACTCCCCAATTAAAGTTAGTTTTATGGAAAATGGTTGGGTTGTAAGTGATTTATGTTCCTCGAAAATGTTTTCATCATATTGACATGCCCTGATATGTATCCATCACGTAAACTGCATACATGACATGACTATGAAATGCATAAATACATTGATCACTCGCATTGAGGCCGTAAGGAGTACAAACTGGCACCGCTGCTTTACCAAGGGTGCACCCATATACCCCAGCTTCGAAAGAGGTGGTCGCAAAAATGGTAGGTAGCATGAAGGGTGCAGTTGACACCTACGAGGTAAGACATTGCATACACACATGATATAGCATTATGTACTCTTACTTAGATGATTCATCATCTAACTTGGGCTTTGCCCCTGGAATATTCAAACTTTCCAGATGGAGATTATAGCAGATACGAGGATGAATGAGGCATGAAATGGCACTTAGCAGAGTGCATGATAAATGAAATGTATGTAACGTAGCCCCTGTATTTAAGTTCTGCTACTTTAGATTCTGAACGTTTTGAGAAATGTTGAAGATGTAAGAATTTATTTATGATTAATGTTATGATATCAGGTTTCGATCATTACTTCTGCATTTGATGTGTATAATGATTCTCTGTCGAGATAAAATGTATGGAAATTCTAGAACGAATTCGAGGAATGATGTGGTTTACCTTTAGTGTTTGAAAGAAAAAAATTATTGTCCTGGAATTGTCCTAAGTTTATAACGCGCACGGGAAAGCGGGGCACTACAGAATCGACTGTAGGGAATGGCTTGGAGTGAAATTGTCCAAGGAAAATGATACGGTGTTGATAAGCATCTCGAGATAGGATTTACTGTATTGAAAGAAATCGGATCGGGAACAGTTTTCGGTACAGCTAAAATACAGCTATCATTTAGGATGCAAAATCGAATCGTTGTAGGAGACTCCCAAAAAATCAACAGAATAGTAGGAGGGCTCCGATTTTGCATAATAAGCAACCCTTCAGTGGTTTCGGGATGAAACGATAGCTTGGTGAGGACATTAGGGCAAAATCGTCCAAATTGAGTAACCTTAAAGTTATTAATTTTGGATTTTCAATATTGAAATGCAATTTAATTCAGTGTTTGAGAGCGTATTTGCTATTATGGAATTGCTCAAGTGATATTATGAGAAAATTGGGATTTAATGCATAATTTTATATATATTAATGTAATATATGATATATAAATATAAATATATATATATATTTGTGTACGTGCATAAGAGAGCCCACGCCTTTGTAAATACGACCCACGCCTCTGTAAATGCAACCAACGTCTCTGCAAATCCATGGCAACAAGTTGAGTGTGTCAAATGCTAAGAGGGATGGGCAAGAGGGTTGGAGATGGCTATAAAAGGGGATGGGTTGTGAGCAAATGGAAGTAGAGAGAGTTGCAAAGCAATGACCGAAGCAAGCATGGGCGGCTAAGGTAATGAGCAACTGGTCGAGAGTTCGCTAGAGAGAGAGATAGGGAGCTGGGTCGTGAGGGTGGATGGAGGCAACCGGCCATAGCCGCGAGCTCCAAGCAGCCATGGCCGCAAGCTCGAGCATGTGCAGAATCGGGCCAGCGAGCAAAGCAATAGTGATGGAGGTGCGGTGATGGCTGCAAACGCGTGGTGTCGGCGCGGAGGCGGCCGGAGGCCCGAAAGGCAATAGCCGAGGCTGTCGGAGCTAGCCTAGGATGGCTAGTTTTGGCCATGGCAGCAACGGGCAGTGGTAGTGGGCAGCGAGCTCGGGCGGCCGCGGCGGAGGCTGCAGAGGTTGGGGATGGCACGGTCGGCGGTAAAGGCACGTAGTGGCGTAAGTAGCGGCTTATGGCCGTGTTAGCGGCGGATGACACGCGGGCGGTGTGGCTGTGGGTGCTGGTGCATCACAGAGGAAGGGGAGAAGAAGGAGGAGGAGGAGGAGGAGGGAGGAAGAAGAGAAGGAAAAAAGAAAAAGAAAAAAAAAAGAAAAGAAAAGGAAAAAATGGAGAAAAATAGAAAAAATGCTAGAGAAATCCTGAAAAATAGGATTTGGGGATTTAGTAATTTTTTGGAGATTTTGGCAAGAAAAATGATTCGAGTAGGCGTTTTGAAGATATGACACGTATATCGAGGAAGCCAGAGATGCTAAGTTAAGGTAAGTAAAATTTTCTAAAAAAAATTAAAAATTCAAGAATATTATTTTATGAATTGTCGTAGTGAAATATTTGAGAAAATATTTTAGAAATATTTAGTTTGGATTTATTAAGGAAAAATAGAGAGAAAAATAAAGAAAATGCAAGAAATTATGGAAAATAGGTTTTGGATGCTTATTTAAATAATTATGGTGTTTAGGATGCTTTGAGGTTTAAGTTGAAGTGACTTGTGCAAATTTTGAGGTTGGTACACAAATTGAGGTGATGCGCGAATTTCAAGACATGCACGAATATCGAGGTAGCTTGATAAGATTGAGAAGGTAAGTGGTACTTCCCAACTAGATTTAGCTTTATAAAAAATACTTGAATTGTAGGTGATTTATGTTTCAAACCCCGATCCTTGGGGATGCTTTTATCATATTGACATGTTCCGATATGTATCCATCACGTAGACTGCATACATGACATGTTATGAAATGCATATGTACACGTCGATATCATTGATCACACGCATCATGGCCGTAGGGAGTATGAACTAGCACCGCTACCTCACCAAGGGTGCCCCCATACACTCCAACTTCGAAAGAGATGGCCGTAAAAATGGTAGGTAGCATGAGGGGTGCAGTTGACACCTACGATAACTAAGACATTGCATTCATGCACGAAATATGTTTTCTGTACTCTTACTTATATAATTCATCATCTAACTTGGGATTTGCCCCTGGAATATTCAAACATTCCATATGGAGATTGTAGCAGATACGAGGATGAATGAGGCATGAAATGACACTTAGCAAAGTGCATGATAAATGAAATGTATGTAATGTAGCCCCTATATTTAAGTTCTGCTACTTTGAATTCTGGATGTTTTGAAAGCATGAGGATGTATAACCTTATTTGAGGTTAATGATAGTTGAGAACTTATGTTTGTATTAAGTTATGTTGAGGAACGATGAATTAATAATCAATGTTAAGATATCAGGTTTCGATCATTACTTTCGCATTTGATGTGTATAATGATTTTCTTTCAAGATAAATGAATGAGAATTCTGGGATGGATTCGAGGAAGGATCTGGTTTAGCATTAGTTTGAAAGAAAAAAATTTATTGTTCTAGAATTGTCCCAAGTTATAACGCGCCCGAGAAGCGGGGTGTTACAGCTGCTCCGATTGCTGGCAGCCATCCGCTCGCTACCCAGCTCTCGAGGTGCTGCCATGGCCGCCTGCCCAAGCTCTCATTCGCTTCTACATTTCTTCCATTTGCTCTCCACTTCCTCTTCTATTTATAGGCAACCCTCACCCTCAACTCCTTTGGCCATCCCCTTTAGCGTGAAGATTACGCCATTTGTAGAGCATGGCCAGGGAGTTCACAGGGCATGGCCACACTTGCATATATATATATATATATATATATAGTACACCACATTTAATTAATGAGAGATAAATCAATCTCTCAATTCTCCCTACCCCATATCTTCTTGTAGATTTTCTTTCAAATCTTCCAACCCACGATTGATTATGTGCTTCCAATTGCACAAATTTGCACCCACTGCTTCACGTATATGCACATATATATCATATATTATATTATAATAATAAAGAAATAACACATTTAAATCTCAAATTTCATCTCTATTTCACCTATGCAATTCCTTAATTACAATTATACCCTTAAACCTCAAATTAATTTACATTACAATACCGAAAACGCAAAATTAATAATTTCAAAGTTACTCGATAAGGGTGATTTCATCCCAGTGTCCTCACTGGGCCATTGATTCATCTCGAAACCACTGAAGGGTTGCTCATTACAAAAAATTGGAGCCGCCTCAGGCTTCCGTTGACTTCCCGAGGGTCCCCTACGATGATTCAGTTTTGCAGCCTAAATAGCAGCTGTATTTTACCTGTACCAAAAATCGTTTCTGATCTGATTTCTTTCAATACCATAAATCCTATCTCGGAACGCTCATTAAGACCATATCATTTTTCTTAGATAATTTCACTCCGAGACACTCCCTGCAGTCGATTCGGTACTTATAACTGCTATCAAACCAATTTTTCGGTATTCTAAACTTGTCTAAATTATGTGGTAACCTCATACAAACATGGGGTATTACATATATATTTCTGTGTATATATGTATGTATGCTAGAAACGATGGTGTTCGTTGCTCATTTTTGTGTGGATACATATATTTTGTGTGTTTGCTGCTCATTTATGTATATTAAATGTATGTACGTTGTATTAATGTTTGCTGGAATTAAATCTTAATGTTTGCTGGAATACTGTATCCCGTCAAATTTGGTTTAAGATGTATGTATATATATTAAGATTTACATACATACAACGTTTAAGATTTATGTATATTTAATGTATGTATGTATATGTTTGTAAATGTTTTGTGTGTTTACATACTTATATTTCCGTGTATGTATGTATGTACGCCAGAAACTATGGTGTTCGCTGCTTATTTTTGTGTGTACACCTCATTTATGTATATTAAATGTATGTTTGCTGGAATTAAATCTTAAAGATTAAAATACAAATGAAATGTATGTAGGCAGCGTGTTTAAATGTGTGTTTGTAGGCCACGTTAGTATATGTATATAGTGATATTACGGGTCAGTCACGTAGTAAAAGGATTGCACACGGAAGACTTATTATTTTCTTGGAGTTTGGCATAGTGGGACTTGGACTTTGATATTGAAGAAGTAATTAATTGGGTTTGTTTGGGTGGGTCCTGAACAAACATTCTGATTTGTGCCCATAAAATGGCTGAGTTTTATCTAATTAATTATTTCCTTAAGAGTTGGTCATCTTTCTCTCTAACCTAGCAATTTGCCTGCTGCTGCTACAAGTGTGCCACGAACTTTCTTTCATCTTGGATACGTATGTAACATGTTTTTGAATGTTACTTCATATAATTTTAACAGCAATTAGTGTGTGTATATATCATGAGTTGGGTAGCTTTTTGAAAACTTTGTTTGGAGTAATCAAGAGTTTTAGTTACATATGAAAATGATGGTTTATTTTTTGGTTTTTGGTTAAGGCAAAAGGAACTCATAATCAACTATGTAGCTGTAGTCAAACACTTGGAAATTAGTTTTTTTTTTTATATATATTTCCAAATGTTGGAAACTTTTCTAATTTTTTTTTTAGGGGGGG
Organism: Diospyros lotus; assembly: GCF_014633365.1. Lineage (NCBI taxonomy): Eukaryota > Viridiplantae > Streptophyta > Magnoliopsida > Ericales > Ebenaceae > Diospyros > Diospyros lotus. Next base: position 1,670,017 of record NC_068339.1, read on the forward strand.
GGGGGTTGTTAAATGTTCAAATACTAGTATAGTAGCATTTGTGTTTTTTCCAACTTTGAATGGAGTTTTTGACTTGCCAGTAAACATACGCATAAATTATGTAGTCAAATAATCAAAAAATATTTTTTGATAAATGTAAAAGGAATGCTTTGGTTGAAGAGGCGACGCACTAGGACTATTTATAAAGTTATTGAAATTGGAGGACTAACCACTATCTGATAATATATTGTCTACATAGGATATGTTACTGTCGCCTCTTCATTTGCATGTTCTAGTTTCATTTATCTCTTATTAATATATTTTTTGTTATAATATCACTAAAATGATATTTTTTATTCGATGAAATTATAGTATAATGACTTGTAGAGATATATGAGATGAATTTTGTTGTGATTTTATGAAGTATCTAATGCATTGAGAATTGATGATGTTGCATATATTGAATTGAAATATTTTTGTGGGATGTTTTTTTCTTATAAGATGTTGAATTGTAATATTTCTATTAGTTTAAAAACACAATTTTAAACATGAGATCATAAATATAATATAAATCATTTTTGTACATGATAAATCATATTTTATTTTGAAAGTATTTAAAAGTTCTCATCACATGCTTATTAATTGTTCTTTGTCTTGTATGGCAGAATATGGCACACAGATCATCATATGGTCAGTCTATGCGTCGTTGTCAATTCAGAAACATTGATGGGGAAAACCACATTGGTACACCCTATCTTTAACTTATTCATTACTTTGCATGTTAAATCCTACACAATTATATGTTTTTGCAGGGGGACATTCATCTCCGTCCACTGATATGAGATTTGATTCCCCTAACCCACAGACACCCCACCCCAACTATGATGGGCCTTCTTCCATGCCTATTGAAGTTGGGGGTTCATCCACGCCCACTGCCACCCTTGATAATCGTCCGATGATATGTCCATTGGATTTTTTGTAAGTATCCCTTATCTTACTAATCAATTTCAACTTAAACAAAGAAATTTTCATTTTAACACATTACTTTACAAATTAATGTGTGTTTTAATAGGTTTGATAATAATTTGTGCAAACGAGATATTTTTCGAATTATCCAAAGTAAGTTTGAGGGGCCGTACCCGAGTTGGAAGAAGACAGATCCTGCTGTCAGAGAGATGTGATATGGCGAGCTTATGGTAATGTGTTTCTTTAGTATATCTATGGTTGATGGTTTGCTTTAGTAATGTCTAAATTTAAATTACCTATGGCTTATAATCAAGTGAATGGTATGGAGACAGTTTGGTAAAAATTGATCCATATTCACAATAAAACAATACTCATGTCTTTTATTTAAACGTTTTTTTATTATCTGTATCCTTGTATTTTTTTAATTATAGTATCCATTTATGCATGTCTGTAACACCCAGTAATCCTAGTGTTATGAGGATGAGAAAGGAAGTAAGAAAACTTTCAAAAATGCCCTTGAGAAGGTGTTAGATCCCTGAGAATATTGGTGCCCTATAAGAGGGGTATTTTAGTAATTTGGATAGTGAAGTCCAATAAAGGGTATTTTGATAAATTGAAAATAATTCCTATGTGGAATTAGGTGTGTAAGTGAATTAAATCCCAATTTTGTGTTTATGTGGAGATATATGGGATTAATAATTCATAAAAGGTATTTTGGTAGCTTTGGAGCAAATTCCATAAAGGAATTTAATTATGGAAAATGGGAAAAATGGTGGATATTCAATTATGTGGTAAAGTAATTAATTTTCCCTATATTGGAGAATAAATGTGGCGATGCCACATGGATATATGAGATTAGAACTTGGAAGCCAAGATTGGTGTCTTGGAATGACACATGGCTTAATATGGTCCAAGTTAAATGGAGAGATTAAATTAAATGCAAAAGAAACGCTAATTAGTCTTTCAAGCATTTAATGTTGAGCATGATTATATGGATTAAGGAAAATCCAAAAGAAAATGGGAAATTAGTCACCCATTAATGATGGAAAATTGTGGGATTTATTAAATGGGAAAGAAATGTTTATGTCTCTCAAAGTAGTCTCTCATGTGATGGTTGAAAATAGTCTCATTTAAATAAATGAGAAAAATGGCTAATTTTGGGAAATTCCAAGACTTGATCCAAGGGTGGATATTTGGTTTTGAAATTGGAAATGGATCCAATGGCTAATAATGAGTCTTGGAAGTGGGCATGGATTGCTAAATATTAAGAGATGAGTGGTTGAGATTAAAACTTTCAAAAGCACTTGGATTGTGCTTTTAATTGAAGGTTGAGATCTTCTCTTGAAAAGTGAATAAAATCCAATGGATGAGATTTAAAGAGAGGAAATGGCATGGATTGTGTTTTCTTGTGTGGTTGGGATTTTCTCTCAAAAAGCAAATGAAAATCAATGATTAAGATGAAGTCTTGAAATTGAGATTTCAAGACAAGAGTAGTATAAAAAGGAAAAGAGTGCTTTAGTCTCAAATTTTTGTCATTTGAAGAGTCTTGAAGGAAGAAATAAGAGAGATAGGAAGAAGTCTCTCATGGAGGAAAGAAATGAAGAAGGAAGGAAAGAATGGAGATGAAAGGAAGAAGAAAATGAAGAATGCAAAGGTAAGGTTTCTACCTTATAGTATTAAAGAAAAATCCTTTTATCTTTCTTGTTTGGTGGCTTAGCTACCTTATTTTTTAAGGGGTTTCTTGAGAAAGAGCAAAGGTTGAAAGCAATGAAGGCCTTGAAGTTAAAGCATGTGAAAGCTTCAAAGAATGGAAAAGGGTAAGGGATGGCCCCATGGGAGGGTGGCCTTGCAATGTGTAGTAAGTATGGTTCATAAATGTATAGGTTGCATTTAGCATGTTCTTTGTGTTCATGAGACCTATGGCCATAGAGTAGTTTGGGAACATGGTTGAAATGGTGAGCTGATGCCTCTAACCTTGGTGGGTTGTGAGGGCAAAGAGACCTAGCCACACTTGCATACATTTGACATCATATAATCTTGTTATGTTCATATTTATTTTGCATTTCACCCTTATTGAGCTTAATAGCTCATGAGGTTTTTACCCTCACATATAGGTTGCCAAGGCATGAGAAAGTCAAGGCAATGGTGGAATGGCATGGGAAAGCTTGGGAATGAAGATCCAAGAGCTTATTTCGCTTATGGAAGCCTATGTGTTGTGTTTGATTTATGTAATGTAATTTATTTTGTTAGTTTTGAAATGTATGTTGTATTTAGGAAATGAGATATTAGCTTATGGAATGTTGAAGCCTAGGTTGGGTGAAAGTCTCATTTTCATGTGTGTTGTGGGAAGCACCAAGAAGTTAAATCATATGATTTTTGTTGGAAAAATAGTGGGTGTTTGATGTATGTTATGGAAACATCAAGAGTATTGTTTAAGCCTTAATTATGGAAAAATAAAGGCAAAAATTGAATGAATGTGAAGTATATTTATTTAATTTAATTTCTAAAAAAATTGGGTTAGGAAGCCCAAAAAAAAGAAAAAAAAAAAAGAAAAGAAGTGGAGGCAGCAGCAGTAGTGTCGGGGCCCGCACGTGGCCCGTAGGGGGCCACAGGGGGTAACAGTCAGCAGTAGGAGCCCGGGTGTGGGTGCGCAGGAGTGTGGGCTCGCACGGCAGGTGCGGCTTGAGAGCAGGCACGATGCAAACGCGCGCGACCAGCGCACCGCAGGACTCGCGTGGTGGGCCCCGTCGGCCAATTTTTTTTAAAAATTTGAAATTATTGGGGATCTTTGGTGCAATTTTTAATTGATTTTGGGCCCCGGAGGGATTTTCAAAATAAAGGGATTTCTCGGGCATTTTGGAGAATAATGCCGAATTTTTAGAAAATTGAAAATTTTGAATTCCCTTCAAATTTGTTATAAATTGATGGGTTGATTGAACTTGTGAGTTATGGAGCCCGATAAAATTCTTGGATGAAAAAAAAATTTAAAAAAATAAGAAAATAGCGATTGGGCATCTTCATGAGATTTCTTTTCAACCAAATGTGGTGCGGTTAAACCCCAATTCTGCTAGTGAATCTTGGGGTTGAGGGAAGGGAAGGATGAGCCTAGCTCCCACCTAGGGCATTTCGTTTCGAAACATGGTCCGCCCTTCACCAATGGTCGGGCAGGTGACAATTCGGGTAATTGTTCACGAGTGACAACTATAAGTGGGATCGGGGCGTCACAATGCCTAACTCTGCTATTATTGCTTAGAAAAGGTTTTTCTTAGTATATGTAATTGTTCACGAGTTATAGATGCTTGCTATGAAAAACCCTTGCATTTTGATATATAATTGATTTTTTTTAACTTTTATTTTTTTTAACATTACAGAAAAATTGGTCTTGGGATAGTGCTTTGGAACATCAAATCAGGGCTAATTTTGAAAAGACTGCTTCCGATCGTATGACCAATATTTATTTCGTGTCAGAAAGGATTTGAATAAAAAACCCTCGTGGATGTCGCTTTCTGTATTTGAAGTCCTAAAGAAGTATTGGAATTCTGCAGAATTTAAGGATAAGTTTGAAAAAGGAAAGAAAAATAGGGCTTCAGACGTAGGAGGTAGTATGCATACATGTGGTTCCGTACCCATGTCTGAGCATAAAAAGAGATTGGTAATATTTGATGTTTAATATTATATTTTACTTTATGAATTTTTAAGAAATAATGATTTTTGCATTAACACTTTCTTTTTTCTTTGTAGTCAAGACAATTTGGTCGCCCACCTACACAAGCTGAGTTGTTCCTCGCGACACATAGAAGGAAAGACAATTCTGGATTCGTTGATAGGAGGTCTGAGGATACTTATGTAAGTATACATTACTTGTGTCTTTATATTATTTTATTATGTTTAATTGGCCTTTTTATAGTATAATGTATTTCATACATGTATCCATGATGCTTGCAGGTTAACTTTCAGACGTGACAACACGAGGCATCATCACAGTCATCGGCTATTGGCCATTCAAAAGATAGTGATGCTGGCTAGCCCTCGCACCCAACTATTGACGATAGATCCTTATGGTTGGAGGTTGCGAGCAGTAAGAAAAAGGGTCGTGTTTATGGAATGGGGTCAGAGGCACATATAATTCTCAGTTCCTACTATGTACCGACACCACAACCACCGCCACAGTCATCGTCATCGTCATCCGTCTCACTATCAAATCAGATACAAGAAGCTGTTCGAGCAGTAATAGAACCCTTCAACCAGCGAATCTCGGCTATTGAAGATAGACTACATCACCGTTCTTCATCTTCATCGCCCTAGAACCCTTCGGATCATTAGCATGATCCATTATTTGTATGGATATGTAATATGAAATTGTAGACGATTATGGATTTGTAGACGTTATTTGTATGCATGATATGTTATTTGTAATTGTTATCGGGTTGAATTTTAATTTTTTTTTTAAAAAATATTTTATTTTTTTAAATTATATCTAAATTTGAGACGGATTTAGAGATAGATTTTTTCTGTCTCTAAAATCCATCTCACAATGCGATAAATTTTATTTTATCTAAATTTTCCGTCTTAATATTCGTCTGAAACCCGTCTCTAAATTCGTCGGAAAAATCCCTCTTAAAATTCATCTCAAAAATCTGTCTGAAAATCAGTCTCAATTAGAGACGGAAAAATTCCACCTCAAAATCCATCTCAATTAGAGACAGAAAAATTCTTTCTCAAAATCCATCTCAAATCCTCTCAAATTTTTCGAGGGGCATTTTACCGACGGACTAAAATATGTCTCAAAATCCGTCTTAAACCAAAAATTCATCTCAAAATCCATCTCAAATACACTGTTTTCTTGTAGTGACTTGTGTGTATTATGGAGTAAAAAGAAAAATGAAAAAGAAAAAAAAAAGAGGTAAAAGACCAAAATGGGTTTAATGAGTTGTGATGTGTGTAAAGGAGAGGGGCAAAGTGGTAATTTGGCCAAGGGGGTGGTTGGAAAGCTGATTGGTGGCCATCCCTCCCCCATGCTTCTTTTTTTTTTCTTATCTTTTTCTCTTTTCTTCCCCCTTCTCCCGATCAGTCATCTTCTTCTTCTTCTTCTTCTTTCTTTTTTCTTCCATTGTCAATCTCCATTAAAGCTTCAAGTGGGAAGTTGCAGTCGGTTGTTCATCTCTTTGGACCAAGCATCGTTAAGGCAAGTTCTTCTTGCATTTCTTTTTGGTTATGCAAGTTTCTTCTCTATTTCTTTTACATGGCAAGTTCTCGTTCTAAATGCAATTTCTTGTTCATTCTATGTTGTTTCAATGCAAGTTCATGTTGATTTTTCTTGTTAATGCAAGCTTTGGTTCTTTTTCTCTTGGGTCAAGTTGGTTTCCTTCTTGGTTCCTTTGTCTTTGAATCTTCTATTTTCTTAGAGATCTAATCATGAGCTTATATTGATTGGTGGATGATTTTCTCATTTCTTTAGACTTGGTGTTTTATCATTAATGGGTCTTTTTGAGAGTTATCGTTAGGGTCTAGCTTACCCTAAAGTCTCAAAGGAATGACACTTGATTGATTAGGAATGTTAGAAAAGCAAGGTTTTGGTATGTCTTGCCTGGGATGTTGAGTTTTGTGGGTTATTGTTGTTATTTTTAAGTTTCAGGCCTCTGTTAGTTGACCAAGTGTTTCAATCAGTCGACCAAGTATGTGTTTCGCCTTCTATTAGTCGATCAAGTACTTTTATCGGTCGACCAAATATGTGTTTTGCTTTCTGTTAGTTGACCAAGTGTTTCAATCGGTCGACCAAGTGGTATTTTAGTTTCTGTTAGTTGACTAAGTGTTTCAATGGTCAACCAAGTGGGTAATTTGGCTTCTGTTAGTCGACTGAGTGTTTTACTTGGTTGACCAAGTCTCTATTTTGTAATATCTCAAAATTTGAAAATAAATAATAATTATTCAAACCGGTGTTTGAGGATATTATTGTATATTTGAGAATTTAAGAGGAAGTATTTATTTATGTGGTTTTGAGGAAAATAAGGAACTAAAGATAATTAATTAAATTATTTGGAAATGGTTAATAATTATTAATTATTGTATTTTTGGTGATTATTGAATATTTGTGGGTTAAAAGGAAATATTAATTTATTTGGGTATTTGGAGATTTAAGAAAAATGTTTATTTATGTAACTTTGAGGAAATAGGAAATTTAGGTATTTAATTAAATTATTTGGGAGTATTTATGAAAATGGTAAATAAATTAATTTGGTGAAATTTCTAAAAAATTTAGGGTATAAGTGTAATAAGAGGAATTGGGGTTTGGGGGTGTGTGTGTGATTAATGGAAACTATGGATGCTGAAATGTAAAATTCAGAAGTGGCTGAGAGTCACTTTATATTTAATGTAATGCATTATACGTATGAAAATGATGGTTAGCCTGGCGGTTGCGCACGCGAGGAAGTAGCTAGGGGTTGCGGGTTCGAGGCCTGGGGCTTGCGTGCGCTGAAGGGAAATTTTGGCTGATTTTCAGCCAAAACCTTGCCTAAAACGACGTGGCGGTGGCACCAGCTGGGCTACCATGCAACAATCGCTGGTGGTCCCCTTTCCCTTGCTTTTTTTAAGCCACGATTTGGAGCAGAAATCGGGGGAAATTAGGCAAGAAACAGAAAGAAAAATTAGAAGGAGAAGAAGCGCGCGCAGTGAGCTCAAATGGAGGAAATTTTGAGGAAAAATTCAAGATTTAATTAAGTTTAATTGCAGTTTAATTAGCCAGGTAAGTAGAGAATTATGTATTAAACATTTTGTACGGTTTTATTAATTTTGGGAGTTTATATTAATTTGTAGCGTGTATTATTTTGGTGGCGTTCAAGCATAAAAAATGCTATAATCAGCTTAAACGATGCAAGCTCCCTCTACCCTTGCGATCTGTTTTCATTTTAAGAACCCCTCGCCTTCCCTTAATTTGTTTTGGTGTCGCGTATTAATTATAAATTGAGGATGTTATTAACGTGATTTAATTTAAATTAAATATGAGACTTATTAGGATTTTATTTGTGGTGCGCCTATGCGGGATTTTAGACGGTTAAATTATTTATATTACACGGTAGATTTATTTAATTAAAGTTATGATTTTATTAATTGCTAGAAAATGCTTTACTTCGTAACGGGAGCACAAAAGAAGCAGGAATCATTCAATTTTAGGCAAGCTCCTAACCCTCTCCTCATGTTCTTCATTTCCTGCGAGAGTCTTCGTTATTTTTTCGTATTTTAAACCTTTCCTCATCGTGACTCGGTTCCATGCATAAATAATAATAATCTGTGTGGTAACCACTTTATGACTTTTATTTTATTAATGGGTTTATTGTTAATGGAATGAGCTAAGCAATGACGTCTTGGTGTCTTTCATTTCAACCGTCACGGAGCTTTGTATCGCTTCGTTTCCCTTGGGAATGATGCCGAACCCGTTGGGGCTAGGTTCTTAGAAAATGATATGGTTTAGATTATGGAAATATGTTAAGAGTCTATTTTGTAGGTTGAGATGGTTTTATGAAAATTAGAAGGAATGAGAACAGGAATGGTATATTAATGGTTATGTTAGGGTGAATGAGATGTCATGGGAGTGGTTTAATAAATGTTAAGTTGAAAGTGTATAAGTTTGATGTTAAGGGTATGGGGTACAAAGCCACGGACTATCGACTGTGGGTCATGGAAATTGATGGCTGGATGTATGGGCGTCAATCATTGGCTGTTACGATAAGCGCTAGACGGGACAGAAAAGCTAGTACTCTAGATTCTCGCATTGGTTTGTGCATATCATGATGTGTGCGCTATAAGGGGTTGGGTTGCATTCATTCGGGGAAACATGCTTTGTGTGTGGTGGGATGTGTGAGCATTTGCATGACCTAGTTGGTCTAAGAGTCAATTTGGGTACCCTAGGCGAACATGTGCGTTTAAGGCATGCCGCATGTGTGTTTTCCTATGTGGGTGTAGCATGGCCTGATGCTTGGTTTATGGGGGTCTTGCCATCACGTTTATGCTACAGAAGCCATTGTATTTCTTATGTGTTGCATTGCATGGTTCTATTGTTATTGTTATTCTGGGCGGAAGTAGTGTGCAAGTCCAGGTGTTGGGAGTATCGACTTGGGGGAGCTTCGGCTCGGCTTAGAGATTAGCTCGGGGGAAGCCCGAGGCCACGATCACGGAAGGATATGACCATGTGATGGATGACAAGAAGAACATATGAGGGTATGATAGGTATCAAGAAGAGCATATAACGAGTATCAGGAAAAGCCGACTAATGTTAGGAAAATGTGAGTCTTTATGGATAATGATATGGTAGCCTATGTTAGGTTGCAACAGGTTTGTATGCGAGACTTGGGTGCCAATATGTGGCTTATGTGGGCCCTTAGTTCCTTTTTGTGCAGTTAACTTTATGTTATGCATTTAGAAGTAAGGCACGTATGGATCATGACATGGTGTGGTTGCATTGGTATGAATTGCTTGGGGTGTCATGGGAAGAGTCCTATCTTAAACCTATAGCCTTCCTTTCATGAGCTTGCTGAGTCTCGTAACTCACGTTTGCTTTCCATCATTCCAAGTAAGAGTCCTGAGATAGCAGGTGCGTTCAGTAGAGTTGGGTCCAGACCGTCGAGTCATGGTAGCAAGTGCAAAACCCTCCCAAAACTAGATCCTGGCTGTCACGGTGCTTGATAGCAGTTATAAGTATCGAATCGACTGCAGGGAATGACTCGGAGTGAAATTGTCTAAGGAAAATGATATGGTTTCGATGAACGTTTCAAGATATGATTTATGGTATCGAAAGAAATCGGATCAGGAACGATTTTCGATACAGCTAAAATACAACTGTTATTTAGGCTGCAAAACCGAATCGTTGTAGGACACTCCTAAAAGATCAACTGAACCCTAGGAGGGCTCCGATTTTGCATAATGAGCAACCCTTAAATGGTTTCGGGATGAAACAATGGCCCGGTGAGGACACTGAGGTGAAATCGTCTATATCGAGTAAAATTTAAGTTATTAATTATGGATTTTCGGTATTAAAATGCAAATTTAATCGATGTTTGAGGGCATGGTTGCAATAAGAAATTTACCCAAGTGAGATTATGATAAATTTGAGATTTAATGTGTAATTTTTAAAATTAATTATGCAATTTTCTATATATATGTAGTATATAATTATATGTATGCGTGATGTGTGTGCATATTAGTGCGCGTGAGGCTTGAGAAGCGGCTCGAAGCAGTGGAGCCGTGGCCATGGCAGCCATGGTCGCAAGCTCCAACAAGCTGGTGCGTCACTGTGAGGAAGAGGAAGAAGAAGGAAGAGAAGAAAAATGAAGAAGGAATGAGAAGAAGGAAAAAAGGAAAAAGAAATAAGAAAGAAAAGAAAAAGAAAAAAAAAAGGAAAAAGAAGAAATGAGGAAGCTGGCATGGTGTTGCGCGCAGGAGGTGGGAGGAAGAAGAAGAGAGGAAGAAGAAGGAGGGAAAAAAGAAAAGAAAGAAAAGGAAAATGAAAGAAAAAAATAGAGGAAATGTGGAAAAAAAATTGAAAAATAGGAAATAGAGTTTAATGGTTATCCCGAAGATTTTGGGCGAAAAAATGCTTCGGGCATGCGTTTCGGGAATATGGCACACATACCGAGGAAGCCGGAAAAGCTAAGTCAAGGTAAGTAAATTCCCTAAAAAAATTCTAAAATTTCAAGAATATTATTTTATGAATTGTCGTAGTGAAATATTTGAGAAAATATTTTAGAAATATTTAGTTTAGATTTATTGAGAAAAAATAGATAGAAAAATAAAGAAAATGCAAGAAATCTAGCTGGTGTTGTTTCCTTTCTTACACTATCCTCGATATATACTAACTTCTCTGGGCTCTCGGGGTATTACATTCTCCCCCCCTTAAGCACATGACGTCCCCGTCATGCGACCTTACAACTGGTCCCAGATCTCTCCCCCCTTACATGGTCGATGTGGGATTCGCCTAAGGTGCCTATACGCACCCCCCATAGGGGCCTCATGCCCCCCTCGGGACTCAGCCTCCTCGCTGAGGTTTGCCCCACCACCGCGCTCAGAGGCTCGGGGGTCGGCTCTGATACCACCTGTAACATCCCGTATCGAGCGATAGGAAGATCCGAAACAACTTATCCTAATGGGCCTACACGAACTTCCCAGGGGGATCACCCATCCCTAGATTACCCCACGTCAAGCACGCTTAACTTGGGAGTTCTTTGCCAACATTCAGCCCAAAAGGTATCCAGCTGGTGTTGTTTACTTTCTTACACTATCCTCGATATATACTAACTTCTCTGCGCTCTCGGGGTATTACATTGATACTTTGAGGCTAAAGTTGAATAGACTTGTGCAAATTTTGAGGTTGACATGCAAATCGAGGCGATGCACAAATTTTGAGGCGTGACGCGATTATCGAGGTGATGTTCTACCCTTGTGTTTAGTTTTGATGATGAAAAACAATACCTTGTTTTATCCCTAAGTCATGAGTCAAGTCTATGGTTTTCAACAAAAATCAATTTCAAGTGCTTTGTTAAAATGAAAATCAAAAAGATTTATAATTTTCTATATTAGTTGGAGATTCGCAAAGTCAAGTATTTAGTCTTAAAAGAATCTCTTAAAATGATTTTCAAATTAGTTTTGAAGTCGTTGGTCAACATAGAGCTAAAATTGTTTTAAGGCAAAAGACCAACTTGAACATAAATATGTTTGATGAAAATCCAATCTCAAGTATGAAAAATCATTTATGTTAATCTCATACTTCAAAATAAGTTTTCATATTTTGAAACGTGCATAAAAGGTTTTGGCTTGAAAGTTAATCGTATGAAAAATCCTTTAGTTCATGCATCATGTCTTGAAACTCGTTTTGATAACATTTCAATATTTTTTCTAAGTTTGGAAGACTAGCACCTTATAAGGAGACATATATAAAAATGTTTCCTTTTTAGAAAACTAACTCCCAGTAATTCAATAGCTAACATTCATTAGTGATAATGATTTTTAACGAATTTTTCAAGAAATAGAAAGTGTATATCTTGGAGGTGGTAAAATCGCAAAATCCTAAGTTCCTACTAAAATCCAAATTCTACTTTTTTATTCTTATGGATTTTGATTTTTTTGATATTTTTATTGAATCTAAATGGGGGGTACTTTCTTATTTACATTTATGTATTAAAGTAAATGAAAGGTAAAATATAAATTAAACAAGTGTGCTTCTACATGTTATCTGTTAAGTTTCCAGATTTTTCAAGAAGATAGTCGACTATGTTGTTTGGTGCTGTCGACTATGCATAAGGATAGTCGACTATGCTTGTTTAATCTGTCGACTATATATGGCCTATATCGACTATATTTCATTCTGTCGACTATTGTGTAAGGATAGTCGACTATGCTATTTATTCTGTCGACTATGTTTGTACATGATATTCAAAATTTTCTTTGTAATTTTTGATCTGTCAACTATGAGAAGTTTTGGTTGAGCAATAGTCGACTATGCTTTTCTATCTGTCGACTATGGCTAGTTTTATTTGATAAAATAGTCGACTAACCTATTTTCTCTGTCGACTATGTGTTTCACAGAAACTTACAATGGCTAGTTTTTCAATCTCCAACGACTAGTTTCTCATTCTCCAACGGTCACAAACGGCTTCATTTCTCTTCAATCTAGTGGGAAGCTTATAAATACAAGTCATGGATGATCAAGAGAAGGCTAATGGACGGGAATGAAATAATTTGAGTTTACTGTTACTCTCGTTTGTATTTACAGTGATTGGGCTTCAATTTTTTCTCTCTTCAAGGCTTTGATTTTAACTTGTATTAATTCATTCAAGCCTTGTTTTCTTTGTGAGAGAACTTGTAACTAAGAGTGCCAACTCTTAGCATCTCATTTACATTTGTATCACTTTTATTTTCCTAGCTTTATGCTAGAGGGCTTGCTTGTATAAGCAAGAGGTTGTAATTCCTAGTCTTGGACTAGAGGACCTACTTGGTTTAAGTAGGGGGTTTTAGTGGATTATTTGCAAAATCCTTAGTGAGGAGCTAAGGTAATGGATTAGGCTTGGGTTAAGCCGAACCACTATAAATCCTTGTGTTTCTTGTGCTTGTGCTTCTTGATTTATTTATCTTTCCAAGCATTTCATTTTTCCTCACTTGGTTCACATATTTTTCTTTGTAAACTTACATCTGTCATTTTATATGCTTCACGTTTTTAAGTCCTAAAACCTCAATTTGTATCAAAAGGTTTTCAAGTTTAAATAAAATTTTAAAATAACTAGTTCACCCCCCTCTTGGTGTGTGCCATAGCACCTCTCGTTCTAACACGAGGTAGCCCGATAAGCTTGAGAAGGTAAGTGGTACTTCCCAATTAAATTTAGTTTTATGAAAAAATACTTGGTTTGTAAGTGTACTATTACGAATAAGTACGATTATAAATGTTTATACCCCGATTTTCGGGAATGCTTGCATCATATTGACATGTTCTGGTATGCACCCATCACGTAGACTGCACACATGATATGCTATGAAATGCATATGTACACAATGATATCATTGATCTCACGCATTAAGGCTGTAGGGAGTACGAACTGGCACTGCTACTTTACCAAGGGTGCCCCCATAAATCCCGATTTCGAAAGAGGTGGCCGTAAGAATGGTAGGTAGCATGAGGGTGCAGTTGACACCTACGATGAGTAAGACATTGCATACATACATGATAAAACATTATGTACCCTTACTTAGATGATTCATCATCTAACTTAGGCTTTACCCCTAGAATATTCAAACTTTCTAGATGGAAATTGTAGCAGATACAAGGATAAATGAGGCATGAAATGGCACTTAGCAGAGTGCATGAGGAGTGAAATGTATGTTATGTAGTCCATGTATTTAAGTTCTGCTACTTTGAATTCTGAACGTTTTAAGGAATGATGATGTATAATCCTATTTAAAGTTAATGTTAGTTGAGTACTCATGTTTTGTATTAAGTTATATATGTTGAGGAACGATGATTTAATGATCAATGTTAAGATATCAGGTTCGATTCTTGCTTTCGCATCTGATGTGTTTAATGATTCTCTTTCAAGAAAAATGATTGGAAGTTCTGGGATGAATTCGAGGTATGATGTGGTTTAGGATTAGTCTGAAAGGAAAAAAAAAAAATTATTGTCCCAAGTTATAATGTGCCCGGGAAAGCGGAGCGTTACATGTGATGTTTTAGTTGGCTTCAAAAATCATCTCACGGGTATGTAGGTGTTCCAAAAATGGGAAAGTTAATTAATGGCGAGAATTAAAAATGAAAATCATGAACTTTTAATGGTGAATTCATGTCATCAACTTGTTTGATCTTGAGAAATGGTATGGAAATGAATCCTAATGAATGATGCTAAATCATGTGATGAAAATATCATTGGCTCATGTGAGGATATAATCTTGAAATGTCTAAGTGCGCATGATGAGCATGATGAGAACATTTCTAATAATGAAGTATGTTCGATATGTTACTTGAAACCTTCATGAGCATTACATGGTATTATTATTTGCGCACTTATTACTTTGCGCGGCAGTTATGTATTGCAGGGTGAGAAAAAGATATCCTAAAGAGCGCCTGACGCTGGTGAGGTAGCCATAAAATTCGGTAGATGATGCTCAAGCCAAATGAATGGCTAAATGATTTTTCTATATATATGTATGCATAAATGTGAATGAAAGGCCTTGAGGGCTGATGTGCTGCATGGAAAGTATGTATTCATGAGAAATGAAATGATGCATAAAATGCATAATGACAATGGCATGAGAATGATTGTAATGATGGAAACTAATGGGAAATGCTACTCGTGCTTGGGGGGTCGGGTTTATTCCACTTTGATTTACCCATGCCTTAACTCCATTGATTCATTTGTTGTATATATACTTACTAAGCCTTGTGGTTCACCTTGTTTATTTTTATCATTCCAGGTAAGGGAAAAGCAATTGCCGAGGGGGAGTCCAGTGGGGCTAGAGCTCGGGTCTAGTTGTGTACAGAGATATCCCAGCTGAAAAGGTCCATGGGAGTGATTTGTTTTGAGGGCATGTAGAGTGATATTCATTTTGTAAATGATAATTACCCTTATATTTTGATTATATGGTCTTTGAGCCTAAAGAATTGTGTAAGTTAAAATGTCATTGGAAATGTTTTATTTTGGCTCCTGAAGATCAATGACCAAGTAAGAAAAAAAAAATATTTGATGTTTAATTTGAGTTATTGTTTCTGTATCCATTTATGTGATGACCTCATTTCAAATTTTTCTATACTAACGAGATTTCCGGGAGAGGGCCGCTACATCCCAACCTCATCCAAGTTGTCTTAAGCCACTCCCAAACTTGCAAACTTCGAGCAACTAGGCCGTCTCCTCAAATGTGTAAGACCTACTCTATCCATGTTTGAGCTATCACGAAATCCTTTGCCAAACCTGTGATAGGACCATCTTGATAAAGATGAACAAAAGTTGTGTTGTGATTCTTTCTGTTTGCTTTTGATTGTCTCACAACTGAGGATTAACAACAAAGAATGTGACGAAATATTATTCATTCATTCATGTTAAGACTTCTAAGAGTTAAATAAAATATTTATTAGAATGTGACGAAAAATTATTCAGTTATGGGCAAATTGCAACGTCAATTGTTCGGATGATCCATAATTAGTTATTAATTTATGATCATTCGTCATCCTAGCTAGATCCTACGTTGTTAGATTTTCACCATGTTTTACACCACGTGCATGCATGTGATGCATTGCTGATTCTTCCACAGCAAGTCAATCCATTTTAACATATAAATTGGATGAAAATGGATCTGAAAGTCAAATCCCCAATGAAAATTGGATCGAATTTATTACGCATGGATGTTGCATTTATATGCATGGATACTTTAAAATTATTAAAAATTTACTTTCCTTCTTTTTTTTTTAGAGATGTAAAATTACTAATTAAAATTTTATATTTAAGTTTAGAAAATAATTTTTTTAATTAACAATATATTCAAATTACTTAATTTTTCTTGTGACATAGTTAAACACAAATAAGATTTTATTAATTTTAATTTTGAATTTTCTTTTTGCTAAAACTACAATAAGCAAAAACGTAAATGTTGAATAAGTTAAAAATGTGAGGATTCTACAACC
This sequence comes from Diospyros lotus, assembly GCF_014633365.1. Lineage (NCBI taxonomy): Eukaryota > Viridiplantae > Streptophyta > Magnoliopsida > Ericales > Ebenaceae > Diospyros > Diospyros lotus. The sequence goes on from NC_068339.1 coordinate 1,686,113, forward strand.
AAATCCTGAAAATTAAAAAGTCACAAATTTTTTTTTTTAATACCTAAATCAGTGTGGATTCTCCCGGCAAAATTTTTGCTATCCAATGAATCATTTTATAAAATTATCCTTCTAAAATAGATTTGTTCACCTAATAAGTTTTAATTTAAAATAAAAATATGAAAATATTTGTTCTGTATAAATAATAGTATAAATATTATTGTGTCATAAGTAAAGACCCATTAAGACCAAAATAACTCTTTGAAGCAAAAGGTAAAAAATTTCAATACACGAGGGGTTCCATGCAACGCACAAACTAGATAACTCTAACATCCAAAACTTTCTCCATAAAGAAAAATAATTATTTATAAAAAAATCAAATTCTAAAAGAATTATGAAATATATAGAGATGAATATCATCTATAAGAATCATAATTCCAGACGGATTATGAAATATCAAGATAGATATTACCTATATCCTAATTCTAACAGGTTCCAGAATACCAAGGTAAACGTTATTTACAAGAACTCTAATTTTGAGACGCTTTGGATTATTCTATATTCCTCTATAAATAAGCAGACACTCTTTTTTAATGGTACATTTTTTATATTAGTTTTAATACAATTTTTATTATTTTCAGTATCTGATTTAAATCACTACAAAAAAATCAAAGTTTTAGCGACAGAAATTTTCGTCAGTAACACATCAAAATTCGTTGCTAAATTTTTTAGCAACGAGGCCTACTCATCGCTAAATTTTAGCTACGGGATATAGCGACAGTGGGCATTTTGCGACGGGACTGACCCCGTCACTAATTTTTGTGCAATAAAAAAAAATATAAATTACGACGGGTTGTTTACCCATCGCTGATCAGCTTTAAAATAAAAAAATTAATAGTAAATAAAAAATAAAATTATTAATAATTTATATAAATAATTTTTTTTAAATGTTAAAAAAGAAAAAAAATTATTTTCTAAATAAATAAATTTGAAAGATAAAATAAAAATAAAATTTTTAAATGTAAATTAAAAATAAAATTATAAAAAATTACAATAAATAAAAATTTATTTATAAAAAAATTCATATTTAATTATTAGTCAAAAAAATTTATATTTTATATTTATTTAAAATAAAATTTATATATAAATGAAATTAATGATAATTAATAATTTATTTTAATTAAATAAATAAAATTAAAAATATATTATTTTAAAAAAATCAAAATTCATATTAATTATTAAAATAACAAAACTGAATTTGTAAGTCAAATTGATTAATTCATAAATAGTCATAAATATTCAGTTACAATCATCATTATTACAATCATCATCATTTTGTTCCTCGTTATCAAAAAACTGATTACTTGGTCCTAGTTGAATCGATGGTCCAGGTTGCTGATAAGACGAGCCAGGTTGTTGTAACGCCATCATTTGTCTATTCATCTGCTCCTACCATACCATCATTTTTTGCTGCCACTAACGCAACTGCACATTCTCATTTCTCACCTTTGTCACCTTGGTTCGAGCAGAATGCAACTCCTCGTCCATTCGAGACTGCGTGGAATACAGCTGATTTTGCACCTCAATCACTTGGCTTCGAGCGCAATGTAACTCCTCGTTCATCTGGGTGACCCTCAGTCTCATTTGTTCTAATTCTGACGACAACCCATATGAACCATTGGAACTGCTATCAGATCCAACTGGGAATGACTGTCTACCTTAAGAGCTGAGACCGTAGACACGACCCTTCTTGTTCCTACCAGAGACAACTTGATAAAAAATCTGATGTTCGTCGATTGTAGGTGGGGAGGATGACTCGTTATCGCCGGCTGATGCTGAAAATTCCTTTGCATTTAATCTCTCGAAACGCCTCTTACATATATAAATTAAAATATTGACGTTGTCAATTAATAAAAAAAATTATTAAATTGTAATGTTAATTAAATTGTACAAAATACAATTACTGCGACGGCCTTTGATCTATTATCAACCCACATTTCTTGTCCTTGATCATCCTTACGAGTATGGGTTCTCCTGAAAATCTCAAATTCATTAGGCTCGTTACATGTCAAATATATGAAATAAATAAAAAATAATATAAACCATTATATAAATTTATAAAATTTATATTTAAGTAGAAAAACTAATTACCATCTTTCTTTAATTATCTCTCTGTGAAAAAAAATGAATCTGCTTGTGTGAACTGACCCACCAGTCTCGGAGGCGTGATTCTTTTTGTTTTGTTCTACTTTCTTCTTGTATTTATCTTCATCCCACTTGGCCTGCAATGCTCACCGCACCATCGGATCCATCCACTCGCCCTTATCTGCACCTCCTTTAATTTTTTTCAAATTATTTCTTAAACTTCTCTAATCAGATTTATTCCAAGTGATCTATATATGATCACTCTCATCGGGTTGACACTTAAACTCCTTCTACAAGAAATTAAAAATGAATAAATATATATAAAATTTTAAATTGAAACTTTCTATAATTAAGAATTGCAATTAGACTTACGCTAAATTCATTCAGCCACATCCGTCATGTTAATCCAGGCATGTCGCCAAGCTTCAGTATACCATCTTTTCCTAATCTTGGATTATACACTTGGTGAGCCAACCTCAGGAAAAAAACTGTAAAACCAATATTTATCAAGTATGAAATTGCATTTCTATGTAAAACAATCACAAATAATTAATTAAAAATAATATATATATATATATATATATATAAGATACTCATTGATTACAATTCTGATTGCAGGATAACTTTACTCGGTGATCAGTTCGGTCAGTATTAACTGGTTCAGATAGAGTCGGGTCAACATTCTGCGCAGGAAAAAATGTCGAAAGGTATGCATGTGGTGTTGACATAAATGAGTATGGGTATGAACCTCCTATAGGATGAAAAGTAGACCCAAGATATGGGACTGAATGTGGTGCAGTCTCAGGTGGGTGGGATGTGAGTGGGACTGTAGTATAATTCATATGATATGGCATAGAGGGAAATGGTTGTTGGAACTGAGGCATGAGAACGAAAGCATGTGGGTGTGATGGCTAAGGATATAAAGAAGTAGATAGAACAGCTGTAATACCCCATGTTCGTATGAGGTTGCCACGTAATTTCGATAAGTTTAGAATACCGAAAAATTGGTTTGATAGCAGTTATAAGTACCGAATTAACTGTAGGGAATACCTCGGAGTGAAATTATCTAAGAAAAATTATATGGTCTCGATGAGCGTTCTGAGATAAGATTTATGGTATCAAAAGAAATCAAATCGAGAACGATTTTCGGTACAGCTAAAATGCAGCTGCCATTTAGGCTGTAAAATTGAATCGTTGTAGGAAGCTCCTGAAAAATCAATGCAACCCTAGGGGGGCTTCGGTTTTGTGTAATAAGCAACTTTTCAGTAGTTTCGAGATAAAACAAAGGTCTCAAGAGGACGCAAAGGCGAAATCGTCTATATCGAGTAAAATTTAAGTTATTAATTATGGATTTTCGGTATTGTAATGCAAATTAATTTGAGGTTTAAGGGCATAGTTATTAATTTGAGATTTCGGTATTATAATGCAAATAAGAAAATTACCCAAGCGATATTATGAGAAAAATTGGAATTTAAAACATAATTTTATATATTAATGTAATATATGATATATAAATATATATATGTGTGTACGCGTAGAGCAGTAAATGCAACCCATGCCTTAGTAAATGCAACTCCTGCCACGCAAATCTCGCGCCTCTGCAATCGAAGCTTACCTCTGCAAGCTTGGAAGATTTTGCACGCAATGAGGGATGGCTGGAGGAGTGGCCAGGCAGTCAAGGGAGGTCGAGCATTTCCAATAAATAAGGGATTGTTTGAGAGCAAATGCAAGAAAGGAATGGAAATGAAGAAGGTAGCCGCGAATGAAAGCCAATGGCCAAGTGAAGCTTGGAGCAATGGCAGAATCGGCTGAGGCAACGAACAACCAACCGGAGGTCGAAAAGGAGCTGGGAAACGAGCAAGAGATGGCTGGAAGTGGCCGAATCTAGCCGCAAAAGGCGGCCAGTAACCATGGCCGTAAGCTCGAGTGGTCGGCTAGCAACTTTGGGGACGGCCCAACAAGGTATGTGGTGATCAACATGCTTGGTAGAGGCTCGAGAGGCGGCTAGAGAGAGCTAGTGCGGCCATGGCAACCATGGCCGCAGGCAGTTGCGCCGAACCAGTAACCAGTCGCGGCCGCCAACAACGGGCATGTGCGACGCCGAGGCGGCCGGCGGAGGGCCGGGTGGAGGCCGACGGAGGGCCATGTGGCGGCTGGAGCAAGGTGCAGGCGCGGGAGGAAGAAGAAGAAAGGGAGAGGAAGAGAAGAAAGAAAAATAAAAAAAAAAGAAAAAGGAAAGGAAAGGAAAAGAAAAGAAAAGAAAAGAAAGAAAAAAGAAAAGAAAATAGAAAAAATTCTTGAAAAATCCTAAAAAAATAGGATTTGGTGATTTATTATTATTTCAAAAATTTTGGCAAAGAAAAATTATCCGGGCACGCGTTTCAAGGATATGGCACGCATATCGAGGAAGCCGGAAATACTAAGTTAAGCTGAGTAAAATTTCATAGAAAATTCTAAAAATTCAAGAATATTATGAATTTTCGTAGTGAAATATTTGAGAAAATATTTTAGAAATATTTAGTTTGGATTTATTGAGAAAAAATAGGAAGAAATAGAGAGAAAATTAAAGAAAATGTAAGAAATTATGAAAAAATAGGTTTTAGTGTTTATTTAAATAATTATGGTGATTAAGATGCTTTGAGACTTAAGTTGAAGTGACTTGTGCAAATTTTGAGGTTGGCACGCAAATCGAGGAGATGTACGTATTTTGAGGCAAAGCACGGATATCGAGGTAGCCTGATAAGCTTGAGAAGGTAAGTGGTACTTCACAACTAAATTTAGTTTTATGAAAAATGCTTAGTTGTAAGTGATTTATCTTTAAAAACCCGATCCTCGAGAATGTTTTCATCCTATTGACATACCCTGATATGTATCCGCCACGTAGACTGCATACATGACATGACTATGAAATCACTACAAAAAAATTGATTTTTTGCGGTGGTTCTAAAAACCGCCGCAAAACATGGTATTTTGCAGCGGTTTCTATAAAATTTTGTGGCGGTTTCATAAAACCGTCGCAAAATTCAGTAAAACATATTTTTTTGCGGCGGTTTTAAAAAAACTGTCGCTAAATTTAAAAAATAATTAAATAATAAAAAAATTAAATTCTTTTTCACGGCAGTTTCTTAGAAATTGTCGCTAAATTAAAAAAATAATAATAATTTAAAATTAAAATTACATTAACATTTGCGGCGGTTTTCAATTTAAAAAAAATTAAATAATTTAAAATTAAAATTAAATTAACATTTGTGGCGGTTTTCAAAAACCACTGAAAAATTCAAAAAATATTAAATTTAGCGGCGATTTTTGAAAAACTGCCGCTAAATTTAAAAAAATTAAATAATTAAAAATTAAAAATTAAAAATAAAATAAAATAATTCATTAAAAAATTAAATTTAGCGGCGGTTTTTGAAAACCGTCGCTAAATTGAAAAAAAAAATTAAAATTAAAATTAAATAAAAATCTGAAATATTAAAATTCATTATTTTCATTAAAAAATTAAATTTTGCTTAAGAAAATAATTAAAAATTAAATAAATATAAAATATTAAAAATAAATATAAAATTGCATTTAAATTAATAGAAAAATTCATTAAAAATATAATTTTAAAAAATAAAAATAAATTTAAAAAAATTTTAATATATAAAATTTTAATAATTTTTAAAAAATATATAAAATCTTCTTTTTTATTTTTAATCAATTAATTTATTTAATTTAACTCAATTAATTTATTTTTAATTTATTCTATTATTCTTTTAAAAATAATCAATTAATAAATATTTTTAATATATATTAAAAAATATAAAATATAATTCTGTAAATTAGTTGTTAGATTAGTATATAATATATATATGTGCATATATGTTAAGGAATTCTTCGCAGATCAGGCAGTTCCCGTGCGCCGCACGCCCAAGAGGTCTTGGGTTCGAAACTTGGGGAGAGTGTGTTGGGATTTAATTTCCAGCATCGCCACGTGGCACGCAAGGGCGGGGCGGGCTGGCTTGTGCGGGCCGTAAAAAAATTAAATTTTTTATTTTAGCGGCGGTTTCAAAACCGCCGCTAAAATTAACAATTTAATTTTTTTTATTAATTTTAGCAGTTGTTTTGAAACCGCCGCTAAAATAATTTTTTTTTTAAATTTTTAAAAATAAAATTTAAAAAAAAAATTAATTTTAGCGGCGGTTTCAAAACTGCCGCTAAATATTATAGAAATCGCCGCAAAATTTAAAATTAGCGGCGGTTATTCCAGCGGTTGCTAAAAATCGCCGCTAAACGCTCCACGACGGCTGACTTAGCGACGATTTTGAAAACTGCTGCTAAAATACTTAGCGGCAGTTTTTAACCAGCACTAAATGCAAAAAAAAAACCGTCGCTAAATGCTGATTTTTTTTTGTAGTGAATGCATATGTACACGTTGATATTATTGATCACACGCATTGAGGCCATAAGGAGTATGAACTGCCATCGCTGCTTTACCAATGGTGCACCCATACACCTCGGCTTTGAAAGAGGTGGCCGCAAAAATGGTAGGTAGCATGAGGGGTGCAGTTGACACCTATGATGAGTAAGACATTGCATTCATGCACGAAATATATTTTTTGTACCCTTACTTAGATGATTCATCATCTAACTTGGGCTTTGCCCCTAGAATATTCAAACGTTCCAGATGAAGATTGTAGCAAATACGAGGATAAATGAGGCATGAAATGACACTTAACAGAGTGCATGAGGAATGAAATGTATGTTATGTAGCCCATGTATTTAAGTTCTGCTACTTTGAATTCTGCATATTTTGAAAGCATGAGAATCTATAACCTTATTTAGGGTTAATATTAGTTAAGAACTTATGTTTTGTATTTAGTTATGTTGAGGAACGATGATTTAATGATTAATATTAAGATATCAGGTTCGATCCTTTCTTCCGCATTTGATGTGTATAATGATTCTCTTATGAGATAAATGTATGGGAGTTCTGGGACGGATACGAGGAATGATGTGATTTAGGATTAGTTTGAAAGGAAAAAAATGTATTATTCCAAAATTGTCTCAAGTTATAACGTGCCCGAGAAAGTGGGGCGTTACAACAGCATGTGTGGAGACAGAAGAAGAAGACTGTGAACCAGCACTACTAGGATTTGGGGAAGTTGTGTCCCTACAAGATCGACGTCTTCCTTTACCCTTACTACCCCTACCCCTGTTTGGTTTGGGAGATGAATGTCCTGACATCTATTTTTGAAAATTACATGAAACATAAAAACTCGGTCAAACGTACAAGGTCACATACATTAAAAAATACAAAATATATTATATCATAACATATATATTTGAATTCACATATATTCATAAATATATCAATCTTCTTCTACAAATTCATCACTATCTATGTCATCAATAACTCTCTTTTTTTTCGTCTTCTGATATAGATTATTTCTTTGCATCATTTTCTTCTTCTTGCTGAACAATATTTGAAACATCTATTTCGTCGACTATCTCATCTAAATCTTGTAAATTACCTCTAAGGTCATCATTTTGATCACTTTGCGGGAGTTATGGTATTTCATCCTCCTGGAAAGGTTCTTCCATGTTAGTCTCGGGAGCCATTATTGTAGGTCGTGTATTTGTTTTAATAACAACCATCCAATCATGTTTATCACGGCAAGTGTCGGGATATGGCGTGTAATACACTTGTTCAGCTTGTTGAGCAAAAATGAAATAAGCATATTTCTTATACCTTCTTGACGGTCAAACCTCGATAATACCATACTTTTCGTGGATTTTGATTCCCTAGGACTTGGATCGTACCATTCACATTTGAACATAACTACTCTTTTGATTGGTAGACCTGCATATTCTAATTCAATAATATCTAAATTTTTTTCATAATAATAGGTCTCTGAGAATCCAACCCTTGTCCTAAGTACGCAAACACCAAAATTTTTGGTAGATTTACTAGTACTCCATTCGATGATATGAAATTTATATCCATTCACAAAATACATTGTCTAATACCGCACGTTTGGAGTAGGTCCCCATCCTATGTTCTGAATTAATGGATCTGTAACAACTTGATTATTCGAATTAACCTGAGAAAATGTTTGAATCACTTAATATATTTTTAAAATTCAATTAAAAAATAATCTAGTATGAAGTAACATATTTGATGATGGAACCACTTAGGAAAATGTTCCTCGATTTGTTTAATTATCTATTTTTGCATCTATGATATTTAAAGATAGCTGACGCAATAGATTGGTGTACATGCTGAAAAATTTAAATGATGTATCAATCATTTAATATGAACCAAGTATGAAATTATAAATATATTCATTTAAATTTTAATTCTTACTCGATATAAGGTTCGACCTCCGGAGTATTGAACAAGACATAATTTGGCGGCTTCAAACTTTTTCCCATCCATCCACCTGAATTTCATTGCTCCCGCAACATAGACTGAATAATTGAACACGAAAATTTATAGATATGAAGAATCTCCCCCATCGTCATTTTGAGGGACTCTCGTTCTTCTTGATGGAACATTTGGTGCAAAATAATATGAACCAAATTTGGACGTCTCCTCAATTAAATATACCTCACATATAGATCCTTCTACACGAGATTTGTTGTGGACTTTTTTCTTCAAAATGTTGAGAAACCTAAATCATTCGAAAATCTCCTCAATATAAAAGAATTTTATTATCTTTAAAAATTAACGATTCAAATTATAACAGATGTATCTTTCAAACGGATACATCCATCTGTATTGTACTAGTCCCCCCACATTTGCTTCGTTAACTAAATGCACTGGGAGATGCTTCATTGGGTTAAACCATCCGATAGGAAATACACGCTCTAATTTGGATAAAATGATGGGTATATTTTGTTCCATGACATCTAGGTGTTCAATATATAATTTATATAGTATTTTTGTTTAATATATTATTTATATATGAATTAATTATTCTATTCAAATAAGATTTTAATTCCAACGACAGTTTTTTTAAATATCTTATAATTAGAATCATTCTTTTTTCAATCCAGTTCCTCTACCACCACGAATCCCTTTTAGATTCAAGCATGTTACTCTTTTTAGTTATTGGGAGAACCCAAGTACTCTCTTTCGTTAGTATTACACCCTTGATCGTCAAATATCGATTGGTTGTTGAACCCTGTGAATTGCGTGAAAGTAAAATACTCCAAATTTGGGATTTTATTTATTATTTATATATATATTATTTCATTTTTATTATTGACTATAAAATATATATTTCTCTCTATATATATTATTTATATTTGAAATATTTTTTTAAAATTTTGAAAATTTTTAAAAAAATAGCGACGAGCATCTGCCCGTTGCTAAACCCCCGTCAAATTTTGTCCCCCCGCCCATTCTTTTAATTCCCCCATTTCTCGCCAGCAACCCTCTTTTCCCCTTGAATTTTCCCCTCTCCCCCCGCCCTCCTATGTAAATCCCCTCTCCTCCCCCTCTATGCACTCTCTATCTCCCCCTTTTGTAGTCTCCCCTCGCCCCCTTTACACTCCTAATCTCACTTTTAAAGTTTTGTTTAATTTGTTTTTTGGTAGAGTCTTCATTTAGAAGATACAAGCATCACCAAAATTTATAAGGTATTTTTTTTCTCTGTATATTATATTTTTAATATTTTATTATTTTAATTTTTAAATACATCTTTGAATATTTTTTAGAAGAAAAATATCCATGTTAGTTATAGTTATAGATGAATATTTATGATTCATTAACTGAATTAATTGAGTTAAATTTTATATTCATTTTTGTTAACTTACATATTTATATGAATTTAAATTTAGAATATTTTAAATATTTATTTTTTTCTCTTAATTGATGATTATATAAATAAATTTTTAATTTCTATAAAAAATATATTTATATTAAATAAATATAGAAATTTACTTTTAAATTTTAATTATTTTTTGTATTTGTTTAAAATTTTACTTTTTATTCAGCTTTTAATCAACAACTGAATGAGTGACGAGAACATTTTGTTGCTCATCAGCAACGGTGATTCAACGATGGAATAATTCCGTCGCTAAATCCATTCATCGCTAAAATTTAGTGACGTCAATTTTAGCGATGGAATCTTTCCATTGCTAAATCCGTCGCTAAATTATTTAGCGACAAAAAAATTTTATCACTAAAAACTAGGTTTTTGTAGTGTTTTGAAAAATATTTACTAGTTTGTAAACAATTGTTAATTCAATGAAAAGTATTCATAATTTTGTGAGTGTCAAAAAATAATGTTAGCCTAGCATTATGGTTACATGAATTCATCCACTAAATGTGTAGTTAAACATGTAGTTAAACCTTAAATTATTAACTATTTTTTAAGAATTATAAACATTTTTTGTTATGTGTAAAAAGTGTTTATAGTTGTTATCAAGATACAACAATAAATTTATAGTTGCAAGAGACATTTTAGGTTTGTTGAGAGTGCAAGTAATCGGGAGACCATAAGATAGAAAATAATTAGGGGCGCGGGTGTCTTTCTCTCGAGTCCTCTGATGCTTAAATCAACTTCAACCAGAAGACAAAAAAGTATTCAAGTAACTTATGCATGAATTCTTGCATACGTCAATCAAGGGAGATCACTTCCCATTTAAAGAGGTTAGATACTGATAAATGAAAAGAATTCGAATGTGAGTTTAATTGTTCTTAATGAGCCATAATTCGAAAGGTCTTTCGGAGATTATATGTTTAGGACTTAGGAAAGGCTCCCAAAGGGTCCTCGAGGACTCTTATGTTGGGAAGATCTTCTATGTCTCCCTTTTTGGAATTTTTTCTCTTAATTCAGTCTTGACCTTGGGCCTCTTTTGTTGGGCAGTTTAATAGTTTTTTAAAAAATAAATACTTTTATTATGTAAAAGTGTTTATAATTTTCAAAAACTATATAAACATTTTTAATTTTTAAATTATCTATAGTCCTTGAAAAATAGTTAATAGTTTGTAAACAAGTGTTAGCTTAACATTACCATAACACGATTTAAATCATCATAATACTCATCATAACACTAAAATAGCAAAATGGTCAATAGATGATCTTTGACAAGGGAATGAGATGTTGAAGTACCCAAACATAATATTCATTCCACATGTTCAATTTAGTTACAAGAGATCAAGCCATATAGTTACTCAAAAAGAAAAGAAAAAGGCAAGCCATAAGGTTGATAACGTTGTCGATGCTCAGTGACGACGATGGTTGCCAAACACGACGGGCCTCAGCTTATCGATGTTATTTGGGAGTGGCATCTGGTTACTGCTAGTGTTATCAGGGTGAGGTAGAAGAGTACCCCTCTGGGAAACTAGGATGAGAGACGTCCTCTGCGATGATGAGAAGATCAGAGTTTTAGTTTGGATTTTGATCAGGTTGAGGAACATGTTGGGGATGTGAAGAATAGTATGCGAATAGTGAATCTAGTAATAGAGCTCGATAAGCTTGCAGATCACTAACCTGCTATTGAAGGGCAAGAATGTGTGATACACATCCATAGACAAGATCCTGAAGCTGAGCCTGAGCTTCAAAGAAGAGTGTATCGGCAGCCCAAAATCGATCACTGACCGGAAGCGGAGCTAGGAGCCTGATGGCATTTTTTAGAGTAAAAACATCACGAATGGCAACAAAATGGGTAATACCATCCTCACAATGGAAGTAAAAAGCAAAGATGCATTGTGGATTGCATCTTCTATTTAAGACCACACACGCACCGCATCGAGATCGGGGTCTTGGTATGTTGTGCCTTGGTATGATAGATCTGGACCTGGCTAAATCTAAACAAATTAGATATGGGTCAGATCTAATTAGATGGGTCAAATCAGATGTGGGTCAGATATAATTGGATGGGTCAAATCAGATATGGGTCAGATATAATTGGATGGGTCAAATCTGAATCGAGTCGAGTTGGGTCAGATCGGCCCAGATCTAGCTTCAGATCCAACAGCAACAGGCAGCGTGGCCAGATTTGGCCTACGGAGGGTCGTTTGGGCCGTCGGAGATGGTGATCGGCGACTGGGGGGCAAGGAAGCCACGTTGTGGCTCGCGGCCAATGGCGGAGCAAGCCCTGGAGGTAGTTACAGAAGGGGCGACAGCGGCCATCAAGGTGGTGGCGATGCTGGAAGACAACGACAGTCGATGGCTGTTCGCGCGCAAGGTTTGTGCGCTGTAGAGGAAGGAAGAAGAAGAAAAAGGAGAAGAAAGAAGAAGAATGAAGAAGAAATAAGGAAGAAAAATAAAAAAGAAAAGAAATGAAAAAAAAAAAGAGTAGAATTTTATGGACAAAAGTGTTTTATTATTCCAGAGATTTTGGCAAGAGGAAAAAAAAATTACCTGGGCACGCCAAAGTTGAGTTCGAGGCTTTTCGGGTATTTATAATCCCGACCCTATGTTTCGAAACATGGAGCAATGTAAGGTTCAAAATAAAATTTTGGGAATCAGGTTTCGAAATAGGATGCTAGGATGTTTCGAAATAAGATGGTTGGCAAGCTGTTGTTAGACGGTCGTGATGGGACACTCCGAAGAAGAGATTAATGAGAATGATTTGCTAGACGCAGTGAGAGCTTGTGATAGCTCAAAAGATCAGGTTGCATGATAGTGCAACATGAACGAATGATTACGTGTGGATTACACCAAGGCACAAAGAGGACTACCCGATGTATGACTTTGAGCTAGCAGCTCGGGTATGTGCTCTAGAGGTTATGGAAACATTACTTGTATGGTGAGACATTTGATGTGCTCGCAATCCATGAAAAGTCTAAGGTATGTGTTTTCGTAGAAGTAGAGGTGTCAAAAGGGCCAGCCCGGCCCGAGTCGACCCACGGGCTTTTTAAAAGGGCCGGGTCGGGCCAGGGCCCTTTTGCCAAGGATAGGGCCCGGACCGGCCCACGACCCCTCTACAAGGGGGCCGGGCCGGGCCAACCCGTGGGCTAGAGGGCCGGGCCGGGCCCTTAGCCCACAGGGCCTAGCGGGCTGGGCCCGGGGGGCCTTACCCTTTTTTTTTTAAATATTTTGTTTTAAAAATAATACATATAATATATACATATATAAATATCAAAATAATACAAATATAAAAATCAATTTTTTTCTTTTTAAAATTTTTTTCATCTTGATTCATAAGTTTTAAATATTATTTCATTATGTTATATTTTAAAATTCTATATGCCTTATAAATTTTCTTGTGAATTGATATGAAAAATAATGTACATATAAAAAGGAGAATGTTTATTTATAATTTAAATATATAAAAAATTTAACTTAAAAATTTTAAATAAATTGATGGTTATTATTTATATATATTACGAAATTAATTTTTTTAGTATCTAATATCAATAATTATTAAAGAATAACAAAATTAAAAAAAAATGAGTAAGGGGCCTAAGGGCCTAACTGACTGGCCCATAAGGGCCTCATGGGCCGGGCCCAAAAGGGCCCAACGGGCCACGAACCGGGCCCTTAGACGAGTCGGGCCGGGCCAGGCCATGGGCCCAATTTCTTTGGCCCGGCCCCTTTTGAACAGTAACGGGCCTGGCCAAAGCTCGGCCTGTCCCGGGCTGGGCCGGGCGGCCCGCGGGCCGCCTGGCCCTTTTGACACCTCTACGTAGAAGGAGCTAAACATGAGGCAGCAATGATAGATGGAGTTCCTTGAGGGCTACGACTGCACTACTTCGTATCACCCGAGGCGTGGCAGTGAGGTGCCTGACGCTTTGAGTTGGATGTGCCTACTGTAACTAGGTGGATAGCCAAGAGTGGCAATTGTTGGAGGCTTTTAGCCTGCTAACTATGAGTGTAGTGCCAAAGGGATTATCTGTTTTTATCGCTGGCCTAACGGTTTAGCTAGATTTGGTGAACGAAATACGAAAGGCATGCGGTTGACTATGGATTGATGATCATGGCCAGCCTAAGGGTTCTGATTTTGAGACGTAGGATGGCATTTTCAAAAGTGTTGGGGTAGGATGTGCGTGCCTAAAAATTTTGGAAGGCGTGTGGTCGTCTGATCAAAGTCATAACGAAAAATTCTGTAAAGACACGGTGTGCTCATAAACGTTGGACGTGTATTCAATGCAAACCAGGATGTTGCTAGGGTTGAAATTATACGTGGTCGAGGTGTTCAGGTAATAAGCTGTGTTTGACCTTAGTTACTTGGTCGGTCATGTGCAAATTTTGAGGACGAAATTTTATAAGGAGGGAAGACTGTAACATCCATAATTTTGGAAATAATTAATAAATTGTTAAATCGACGGCAGGAAATGCCTTGGGACTTGGATGTCCAGAGAATAGGGCATGATATTGGTGAGCATCTCGAGGTGGGGCTAATGATGTTGGAAGCAGTCAAACCGAAAATAAATTATGGAATAATTTGTGTATAAGCCTGAATGAAGACAACCTAAGATAAGTAGAAAAGTTATACTGATAGACGATGACATGACCTTGAGTTTGTTGTCTGGGATCATATATGGCTCAAGGTAATGCTTGTGAAGGGCGTGCGGAGATTCGGGATCTCAGGAAAACTTAGCCCTCGGTATGTAGGACCATTCGAGATATTGGAGCGGGTAGAATCGTTAGCCTACCGGCTAGCCTTACCTCCACAATTAGCCAATGTTAATAATGTATTTCATGTGTCCATGCTGCGCAAGTATGTGCCAGACCCTCAACGTATTATTGATTATCGAACTCTTGGAGTCAAGAAAGATGCGTCGTATGACGAATTGCCAGTGACCATTCTGGAACGAAAAGAAAAAGTGTTGAGAGGTAGATCCATTCTATATGTAAAGGTACAATGCGAGTATCACAGTCTAGAAGAAGCCACATGGGAGTTAAAGGAAGAAATGAAGCGTTCCTTCCCTCAGTTGCTTGAATGACTAGGTACGAATTTGGAGGACCAAATTCTTTTAAGGGGGGGAGGACTTGTAACGACCAGCTTATTTGTGAATTAATGTGAATTTTGGGTGTGAAAAATTAATTGGAGAAAAATTAAAATTTATCAAGTGAGTTTTGGTAATTATTCGAAATTAATTGAGGTCATTTGAGGAAATGGGCAATTAATTATTTTATTTGGGAATATTTTAGAAATTGAAGAGAATATCTCTTTTTCATTTTTCTTAGATGCAATTGCCTTGGAAATTGAAGGAATATGAATGATGACCCTTGAAAATTGAAGAAATAAGCATGATGACCTTTGGAAATTGAACCCTTGAAAATTGAAGGAATATGAATGATGACCCTTGGAAATTGAAGGAATAAGCATGATGATGTTTCTCCAAGCTTTGCAAAGAATAAATTAGGTGAAGTGTAATGAATTGAGTGCAAAATTGAGTATAAATAGAGAACATGGATGTAAAAGAATTGGAGGAGGAAGTGAAGGAGAAGCAGAGGAATTGGCCGTGAGCTTGAGGAGGAATTTTAGCAGTAAGTGAGAGTGCGATAAAGACGAGAATCGATCATTTAAAGGCAAGTTCTTCTTCCTCTTTGTTTCATTTAAGAGGCAAGATCTCAGTTTTCTCATTAATATGCAAGTTCAGTTTCTCCCTCTTCTCAAGTTCATGTTTGCAAATTCTTCTTCCTTTTTGTTTCATTTAAAAGGCAAGTTCTCAGTTTTCTCATTAATATGCAAGTTCAGTTTCTCCCTCTTCTTAAGTTCATGTTTGCAAGTTCTTCTTCCTCCTTGTTTTATTTAAGAGACAAGATCTCAGTTTTCTCATTAATATGCAAGTTCAGTTTCTCTCTCTTCTCAAATTCTTATTTGCAAGTTCTTCTTTCTCTTTGTTTCATTTAAGATGCAAGATCTCGGTTTTCTCATTAATATGCAAGTTCAGTTTCTCCCTCTTCTCAAGTTCATGCTTGCAAGTTCTTTTTCCTCTTTGTTCCACTTAAGAGGCAAGATCTCAGTCTTTCTATTAATGAGCAAGTTCTTATCCCTATCTTGCATGTTATTTTCCTATTTTACAAGTTATTTCCCTTTGCTAGTAAATTATTCCTTGATTTACATTTATACCTATTGAATCTCAAATAGGGTTTTGTATCACCCAATCTTTCCTTGGGAATTATGTTTTATTGTAGACACGCAATGGTTTGATGTTGTCTTGCATGAATGTTTCCCTACTGTGCATATTGCTTTGTAAATTGCATGTCAGTTATATATGAGAAGTTATTATGAATATGTATGTTATGATAATGCATGAAACATATACATGAAAATGGTTTTTAATTAAAAATATGGAAAGGCCTCACAATGCGCACAGCGGATGAGTCCGCAGGATATGTTATGGACTTCGGTCCCAAGTTTATGTTATGGACTTCGGTCCAAAGTTTACGTTATGGACTTCGGTCCCATGGTTTTGGACTTTGGTTCCATGTTTATGGTTTTAAAAAAAATTGCATATGAGCATGGATGCATATTTCATCATATTATCATGTGAAAGTACCTTAAATGGCATTCATGACTCATTGCTTCTTAATACCCATGACTCTTATGCTCATTTTTTTCTAGTTATACTTGCTGGGACTTGTGGCTCATGTTTGCTTGCATCATTTCAGGTAAGGGTAAGGCTAAAGTAAAGGGAGAGCCAAGTGAATCAAGATCTATGGGGTAGCATTGTGTACAGAGCCGTCTCAATCAAAGGTCTTAGGGGGTGTTTTGTGGTGTGTAATATTAAGTCATACTTGTTTATGTTTTAGGTTGTACCCCTGAGGGGATATAGTGGGTTTATGGACCCTGATGTGGTGTGTAATATTGAGCTACTTTTATTTATGTGAACATGTGAACATTATTGTGTTTGTCTATGAGTAAGAATGTATGAGTGTGGCTTCCATTGCCAAGAAAAATGTGTAATATTTTAATAGATTTTGACATTTTTATCATCTTCTTGTGGTCCCTAGTTAGGGGCACCTACAATCTCACCTTATCCCTCAACACGCACATGCATGAAATTACAAAGTGGTTGAAATATATAATATAGAAAGCGTGCGACGGCTGTTGGGCAACACCAAAGCCATATCCTATCTGTCTTCACTTAGTAGTTATGATTTAAATTAAATATTTGTTAATGATAGAAAGCTCTTATGATTTAAACATCATTAATATATTCAAATTAAATATGCAATACGACAGTATCACACACATTAAACATGGCATGACATTTTGCTAATAAATTATATTAGGAGTTATGCAGAAACTTCTCAATCCTTGACGGAAAATATTAATTGCAATCTTAGGATAGGGATAGGGACAAAAGAAAAAATGTGAGAAATGCTAAGAAAGATAAGATATGAATGAATAAATTTGTACACGTATTCACACTCTTCGATAGTTACTTCAGATATAAATAAAAGCAGAGAAATTCAATATAATAATGCTGATAGTTCCTTTTTTTTGTTAATTTAATAAACACTTAATTAATTTTCAAATTAGCTATTATAATAAGCTAAAATATCTTTTTTATATCATTTTCATTTGTTTAATATGTAAATAATATAAACATTAATATTCTTCTATGTCTCCCTTTTTGGAATTTTTCTCTTCATTCAGTCTTGACCTTGGGCCCATTTTGTTGGGCATTTTAATAGTTTTTTAAAAAATAAATACTTTAAAAATACTTTAAAAAACTATAAACATTTTTAATTTTTAAATTATCTATAGTTTTTGAAAATAGTTAATAGTTTGTAAACAAGTGTTAGCTTAACATTACCGTCTCTCTCAAGATGAAATCCTCTTCAATATCAACTAGTTAAACGTGTAGTTATAATGACTCGTGAACACCACGTAAGTATAATTAAAAGTGTCATAATTGAGTATTTAAATAATATTTTTATTAAATTATAAAAATATTATTTGAACACTCAATAATGACACTTTTGGTAACATATGCATCGATGTGCTGTATTTTATGTTACATTAACGCCAATGTACAAATATCATTAAAAGTTTAATAACTAAATGTTTAAATAATAATTTCATTAAATTAGGTAAATAATATTTAAACACTTAATTATTATAGTTTTAATATAAATTTTTAAGTAGACGTAACAACTCACAAACAAGAGATTAAGCCGACCAACTAAAAATTGATCCGCTCATGTTTCCAAAACTATTTAATCTGAATAATTAATCTAAACATCCCTATTTGTACAAGTGTATTTTTTAAGGGATAATCCCAACCATTATCCTAAACTTCAATAAATGCACCTTGTATTTTTTTATGATAAACGTTTGTAATATTTTATTAACTAATAAAATTATTCTGAAATTGAAATATATTTATTAAAATATAACCATTATCTTTAAAATAATAATTAGCATTAACATTTTTAAAAACAAAAATACTATTTAAACACTCAATTTTCTATTAATCCATTTATATTAGGCTTAATACATACGGAGACCCCTAAACAATTAAAAAATATGATATTTGGTCCCTAAAGTGCAAAATATAAATAATTGGTTTCGAAACTATTAAAAAATATTATTTTTAAAACCTTACCGTGACAACTGATTAGTGCGGTACACATATGCTCATTTTCCTAAGTAAACGCCACATTAGCAAGACACATCAGATTAGACTAATGCATAAATATGACATTTGGTTTCTCAATAATTAAAAAAAAATAAAATTTGGTTCCTCAATAATTAAAAAAAAAATGACATTTAGTCTCTGATATGAAAAAAAATCAAATTTAATATAAAAAACCTAAATTTCATACAAAACCTAAAAATATTCATAAAAATAAACTAAATTTCATTAAAAAAAACTAAAAATTTCATTAAAAAATACCTAAAAATAATCAAAAAAAGATGTAAATTTTATAAAACAAAACCTACAAATTTCATAAAAAAGACCTACACATTTAATGAAAAACCTCAAAATAATCAAAAAGACCTAAATAAAACTTATGAAATGAAATTCGGGTCATTCTATGAAATTTTTATTTTTATTATTTTTAGGACTTCTAATAAAATTTGTAGGTCTTTTTTTGAATATTTTAGGTCTTCTTTATGAAATTTTTAGATCTGCTGATAAAATTTAGGTTTTTTTTTGGGAATACTTTTAGGTTTTTTTTTTTTTGTCTAGTTGTAAAATTCTTTCAAATTTATCCTTTTTGAATTATGACAAAAAAATGGGGAAGATTTTTGGATTCTTCATTTAGTTTTGTCATCATCAAAAAGGGAGAGATTCTTGTTTTGCCTTTTTATGTTGTTTTGATGATAAAAAACATTTATATTCTTAATTTGAAAATATTTTCTCACTTGGTGCTCCTAAATCAACTTATAAGTTCTATAAGCACCAATCATGAAAATTAATTTCATCCTATACCAAAAATCTTGGGTTCAATATTCTTAATGGCATTTGGAAAAATAAGTTTTTGTATCAAAAGACTCTTTTAATTTTAATGTATCAAAAATGGTTTTGATGTCTTGAAAAATTGGAGCAAAATTTTCAAACAATAGAGGATAAGTTGTCGACCATTTTTGGTAAATAGTTGATCGTTTTTGTCTTGCTATTGATCGACTTTTCAAGCTAGTCGACCAGTTCAAATGTTGCTCTTGGCCGTGTGTGATTGATTGTTTCTACATCTAACATGTCGACCGTTTTGTACTACAAGTTGATCGTTTCTTATATACTATCAATCATTTTTATCTCTAACGGCTAGTTTTGCAGGCTTCAACTATCACAAACAACTAGTTTTGCTTCAAATTTTTTCTATAGCCTATAAATATAGTCAAAGGGAGATATTGAGAAGACTAATGGATGGAATGAGTTGAGTTGAGCATATAAAAAGATATTTATCTTCTCACAAGAGTTCATGCCCTAATTTTCTCTCAAATAATGTTTGTACTTAATTTCTTTCATTTGATTCCAAACCTTTTATTTGATTTTGAGAGGCATTGTAATTAAGAGTGTCTACTCTTAGAACCTTTTTTTTGTTCAATTCTTGTATTTTTTTTTTTTGATGACCTAGGTGTTCGAGTTTCACCCGAATAATCCTGAGGAGAGTAGCCTTCTCCCCTGATTTTCCCTCTAGGTAAATTCAAATGCAGTCACAACCTATACACACTCGAAGTGGACTTTTGGAAAACTATTACACTCCCCATAGACCCACATTTATGTCATGCGGACAAGACCCCTGGAAAGGCGACAGGGCACACCATGACCCTACCTCCACGTGGGCGACTTGTCTTCTAGCCTTACTGCTGCCTTCCAACAATAATTCTGCCTCCCAATACATTACGAGGATGTGAACCTCCAATGCTCCTGTTATCCTCCTTATGCTTTACCCGTGGGAGGTAATTCTTGTATTTTTTTTAGTTTGTGAGCTAGAGGGCCTACGTACTTATATATAAGTAGGAGATTTGTAATTTCCGACCTTGTTGCTAGAAGGCCTACTTGAGATCATGTAGGAGTTTTAGTGAATTGTTTAAAATCCTTAATGGGAAGTGAAGGGAGTTGATTAGGCTAGGTTTAACCAAACCACTATAAATCACTTGTCCCTCTTGCATTTTATTTTAGTTGTGCTTCATTATTTTTTTGTTTATCTTTCAAAACCTCTTGAAAAGTTTTTAATTTGTCTATCACCCAATTCACCCCTCCCTCTTTGTGGTGGTGCCATTCATTGTGCCAAATCTAACTCGATAATTTTTAGGTATTTTAAAGAAATCTAGGTCCCTTTTTAATACTTTTAGCTCTTTTTTTTTATTAAATTTGTGGATTTCACTTTAAAAACATTATGCTTTTTAAATTATTTTCGGTTTTTTTAAATATTTTTAAGTCTTTTTTTTTTTTATGGAATTTATGTCTTTTTCTTCATATCAAGAATCAAATGTCAATTTTTTTTTTTTTATTGTTGAGCAACCAAATGTCATATTTATATATTAAGGCTAATCTAACATGTTTCTCTACGTGGTTTTTTTATGTGACGTGACATCTTACATGACATAAATAATGGTTTCATTTATTTTTAATTACAATAAAAACTTAAAAGAATAATTTTTAATAGTTAAGATAGCGAATTTTGATATTTTTCACTTCAAAGATCAAATGTTATATTTTTTAACTAGCGTATGCCCGTACCTAAAGGTACGGTGTAAATAATATTAAAATTAAATATAATTATAATTTATACATATTATGTTGTAATAATTTTACTTGTATTAAATACTCTACAAAATTCAAATAAGAAACAAACATATAATATTGTAAATCAAAATATAAGTGCAAGTAAAAGAAAAAATTGTAAACACTAAACAAAAAAAATAAAAATTAAAGTTATTGTATACTTGTTAATGTCTTATAATAATAAAAAAAATTACTATCTATATAATAAAGTAGCCCTCAAGAGTTTCCGACCACGCATGGTTGACGATCATGTTTTATTTTATATTATTTTAATTAAAAAAATTTATTATAATAAGATAAAAAATAGAATTAATAAAATTAAAAAATAATACAAATAAATGAATTATTTTTGAATATCTGCATCTTTAAATTATAACTCAATAAAATAGATTAACCAATTTCAAATTTTTTTAAGTATCAAAGATTCAAACACCTAAAACTAAAAATATTAAATTTTAAATTAAGTTAATATCATTATTTAAATAAAGTTTAATAGTAAAAATAAGGTAAAGCATTTTCTAAATCCTTCTCATTGCCCAGCTATCTTCTAAACTTTCTTTTCACTTCCATCAATCATTTTTAAATTTTTAATTATCAATTCATCCATTAATCTCAACCATTAAAATAAATTTAAAATTCATCATAACCATACAAATGAAATATATCTGTAATATATTTAATATATTTTCAAAAACTCATCTCCCTTATTATATAGATATCGCTATGAAGTGATTGTGTATGTTTTTCTTCTTATGGTTAATTGGATTGTTCAATTTCCTTGTTTGGCCTAAGTTCTTTTCTGATAATAATTTCAAAAGGTCTTCAGAATGGAGCAATTTGTTAAAATTCTCTGTATCGATCGTACTAATATCCATCAACCAAGGTGGGGAAATAAATTAACAAAGCCCAAGCAGGAAAAAAACAAAGAGATCAAAGTTAAGGGAAATTCATAGCGCGCCTCTCATGTGAGGCGCAGCACACCCAATGGTGTGCTGCCAGCTGGGGTCATGACTGTCATCAGTCATGACGCCCAGCATTTCTTGAATACAAATTAGAGTAATCCTACTTGCCGAGAAAGCTTCAGAGAAAGCTTTGCCGAATTTTTTTTAATTTATTTTGTAATTTAATTTTTCATCTTTTTATCTTTTTGAATTCGCCGATTTCACTCACTCTCTCTCTCTCTCCCTCTAGGTGCATGATTAATTTTTTCAAAAGACTAAACACAACCCATTCTTGCATCAACGTATACAAAACCTATTGATAGCAAAAAGTCAAGCAGCAGTGCAACAAAGAAAAAAAAAATCTGGCCACGTAAAAAGGAAAATCCCATTTGACACTTTTGATTACCGAAAATTTCTGAAGTTAATATAAATTGAACAGATTGGAAGCTAGAAACGCAGAAACAGAAAGAAAATAACTTCCAACGCATTCAGAAGAACTCATATCTCTCATATAAATCGTATCAAAGTAATACTTAAAAACCCCATATCAGAAAATTGTACAATTTTAGTTTAGCGCCTAACAAAAGCAAGAAACGACCCAAAAGCAAAGGTTTGAGACCATTTCATCATCAAACACCCGATTTCACCAAAGAAAATCCCAACCAACTAAACCCGAAACCTTGTTAAGCTTTAAAAACAAAAACCCAGAAGCTCGAGGAGCTATATGCTTGCCATCAGAGCTGGAAAACAAAGTAAAATCAGGAATAATCGAAATAGACCCACCAAAGCCACACCTCGTGATCATGTATTTATAGCTCGCTTCTGCCACTGTCTTCAACAAACAGATCATGGACTGATCAAGAGGGTCCAAAATCAACCTCAAACTCACCCAAATCCCTAATCTCACCCCACCTGCCAGCCACCCATCTCTAATCCAAGCATCGCTGCCGGCCGCCCATCTCCTCATCGTGCCACCGCTACCACCATCTGCTTACCGTGCCATTACTGAAAACCCATCTTCTCAACGCGCGACCGTCGGCCTCCCATCTCCTCACCGCGCCACCGCTACCACCATCTGCTCACCGTGCCATTGCCAGAAACCCATCTTCTCAATGCGTGACAGCCAGCCACCCGCATCTCCTATTCCTCTCTCTCTGTTGCAAGGAGTCTGCATGTGTGGGTTTCGCAGACAAATCTAGGCGAGAGAAAGAGGCGTCTGCGTGTGTTTGTGTGTGGGTTTTGTCGAACGTACCAGTTTGTTCAGCGACAGAGATGAAGCTTGGCCGGTGGTCGTGACAGAGAGAAAGAAGAGAGGAGGGTGGTTGCGGCAAAGCTTAGAGTGGGAGAGGCTGGGCCACCGCTAGGTGGGTCTGTAAGAGAGAGAGAGAGAGATAGGCAGTGACTGAGAGAGGATAGGATGGGATGGTTTTGAGGGGGAAAAAATATGTTGGGTATTTGATCTAAGCCATTCATTTACACTGAAATTCATCTCAGCCTTCGGCTGCCGCACCCAGCCACTGCATCGGTTCTTTATTACCAGACCAGCTCGTCGTCTGCCATCTCTAGCTTCTCTATTGTCGGTCGTCGCTGCAATCGGCCCCACCAGCCAGCCCATAGCAGGCCACTGTTCGACCTTTACTGCTTGCTCTCTGTAGATAGACAGAGAGAGATGGTCGGCCAGAGAGAAAGAAAGAGGGAGAGAGAGAGCCAGTAAGGGAATGGGTGAGTGGGTGGGTGTGAGAGAGAGATAGAGGGGTAAGACAGAGGGTAGTGAGAGTGGGTGGGAAATTAAAATGTAAAAATTGATCCAACCCATTCATTTACACTGAAATTGATCTCAGCCTTCTATCTATCAACACATTTTTAAAAATAGTGGTGCCTTATTATATAGATTGTTAAGAAATCACAGTACGTATTAGATTTTAAAATGATAAATAATATTAGACATCACGAATATAACTTCAACTGTTAATTAAATTAATTTTAAAAGACTAATATTATATTAAAGGTGATTAACTAGTTACTATTTAAAATCATACATAATACATAGTGTTTCACGTGGCATCGGCACATCATGTGCGGTAACAAATGCTATTTAAATTATAAAATACCAAGCGAAGTTATGTTTAGAGTTGCATTTGTAAAAAATTATTGAAATATTCCATCAATGAGGGGGGCGGGGCATCAATCATTATCCATCCGCACACCATCTTACCTAATCCTAGGGGTGTTCAAAAAAATCGGTGCATCGTGGAAACCGGCCAGACCGAACTGAACCAGACCGAATTGATCGGTTTTTTTGTTTTGCAGTCGAAAATGGTTTGAAGGCTGTCCAAACCGCGCGGTTCATGGTTTGGACAGCAGGCGGTTCGGTTTTAAACCGAACCGCCCAGAAAATAAAAAACAATTAAGAAAAATATATTAATATATAAAGTCACCACCAGCCTCGTGCAACCCGCTCCCCCACACGCAACCCTAATCCCTAATCGCATTCGGCAGAGCCGCCTCCCCCACCTGCAACCCTATCGCAATTGGCAGCCCCCTCCCCCACCCGCGCAACCCTATATGGCAGTCCGATCCGGCCCTCCCCCACTCGCGCAACCCTTCCCCAGTTCCCCCAATCGGAATCATCCGTCAGCAGCCCACACCCACGGTTCCACCGCCGGCTGCGGCAAATCGAGCCAGATGAGAGGAAGCTCGAGCCGAAGTGGAGAGGAAGCCCAGTAGATCGAGGCATAGGAGAGGAAGCTCGGGCAGATCGAGACAAAGGAGAGGAAGCTCGGCAGATCTAGAGCTATCTACGAGACATAGCTGGGGCCGAAGCTCGGGCCAAAACAGTTCGCCGATCTCACCAACGAGGATCATTCAGTGTTAATCTACTTCAAGTTTAAGGTGAATATATATATAAGCATCACATTCATTGCTACGTATACTTACAATGCTAAGAAAAGAATATCGACAATCTTTAATCATGTAGTGCTTTAAATGGTATATATCCTTTATGTATATACATGCCCCTTCCTAATCCAAAAGCTCAGTCATAAGGAAGGAACCAACAAAAATTCCAGATAATTTCTTTTTGAAGCGGTCAGAAAGCTCTATTAGTTTCTATTTTATTTGATGCTAATATATAGGTCCATTAGTTTATGTTTTAGTGATTTTAAGGCACTTGTATTAGATTTTCAAATCGCGGTAAATCGCACCAAACTAGACCGCAAATACTGTGCGGTTTGACCACACCCAAATCAGACCGCGGTCTGGTTTGGTCGAAAAATCATACTAGCGGTTTGGCTTGTTAAAAATAGTTCAGACCGGTCAAATCGCACCGTGAACACCCCTACCTAATCCCTTCACACGCACATGCATAAAATAACAAAGTGGTTGAAATATAGAATATAGAAAGCGTGTAGCGGCTGTTGGGCAACACCGAAGACGTCTCCGATCTGTCTTCACTTAGTAGTTATGATTTAATTAAATATTTGTTAATGATAGAAAGCTCTTATGATTTAAACATCATTAATATATTCAAATTAAATATGTAATACGACAGTATCACACACATTAAACATGGCATGACATTTTGCTAATAAATAATATTATGAGTTATGCAGAAACTTCTCAATTCGTGACGGAAAATATTAATTGCAATCTTAGCATTGGGATAGGGACAGGGACAAAGGGACAATAGAAAAAAATGTGAGAAATATAAGATATGAATGGATAAATTTTTACACGTCTTCACACTCTTCGATAGTTACTTCAGATATAAATAAAAGCAAAGAAATTCAATATAATAATGCTGACGGTTCCTTTTTTTGTTAATTTAATAAACACTTAATTAATTTTCAAATTACCTATTATAATAAGCAAAAATATCTTTTATATCATTTTCATTTGTTTACTATGTAAATAATATAATAATTAATCCGTGTCCTATTATTTTTTTTTAAACTTACAAAGAACAAAGCGTCCTTCTACCAACACCTAGAAGATGACAAACGAGAAAAGATAAAAAAAGTATCAATAATGGAGTTAAGAAACCAGTGGCCTTTGCATATAAATAAATTTTGATTTAATAATATAGTTTTAAATTTTCATTCACTATGCACTTTAAAACACATTTTTTTTTTAAAAAAATGTGTCAAACATAATTATAGTTTAAAACTATTAGAAAATGTTGTTTTAAATCATTGCTGTGACGGTCCGTTAGTGTGTGCATTTATGTGCCCATTTTTACAAGTAAATGCCACGTCAACAAGACGCATCACATTAGACTAATATATATAAATATGACATTTGGTCTTTCAATATATATTTTTTTTTGAAATTTCGTCCCTCAATAATTACAACGCAAAATTAACATTTTGTCCTTGATATGAAAAAATGACCAAATTTAATAAAACAAAAGACCTAAATTTCATACAAGACCTAAAAATATTCATAAAAATGACCTAAATTTCATTAAAAAATCTAAACTTTCATAAAAAATACCAAAATTTTATATATAAAAAAAACATACAAATTATTAGTGTAATACGCCCTAATGCTAGATTTAGATGACGTCTAGCAAACTTGTAAAAAAATACATTCATTGTATTTTTATATATATTAATAAAAGGCGGTAAGTTGTTCATCATTCATAAATTCTCTAGTTTATTATATGAATAAGTCCATAGATCTTTTATTTGAGAATCTTATTATTAAGATGTTAAGATTATGTGACATAATTATCTAGTAATAAGACTTTTTAAATGATTCATACTCCTTAGACTTATTGGTGGGGACTCTGATTAGTAAAATATGGATTAGCACATAGTTTACTACCATTGATCGGTATGAGCTACTAATGATAAGGGATGGTGTGTCACATGTCATATGACATGGGGATGTCTCTAGTAAACTCGTGAATGGTTGTTGGAGAACAACGCACTGAATTAGACACCGATGACTAACCACATGGCATTGTGAATAATGGCTATTGCGATAGTGTAGCTGATCTTTAAACTTGAACTTACACAGTTGTCTTATATATTGGTGTGCAAGATTTGCTAATGGGACACATCATCTAATTGCGAGGTGGAGATGTTCATTTATGTGGTTCTATATTGCTGATATATGGAGCTAGGTGCATTGTGATAGGATTTGTCGCCCTAATCGTCATCGATGAAGTGAACGTCCAATGTGGTCTACTATTAATATGACAGGACAGGCCCTAACCATAACAAATTGATTACCAGAAAAGGTGTTTCCTGAGATGTCATCTCGTCATATTGATAAGATCTGACACATAGTTACTGAGTTTATGAATTTATTGTATCATCGCTCTTACTCAGTCAGGACATTGGGTGATGGAAAGAATATTATAACGCACAATAATCGTCAACTGTAATAGGTTCAATTGAAGTGAGGCTTCATTATCTTTTATATTATCCTAAATCATTGTTAGGCACTTCTCATGAACTCTCAGATCATCACTGTGATATGAAGAGATTTTTGTGATGGGTCAATTAAGGTGTTGGCCGGTACCAAATGAGTTTTGGTGTTATATGTTTGTTAGTGAATATTGAACCTAGAAAGACACACACCATATAATGATGTGTCTGCTATCACACTAAGTACTCATTGTGTTTTAGATATGTCATTAAATGTTAATGATAGTAATGGGTCAAAGGTTGACTTGTTGAAGCACTAGGTGTAACGCCCCGCTTTCTCGAGCGTGTTTTAACTTAGAACAATTCCGGGACAATAAATTTTTTTCCTTTCAAACTAATCCTAAATCACATCATTCCTCAAATCCGTCCCAGAATTTTCAATCATTTTTCTCGAAAGAGAATCATTATACACATCAAATCCGGAAGTAAGGATCGAACCTGACATATTAACATTAATCATAAATAAGTTCTTACATCCCCATTAACCTTAAATAAGGTTATATATCATCATTCTTCAAAATGTTCAGAATTCAAAGTAGCAGAACTTAAATACATGGGCTACATTACATACATTTCATGTCTTTGTTAAATGCCATTTCATGCCTCATTCATCTTCGTATCTATTACAATCTCCATTTGAAACGTTTGAATATTCCAGGGGCAAAACCCAAATTAGATGATAAATCATCTAAGTAAGGGTACAAAATGCTTTATCATGTATGCATGCAATGTCTTACTTCATCGTAGGGGTTAATTGCGCCCTTCCTGCTACTCCCATTTTTTACGGCCACCTCTTTCGAAGCCAGGGTGTATGGGTGCACCCTTGCAAAAGTAGCGGTACCAGTTCGTACTCCCAACGGACAACATGCATGTGATCAATAATTTCAACGTGTACATATGCGTTTCATAATTATGTCATGTATGCAGTCTACATGATGGATACATATTAGGGTATGTCAATATGATGAAAATATTCCCGAGGATTGAGTTTTTAAACATAAATCACTTACAAACCAAGCATTTTCCATAAAACTAAATTCAATTGGGAAGTATCACTTACTTTCTCAAACTTATCGGGCTACCTCGATATATGTGTCTTGCCTCGAAATACGTGCATCACCTCGATTTACGTGCCAACCTCAAAATTCGTACAAGTCACTTTAACTTTAAGTCTCAAAGCACCCTAATCATCATATAAGCATTAAAACCTATTTTTCATAATTTCTTACATTTTCTTTATTTTTCTCTCTATTTCTTCATATTTTTCCTCAATAAATCCAAACTAAATATTTCTCAAATATTTTCTCAAATATTTCACTATTATAATTCATAAAATAATATTCTTGAATTTTTGAAATTTTTAAAAAAATTTATTCACCTTGATTTAGCCCCTCAGGCTTTCTCGGTCTGTGTAACATATCCTCAAAATGCATGCCTGAACTATTTTCTTGCCCAAAATCTCTGAAATATTAATAAATATCCATTTCCTATTTTTTTGAGATTTTTCAATAATTTTTTCTATTTTTTTCCTATTTTTCTTTTCTTTTCTTCCTTTTTCTTTTCTTTCTTCTTATTCTTCTTCTTCCTCCTCCTTCTTCTTCTTCCTCTGCAACTCCCGCACCTCTACTACTTCTCTTTTCTTCTTTTTTTCTTCTTTCTTTTCTTTGTCTTTCTTCTTTTCTTCTCCTTCCTTCCTTCCTCATTCTCTTCTTCTTCTTCTTCTCTCCCCTGCCTCCTGCACACCAACCCAGCCATTGCCTGCCCCCCGCCGTCGCCACCCACCTCGAGCCGCCTTGCACGCATGCACACACTCTAGCCGCCCCCTGCCTCTCGCCTCTAGCTCTGCAGTGGCTATGGCCGCTTACTGCGTGGCCAACCTGGCTACCTTCGGCCTAGCCAGCAGCCGCGCAAAATTTAGAAAAATCGAATTAAGCGACGGAATTTAGAGACAGAATTATTCCGTTGCTAATTAGTGACGGTTAGCGATGGAATTTTCGTCGTTAATTTTTTTTAATATTTTTTTAATTTAGCGACGGAATACCCGTCACTAAATTTAGCGATGGAATTTGCGACAGAAATCCCATCGCTAAATTTTAATTTTTCTTATTTAAATTTGTTTTAGTTTTTAGCGACGGGAGTAACCCCATTGCTAAATTTTAATTTTAATTTTATTTTTTTTATTTCTTAGCAACGGGGGGATGACCCGTCGCTAAATTTTAATTTTTTTATTTAATTATTTTTTATTTTTTAGCAATAGGAGTAAGCCCGTCGCTAAATTTTAATTTTTTATTTAATTTTTTAACTTTTAGCAAATTTGAATTTTTTTATTTAATTTTTTTTTATTTTGTAGCGACGGGGATGCCCCATTTGCTAAATTTAAATTTATTTTTTATTTTTTTTAGTTTTTAGAGAATTTGAATTTTTTATTTTTTTGCGACGGTGATGCCCTGTCGCTAAATTTAAATTATTTATTTATTTATTTATTTATTTTTTAGCTATGGGGTCGACCCCATCTCGAAATTTTAAATTTTTTTTTTATTTTTTTTAAGTTTTAGCAGCGGGAGTGTTCCTGTCGCTAAATTTTAATTTTTTATTTAATTTTTTTTATTTTTAGCGACAGTTCACACCCGTCACTAAAATTTAAAAAAATAATTAAAAAATTAAATAAAAAATTAAAATTTAGCGACGGGACACTCCCATCGCTAAAAATAAAAAAAATTAAATAAAAAATTTAAATTTAGCGACGGGGTATTTCCCGTCGCTAAAAATTAAAAAAAATTAAATAAAAAATTTTTAGTTTAGCAACGGGCTTTACCCCGTCGCTAAAATAGAAAAAAAATTTAAATAAAAAATTAATATTTAGCAATGGGCCAACTCGTCGCTAAAAAAAATAAAGAAATAAAAAAAATTAAAATTAAAAAAATGAATTTTTTTTTAAAATATCACAATAATTTTTACTAACATTAATATTAGTAAAAACTAATTTTTTAAATATATTAAAATTAAAATCAAAATCAAAACATAATTTTTCACTACTAATATAATAATTAATAAAGTTTTATTTAAATTAATAACGAAATAAAATTAAAATTAATATTCATTCCCTTTACTAACATTAAATATTAAAATTAATATCATTAAATAAGTTTGAGAAATTTTGGTGTATAATATAATTCTAAAATATTTGAAAGAAAATAGTATAAATATATTTTATATACATCAATAAACGAAAAGGTTTTAGATCAGCTGGCTCGCGTGCGAAACTTAGCCATAAGAGATTAGGGGTTCTATATATATATGCAACATCAACGATATCTCTCTGTCTCTAATATCTCTCTCCCTACATATATATATATATGTATATATATGTGTGTGTGGATGCTATTAGCAAGATGCCATGTTTAATGGTGTCATAGTTAATAATGTAATTTGTGAGATGTTGTATTATATATTTAGCTTGAATATATTAATGATGATTATATAGGAGCGAATGGCATTAAAAATTGTGAAAATGTTATGTGGTCATCTAAATTAGACATTTTATCTTATTCTTGAAAGATGATCATATAATATGATAAACACCAATATTTGGTGGATGTTTGCAAGATTATATGGGTTTTAAAACTTTTTCAAAACCAAAAATAAAGCACAACAAAAACAAAACAAACCTCTACAAGATTCGATCCATATGCAAATACAAATAACAAATTCATGGGGCATTTATAAGATGTACCTCAATGGATGATGTCAGTTGTCCGATGCACCTATAGCCGAGCTCCCGACTTCCTCTAAGTTGTCTCAAGTCACTTCCGAACCTGCAAACTTCTGGTGACTATAGGTCGCCTCCTTAAGGTTATTTGATTTTCATGCACTATAATCCTTCCATTGACTAACATCCTGATCGAGTGAGAGAAATGGACTGATTAAACTCACAAGACTCAATAATTATTTCAGATCTAGTATGGTGTGATCGAGATAGCATATCAGAATTCCTTTCGACATCGAAAATTCTTTTTTGATCGTGCGTACCCTGGTCAAGGGTTTTCGACCTACAATCAATTGATACCACATATATAGGATGTACACCCCAATTCTAGAAGACAATGGATCCCATCTACCTCTATACACCACTACACATAGACCGTACAGAAAACATCCCCACCTTTCACGTCAGATAGTTCCACTCAACAATAAATTCCCAACACCAGTGTGCAAGACAACTTTGTGGCTTCTGGTCAAAGGACCATATACACAATCAAGAATCAGTAATAGATCATTAATCCTCTCAGTCTTGTGAGTTGTTACTAGCATCCAATTTAATAGATGTTTAACTAACACTTACCTATATATTTATTATCTGCATCTCATGCAAATATGTTATGTGACTCACCATCCATTATCATCAACATCTCATGGTAATCAATGGTATTAGCCCATATGTCGGTCCATGATCAATAAATCATATTCCTCTTCTAAAATATCTAAAGACTGAGAACTTTTGAGAAATCATGAACTAAAAATTTTTGTCACAGATTTTTAACACTTAAAGAATAAAGATGAGAGTATAAATGAAGATATAACATTTTATTAATTTACAAAATTACATCAATAGTACTCGTTATACATACTAGATGTCATGTAAATCTAGCACTAGGGCACCAACACTAACAATTCTATGTGTCATATCGATGTAAATTTACAAGATATCAATACAAAGCATATCACGAGTGTCAAACTTGCTTGTTTAAGCAGCGTTTTTGTAAGAACATTGTGGAAGGAATGGTGGTTTGCAAAAGCGAATAATAAGTGTACATTATTTTTAAAAAATGTGTATTTATGGCAACTTGTTTTTATAATTCAAATTATTTGATTAATTGATGATAAATGCATCAAGTTTTGAGATATTTAATCAATCAATTAAAATTTTTAAATATTAAAAAAATATAATAAATAAACATTATATAAAAATAATATTCACTTATTACTTCCTAATCATTAATATTATTCTTATTATAAACAAAGGGTAATATTTATATCTTTAGTAATTGGGGGTTGGCATCACAAATATCAACATTCACGTTAAATGGTGACTTGAGCTATAAGTATACTTATGCAATTTAAGTGATTATGTTAATTAGTATCCTAGGGTTAACAACACAATTGTTAATTTTGGATAACCAAATTAAAGGCAACATGATCCTTAGGGAAGTTATTTTATCTAAATATGTTCAGAGGGTTACACTGATAATAATTTTCTTGACAGTTGTACGTCTCTTTTGATATCAAGAGGATTATACATTTATATATTTATTTTTTATTAGTTATTTAGATCTTTTAGTATGATCTTTAGTTGAGACCCGAGAGATGCCCTAGCCTAAAGTTATAGGTGTTTTATGTTGTTCTCAATGAAATTCTCATTTACAGACAAAAAATATTCACACCTTTTAAATTGTTTTGGTTTTTTCTTATTTTATATCTATCAAAATATATAATCTTTTATGCATGTGTATATATATATTGACGAATATATATATAAAATAAATATAATATTTTAGCTAAAATATATAAATATGAAATCAACTCAAATAATTAATTAAAGTGCATAAAATATAATTAAACCTTAAATTCGAAGCCAAATAACTAGGGGAAACAATTAATTAATAACCTTAAAACAATTAATTAGGGTTTATAAGGGAAGGAGATTATCCCTCTGTGAAATTTGAAGTGCCAGAGCCGCGCCATCAGGCAGGGGCGCAACGTAGCATCTGTGGCCGTCGATGCTCAACGGTGCTTTGCCGCTCGAGCCGATGATCAAACTAGAAAGTTTCTACTTAGTCGACATGCTCATCCATCACGTGCAGCGCCAACGGTCTGTGTGTGTGTTAAGGTTTGTAACAAATTATTAATAGCATCATGGTGTCATTGTCTAACGGTGTAATGTGTGTAGGGATGGCAATTGCAACCGAAATCGTGGAGAATCGAATTAAAACTGAATCTGTCAACGCAGTTAAAAACTGTTTGACTGGGTAATGGTTTGGTTTAAGGAAAAATCGAACACTGTTTTAATGGGTATAGTTTGATTATGATTTTCATTACAACCAAACCAAAACTCGAACCGAAACCGAACCTTTGTGTGGGTAACCGAATCAAACCAAACGGAATATATAAATATATATATATATATAGTATGTATATTGTAAATTAGAGGGCCGGCTGTGAAACCCAGCCCCAAACCCACCCCAACCCAGCCTACTTGCGAACCCACCCCAGCCCAGCCCATTTGCAAACCCACCCTACCCCAACCCACTTGCAAACCTTTCTCTTCTTCCTCTCTCGACCTCGCTCTCGCTTTCTCTCACCCTCGCTGCCTCTCGCTCTCTCTCACCCTCGCTGCATCTCGCTCTCTACCTCTTCTCTCTTGCTTGTCCGCTCACGCTCGCCCTCTCTTTCTCTAGCGCCTCTCTCTTACTCTCACTAGCTAGGGCTCATCCCCTCTTGCTCACGCTTGCGCTCTGCCTCTATTGCTCTCACTTGCCCTTGCTCTCTGCCTCTCTCTTGCTCTCGCTCCGCCCCCTCCTGCAAACACCAACAAACCCTTCTCCCTCTCTCATCTTCTCTCTCGATCTGTTATGTTACTCGCCCTCACTCTTGCTCGCTGCCTATCTCGCCCTCTCTGGAATACAAATACAGTTTTGAAAGCAATAATCGAAACACAAGAAGCGTCGACCAGGCGAGTTTAGAGTCGTGAACCTTCGTTTTTTGAGCATCACATTTGATTTGCCTTCTGTAATTTATCTCTGTACGCTGACAGCAAGGCCTCCCTCTCTCTCTCGGCAACTCACAAATTAAGGTTTCTGACTTGATTTATTATTTTGGTCTGATTGATGCACAAATGCCTAAATCTAAATCTAACTTCCATTCTATATTTTTATGTAAATCTGTAATGTTTAAGAATGTGTTTATGTTTGCTATTTCTTTCTTTACTTCTCTATTTTGGTTCTTTTTCCCCTTACTGCAATGAATTGGAATGTCGAACTTTCTCTTTCTTCCCTTCGCGCTTGCATCAATTTTTTTAATCAAATATTAATATATATTGTGGGTGTGTTTGTGTCTATCACTTAGATGTATAAATAAATTAAATTATTGCAATTTAGGAGGCATTGTCAATTTGAAGCCAAAAAGCATGGGGTTAATGTTAGGACTTTCTTCTAATAGTTAGATATATGTTTCCATAATGTTATTGATAGTTGCCACAACTGTGAAAGACATAATGTAGTGCATGCAGATCAACAAATTCTTACAAAATATGGCATGCTCCTAAAGTGGCAGCACACAACAATGTTAATTTGTAACTTTGTGCAAGAAGAAGATAACTTTATTAGAGTTTGTCTTTGTTTATTGTAGAGTTATTAAATTTTTTTATGAATGTTATTTACAAGAGTTTATCTTTATTTGTTGGTATGGATTAAACTAAAAAAATCATGGTTAAAACTGAAATCGAATCGAAATCAAATGGTTTGGTTATGGTTTTTAATTTTTAAAACCAATGGGTTAATAATTTGGTTTGGTTTTACTATTTTAAATTTGGTTTGATTATGGTTTTAACAAAAACCGAAACCAAATCAAACCATTGCCAACCTTAAATGTGTGAGTTGTTGTATTCGCTTTGAATATATTAACGATGTAAAAATTTTGAAAATGTTATGTGATTGTCTAAGTTTAATTTTTTATCTTGTTTATATGTTATGTCGATATAAATATAATATCATTCTTTTTTTTAATCAAATAATATAATTTCTTAAAAAATTAAAAGAAATTAATAAAATAAGTATGTGCCCTAACCCTAAGGGTACTATAAATATGTGTGTTTATGTACCCCTTCTTCAAATTTGTTTTATTCTCAATTATGAACTATATATATACGTGTATGTATATCTCAGCAATTACCTATTAAATATATATATTTATCATTTAACATACCTTTATTTATCATATTTTCTTTGTTAATATATATGAAAATATTATTTATACACTTATATACACTCTTGTGACACTCATATATTATTATGTTGTATTTTTTATTACATCAATACAACTATATAAAATCTTATTTCGTAAATTTATTTAAAAGTATCACAACTAAATATATAAATAACATTTTCATAATATATATATATATATGTGTGTGTGTGTGTCTGTGTGTGGTGCCTTTCTATTTATGACCCACAAACACAACAGCACATGACATTAATTAATTAATAACATTGACACAATGACACCACTTTTGCTAATTATTCATTACAACTTTAAAAAGACTTCCAAATAAATAAATAGGAAGAGGCCTCCATGTCCCACCTTCTTATCCTGAGTTGAGTTGAGTTGCTCGATTAATTAAATGAAAAAAATAAGAAAATTCAAACTCAAAATCTCACACTAACCATCCAATATTACGATTCTTAGACCACAAAAGACTAGACACTAGGGGTCTTGGGTCTGCATCTTCTAGTGTCATTATGGCCTCAAATAATGGGAGATGTGTAGCTGCGAGTTGACACATAGGATAAACATCCATTCCACTTGACCCTTTCAGACTAACCACACTTGTACATCTCAGCTGCAATCCCACCCCAAAGATCACCATTGTCATAGTGCTTAGCCTCCTTGATCTCGGTATAAACCTACATATATATAAACCTACATATATATAAGAGAGACAGATTTTGTTTTCAAAGTTATAAGCAGTTGGGTAGTGTTGTAACTAACAATTAAATGAGTTGATAATGCAACAACAATATCAATTATAAACTTGCCATGTTATCCCAACTCGCTCTGTCCGAAGGGTTGGACCAACCCAACAACCAATCACATTCTTGTTCAGCTTTGTTTTTACCGCGATAAACAACGACGACAATGGATCCAACGGCCTCGCCAGTACTCTTGACATGTAAAAATGCCATTCCTTTTTACATTGTTCAGCCATTCGCAATCTCTTTAGGGTATTTGGGGCCATACAGATGGCCATAATTATTATGGCTGGTAATATCAGTCAGAGAGTAGAGACAACGATGCCCCATTCCTTTTTCAAGAGCTCGACGTGATGCATTGTAAGTCAGGCATTGAAATTATTCATAAAAATGACCTAAGTTTTATTAAAAAATCTAAAAATTTCATAAAAAATATCTAAAAATAATAAAAAGACCAAAATTTTATTAAAAAAAAAAAACCTACGAATTTCATAAGAAAGAGATAAAAATGTTCAAAAAAGATCTCAAAATAATAAAAAAAAAGTCATATAAAACATGTAAAATGAAATTTAGGCCTTTCTATGAAATATAAAATGAAATTAAGGTTTTTTTTAATTATTTTTAGTACTTTTAATAAAATTTGTAAGTCTTTTTTTAATATTTTAGGTCGTCTTTACGAAATTTTTAGGTTTTTTTAATATGTTTAGGTATTTTTTTATGAAATTTAGCACTTTTATTATTTTTAGATCTTTTTTATGAAATTTGTTGGTATTTTAAAGAAATCTAGATCATTTTTTTAATACTTTGGATCATTTTATAAAATTTATTCTTTTTAGATTATTTTAGGTATTTTTTAATGAAATTTTTAGTTTTTTAATTAAATTTAGGTCATTCTTTCATATTTTTTGGTTTTTTTTATGAAATTAGGTCTTTGTTTCATATCAATGACTAAATGTCAACAAATTTTTTATTATTGAGGAACCAAATGTCATATTTATATATTAAGACTAATTTAATATATTTTTGTATATGACGTGGCATCTTACGTGACTTAAATAATAGTTTTGTTTATTCTCAGTTATGATAAAAACTTAAAATAATAATTTTTAAAAGTTAAGATATTAAATTTTAACATTTTACACTTTAAGGATTAAATGCTATACTTTTTAATTATTGAGGGATCATAGTATATATTAGACTTTTATATTAATATGATAAATAATATTAGACATTGCAAATATCACTTCAAATATTAAAATTAAATTAGTTTTAAAAAATTAATATTATATTAGATGTGGTTAGTTAGTATTTAAAATCATATATAATACCTGTATAAGGTGACACCGGCACATCACGTGCTCTAACAAATACTATTTAAATCATAAAATACGAAGTAAAGTTATGTTTAGGGTTGCCATTGCAAAAATTATTGATACCCTATATTAGACTTTGATATTCCATCAATGAGGGAACATCAATCATGATCCATCCGTACACCATCTCACCTAATCCCTTAACACTTGCATGCATAACATAACAAAGTGGTTGAAATATAGAATATAGAAAGCGTGTGGCGGCTGTTGGGCAACACCAAAGCCATCTCCTATCTGTCTTCACTTAATAGATATGATTTAAATTAAATATTTTTTAATAAGAGAGGGACTTATGATTTAAAATTAAATATGTAATACGACAGCATCTCATATATTATATTATTATTGATGATATCATTAAATATGGCATGTCATTTTGTTAATAAATAATGTTTAAGAGTTATGCAGAAACTTCTCAAAGTCTTGACAAAAAATATTAATTGTAATCCTAGGATAAGGATAGTGATAGGGATAGGGACGGAGACAAATTAAGGGACAATAGAAAACATGTGAGAAATGCTAAGAAGATACAAGATATGAATGGATAAATTTGTACACGTCTTCACACTCTTCGATAGTTACTTCAGATATAAACAAAAGCAAAGAAATTCAATATAATAATGCTGATGGTTCCTTTTTTTTTTTTTTTTGGTTAATTTAATAAACACTTAAATAATTCTCAAATGAGCAATTATAATAAGCTAAAATATCTTTTTTATATCATTTTCATTTGTTTAATATGTAAATAATATAATACATCAATATTAATGCGTGTCCTATTAACCTTTTTTTAAACTTAAAAAGAACAAAGCATCCTTTTACCAACACTTAGAAAATGACAAACGAGAAAAGAGAAAAAAAGTATCCAATAATGGAGTTAAGAAGCCAGTGGCCTTTGCATATACATAAATTTTGATTTAATAATATAGTTTTAAATTTTCATTCACTATGCACTTTAAAACACATTTTTATTATTAGTAAAAATGCATTTTAAGACACATGTTTTTAAAATGTGTCAAAACATAATTATAATTCTTAAAATGTGCCAAAGATAATCATAGTTTAAAACTAGATTATTAAATTTTGATAAAAAATAATTATTATTGATATTGATTTATCATATGTCAAAGGATAAACAAACGCAAGTATAAACTCAACTAACAAGGTTCGAGTGGAAGACTTGGAATTGGAAACAGGGTCTCATCCTTCTTTTCTTACCTAGTGCGCGACTGTCATGCTTTCTCAATACGGTGGACCAAGTTCTGGAAGATTTCATTCTTTTTTCTTTATCTCTGTCTATCCTTGGTATGCCTTCGATTGAGGTTTGAGTGGTATCTATGACTTAAAACAACAATTAGCATTACTTCATTTAAAAATAAAAATCTTACATGAACGCTTTATTTTGACACTTGATGTAACATTTTTTATTAATACATTTATATATTTATATTAGGCTTAACACACATGAAGACCACTCAACAATTTAAAAATATGACGTTTAATCCATGAAATACAAAACGTCAACCATAGGTATCTAAAGTATTAAAAAATATTGTTTTAAGTTTTTACCATGATGGCTCGTTAGCACGTGCACTAGCGGTGTTCAAAAAAATCAGTACATTATGGAAATCGGCCAAACCGAACCGATCAGTTTTTTTTTTTTTTCTTTTTTTTTATGGTCCAAAATGGTTTGGAGACTGTACAAACTGCACTGTTTGTGATTTGTACAGTTGGCGGTTCGATTTTAAATCGAATCGCACAATAAAATATAAAAAATATATATATTATATAACACCCCAACAGTCCAACAGATTATAAAAATAAAAAAAATAAAAAAACCAACAGCCCAACAGGGTGGTTTTTTTTTTAAATAGAAAAAAAATATTATTATAAAAATCACCCCAACAGCCCCGCACAACCCTTATTATTATAAAAACCACCCTATATTTTTATAATAATATATAACATGTTTATAATAATATATAACTATTATATCCAATATTTTTATAATAGGTTATAAATTCTAACAAGTTATAATAATATATTATATGTTGCCAATAAATTATTTTCAAACCGCAGTAAACCACCAAACCAGACTAGAAATGCGGTGTGGTTTGGCCCTACCCAAACCAGACGGTCGAAAAATCGCACCAACGGTTTGACGTGCTGAAAATGGTTTAGACCGAACAAACTGCATCGTGCATACCCCTAGCATGCACACATGCGCCCGTTTTCGAGAGTAAACATCACATCAACAAGATACATCAAATTAGACTAATACATAAATCACATTTGATCTCTCAAAGGAAGGCAGAGGAAGGAGGAGTGCAGAGCAGGGGAAGAATGAGTGTAGAGCAAGGGCGATTTTTGATTTGCTGTTCAGTCTTGGCAGGTTTAACAGGCAAGCTTTTCCTCCCTCCTTTCTTCTTCTAGGGTTATGAATGGCGGTATGTGAGGGTTTTCTTTGGGGTCGTCCTGCTGTTCGGTATATATATATATATATATATATTTACGGTGGATTTATGTTTATAAATGGGAGAGATGGCAGCCGAGTGGGAGTTTCTTCTCTACCTTTTGGTTGTTTTTCCAGCATTCCTTAGCTAATAGATCTCTTGGAAGTGGTTTCAGTGTGCTTGTTTTTGTGTAGATAGATATATGAGCACTTATATATATATATATATATACACGCAGTTCTGTTTTGGCTGAATGGCCAGCCTACTATTGCTTTTAAAATCCCCCATGAACTCTAGATATAAGTCTGATTAATTGGATGTGAAAGCTTGTGGCCGGCTTTCATTGAATTGGTGGAGTATAGCTTGGCCGAAAATTGGATATGGGGGAGGAGGCAAGCTCTGCGTGTAAGTATAATGGTATATATATAAAGCAATGTGAAGATGGGTTGCATCCAGCCACTATCACTACAAAAAAATTGGCATTTAGCGGCGGTTTTTTTTGCATTTAGCGGCGGTTTTTAACCGCCGCTAAGTGATTTAGCGGCGGTTTTCAAAACCGTCGCTGAACCAGCCGTCGTGGAGCATTTAGCGGCGGTTTTGACCAACCGCTGGAATAACCGCCGCTAAATCACTAATTTTGCGGCGGTTTTAAAACCGCCGCAAAATCAGTGATTTAGCGGCGGTTTTTTTTAATTTTAGCGGCGGTTTTAAAAATCGCCGCTAAAATTAAAAAAAATTAAAATTTTTTATTTTAGCAGCGGTTTTTAAACCGCCGCAAAAATTAAAAAAAAATTAAAATTTTAAAAAAATAAAAAATTAAAAAAAATTAAAAATTAAAAATTAAAAAAAAATTAAAATTTTAAATTTTAGCGGCGGTTTTAGAAACCGCCGCTAAAATTAAAAAAAATTAAAAATTTTAATTTTAGCGGCGGTTTTTAAAACAGCCGCTAAAATTAAAATAAAATTAAAAATTTTACTCTCTCACCCGCCCGCGCCCACACGGTTGCCCACCGCCCAGCCACGTGGCCGCATATCCGCCCGCCACGTGGCGAGGCTGGAAATTAAATTTCCAGCCTCCCCCCTTCCCCAGTTTCGAACCCACAACCTCCCATATGCCATTGCATGCTTGAAACCGCCTGATCTACCAACTTCCTTTGTTATATAATTACATATATAAATTATATACCACTATTTTTCATAATTATATTTTATATTTTTTAATATAGAAAGAAAAACATTAATTAATTTATCATTTTTTAAAAGAATAAAGGAATAAATTAAAAATAAATTAATTGAATTAAATTAACTAAATTAATTTATTAAAAATAAAAAAATTATATATATTTTAAAATTATTAAAATTTTGTTAAATTTATTTTTATTTTTATTTTTTTAAATTAAATTTTTAACTAGTGGTGAACCCGCGTGATATGTGGGAGAGTTTAATTTAAAAATAAAAAAATAAATTTATTATTTTAAATAATTTTAACTAAATTGATAATTATAATTTTTTTAATCTTTAATCATATTGAAAAAATTTAAGTTTACTCAATTATTCACTATTTAATATGCTAATGGAGAACACTTTTAATTCAATATACTTATAATTTTTTTTATTATATTATATTTATTTATAAATAAATATTATAAAATCTATAATATTTTCACTTAAAGACGTTGGTTATTTTCTATTTATTATATTATAATTATAAATATAAATTAAAACTCTTAAATATGAGTAAGAATAAGTTTTTTCAATAATAACAAAATTTTAAAAAAATGAATTTTGATTTCTTCCATAGTCGTAAAAATGTGATACCTTAAATATTAATTAGCATTGAAAAACTCTAATACTTGACAACCCTAATAATTGACATTTGGCAAAATACTTTATTTGACTATCATATTTTATTATTATATAAATATACATAGAATAAAGATATAAAAATAATATATTAAATAAATAGATACTTTTCTATGACTTAATTAATAGTTTAAGTTGTCTATTAATATTTCTCATAAAATTCATGCAAATTTAATATAAAACAATTAGCATTGAAAAACTTGTATATTTAAAATTTATTATTAATTTTACATAATTAGTATATATTATTTCGAAACAATTGAAAGATTTAAATTATTAATGCAAATTACAAAATATAAATTATTAATGTAATAAGTATTAAATGCAAGTTTTGGGGGAAAATTTTATTACTACTTATCATTTCAAAGCAATTGAAAGATTTAAATTATTAATGTAAATTACAAAATGCAAATTATTAATTCAATCAGTATTAATTGTAAATCATTAATGCAAGTTTTGGAAGAAAATTTATTTTTTGAAGACTATCCTATTTTTATATATGTAAAGATGCAAATTACAAAATGTAAATTATTAATGCAATAAGTACTAAACGCAAATCATTAATTTGGGGGAAAATTTTATTACTATTTATTATTTCAAAACAATTGAAAATTTTAAATTATTAATGTAAATTACAAAATACAAATTATTAATGCAATAAGTATTATTTGTAAATCATTAATGCAAGTTTTGGGGGGAAATTTCTTTTTCGAAAACTATCCTTCTTTTATATATATAAAGATGCAAATTACAAAATGTAAATTATTAATGCAATAAGTATTAAATGTAAATCATTAATGCAAATTTTGGGGGGAAATTTCTTTTTTGAAGACTATCCTACTTTTATATATATAAAGATGCAAATTACAAAATGTAAATTATTAATGCAATAAGTACTAAATGCAAATCATTAATTTGGGAGAAAATTTTATTACTATTTATTATTTCAAAACAATTGAAAATTTTAAATTATTAATGCAAATTACAAAATACAAATTATTAATGCAATAAGTATTATTTGTAAATCATTAATGCAAGTTTTGGGGGGAAATTTCTTTTTCGAAAACTATCCTTCTTTTATATATATAAAGATGCAAATTACAAAATGTAAATTATT
This sequence comes from Diospyros lotus, assembly GCF_014633365.1. Classification (NCBI taxonomy): domain Eukaryota; kingdom Viridiplantae; phylum Streptophyta; class Magnoliopsida; order Ericales; family Ebenaceae; genus Diospyros; species Diospyros lotus. The sequence continues at coordinate 1,729,292 of NC_068339.1, forward strand.
AATGCAATAAGTATTAAATGTAAATCATTAATGCAAATTTTGGGGGGAAATTTCTTTTTTGAAGACTATCCTACTTTTATATATATAAAGATGCAAATTACAAAATGTAAATTATTAATGCAATAAGTACTAAATGCAAATCATTAATTTGAGAGAAAATTTTATTACTATTTATTATTTCAAAACAATTGAAAATTTTAAATTATTAATGCAAATTACAAAATACAAATTATTAATGCAATAAGTATTATTTGTAAATCATTAATGCAAGTTTTGGGGGGAAATTTTTTTTTCGAAAACTATCCTTCTTTTATATATATAAAGATGCAAATTACAAAATGTAAATTATTAATGCAATAAGTATTAAATGTAAATCATTAATACAAATTTTGGGGAAAAATTTTATTACTACTTATTATTTCAAAGCAATTGAAAATTTTAAATTATTAATAAAAATTATAAAATATAAATTATTAATACAATAAGTATTAATTGTAAATTATTAATGCAAGTTTTGGGGGGAAATTTCTTTTTTAAAAACTAAATTAAATATTTTAATTTAAAAAATCACCGCAAATATTAATTTAAATATTACTACTTTAGTTTAAATATTTTAATTTAAACTTAATTATATTTGCATTAATATTTTAATTATTAATGCAAATATAAATTAAATATGTTTTGAAAAATCGCTGCAAATATTAATTTAATTTTAATTATAAATTATTTAATTATTTTTGAATTTAGCGGCGGTTTTTCAGAAACCGCCGCTAAATTAAATTTTTTAACGAATTTTGCGGCGGTTTTGAAAACCGCCGCAAATATTAATTTAATTTTAATTTTAAATTATTTAATAATTTTTGAATTTAGCGGCGGTTTTTCAGAAACCGCCGCTAAATTAAATTTTTTAAGGAATTTTGCGGCGGTTTTGAAAACTGCCGCAAATATTAATTTAATTTTAATTTTAAATTATTTAATAATTTTTGAATTTAGCGGCGGTTTTTTAGAAACCGCCGCTAAATTAAATTTTTTAACGAATTTTGCGGCGGTTTTGAAAACCGCCGCAAATATTAATTTAATTTTAATTTTAAATTATTTAATAATTTTTGAATTTAGCGGCGGTTTTTCAGAAACCGCCGCTAAATTAAATTTTTTAAGGAATTTTGCGGCGGTTTTGAAAACTGCCGCAAATATTAATTTAATTTTAATTTTAAATTATTTAATAATTTTTGAATTTAGCGGCGGTTTTTTAGAAACCGCCGCTAAATTAAATTTTTTAACTAATTTTGCGACGGTTTTGAAAACCGTCGCAAATATTAATTTAATTTTAATTTTAAATTATTTAATAATTTTTGAATTTAGCGGCGGTTTCTGAAATTTAGCGACGGTTTTTCAGAAACCGCCGCTAAATTAAATTTTATTTTTTAATTATTTAATTATTTTTTAAATTTAGCGACGGTTTTTTGAAAACCGCCGCAAAATGTAAAAAAAAACCGCCGCTAAAATAGTATTTTGCGGCGGTTTGCAAACCGCCGCAAAATTTCATTTTTTGCGGCGGTTTTAGAAACCGTCGCTAAAAAACCGCCGCTAAAAATCAATTTTTTTGTAGTGTATGTGCATTGGGTGTGTTTGGGGGATATTTAGCATTTAAATAATACTATTGTTAACATATATTATATTATTTGTTAGTCTTATAAATAATATGGATTTTAGTTATATTTAATACTCTTGATTTTATATATTAATATGTTATCTTATCTTATTGTAAATATGTTTATCATTATCATACTTCACTTTAATAATATGTAGCGAAATATTAATATGAAGTATAAAATAAAATGAGTAAAGGAAATACAATAAGAATAATATATGTGAGTTATACATTTTCATGCATATGAGTTCGTCCTCTTTTATTTTATTTAACTATAAGAGAGTGTGTCTATTCCAGCTTAGTAAATACGGGATCAAGGTAACGATGCTCGTGAGTCGTATTTGTGTTTCTAGAGGGTTTGTTCACTCTCTACTCTCTACTCTTTACTCTCTAAATGGAATGAAGATAGGTATCTTCGAGTTGGTGGCCTGCTAGTGTCCATAGGGAACGGGCGTACGTCTCTAACACTATTTTCCCTGCTCTAATCAGTTAAACTCATGTGACTCATCCAAGTGCTAAACGTACACTCAAGTCGGGTTTATGCATTTTGTGTGGTTCATTTACACTTGAGTGCTTGTTACACGATCATGTTATATTTATCTATAATTGTAGACACGAGCATTTGCATTTAGCGTGTGTTTTACTAGTTGGGCGAGGCTTGGCGGGATGCTTGGCTTATGGGGGCTTTGTATCCTATCTGGTCTACTACGCAACCCCTTATTTATTGCATTTGCACAATCTTAGCGCCAGTTTTGAGATACAGTTGTACGGTGTCGGGTTTTTTGAACCGAGTTATTAGGGACGCCTCAGCGTGCCCAGTTTTTATTTTAGTCGCTTATGCAGGCCAGAGAGTGTGGTCGCTCCCACCCAGGCAAGCTTCGGCTTGTAGTACAGGTACAGTCTGCCTTCAGGGCAGTAGCAGCTTTGTGATAAGGACTTGGGTGCTAGTGTATTCTTTATTTGGGTCCCATGATCCTATATATGTGCATTGATACTTATGCAGTTTGTACCTGTGACAGTTTATGATATTGCATGGCATGTTATGCATGAGTTTTGATTTGTTATGTACTTGAGATGTAGGTTTACTCTTAGCACCTATTCTATTCGTCCTTCATTTCTTTATGAGCTTGCTGAGTCATTTGGACTCACCTTGTTTTCTCTTCATTCCAGGTAAAGGCAAGGACCTAGTTATGGGCGAGTCTAGTAGGTCCCGACTTCCGGGTTAAACGGTGTACAAGGCCATGCAGATCTAGCAGTTGTCAGTCTGGGGGTTTCTTTTTGTTCATTTTGCCTCTTCCGAACTGTATTTTCTTCAGTTTATTTGGGTCTGTATGGTTTGTGTTATTTTGTGACCGGTGTGCTGTGTTGTATGTTATGCATGCTTGGGCTATGTAAGCCTAGAGATCAGTTGTTGTATAGCAAGTTAAGGTTTTGATATGCATGCCGGGATGGCAAGTTTCCTTTAGCAGTTTTCTCTTGATATTTATCAGTGGCATGCATGACAGGTCTTTTTAGATCAGGTTGTCTCTATTTTAGTAGGGCACCCGCTCTGGTTCTTTGGGGAACTGGGTAGGGGCCCTACACTTAATAATTAAAAAAATTGACATTTGGTAACTAATATGAAAAAATGACCAAATTTATTAAAAAAAATCTAAATTTCATACAAGATCTAAAAATATTCATAAAAATACCTAAAAATAATCAAAGAAAGACCTAAATTTTATATAAAAAAAAAATCTTACAAATTGTTAGTGTGGTATGCCCTAGATTTAGATAACATCTAGCATGTTTGTAAAAAAATACATTCATTGTATTTTTGTATATATTAATAAAATGCAAGTTGTTCATCATTCATAAACTCTCTAGTTTGTTATATAAATAAGTTCCTGGATCTCTTATTTAAAAATCTTATTCTTAAAATGTTAAAACTATGTGACATGATCCTTTGGTAATTAGACTTCTTAAATGATTCATGATCCTTAAAACTTATCAGTTGGGAGTCTGATTAATCAAGTATGCACTACTATATAGTTTACTACCCTTAATTAGTATGAGTTACTAATGGTAAGGGATGGTGTGTCACATGTCATATGACATAGGGATGTCTAATAAACTCGTGAGTGGTTGTTGGAGAACAACGCACTAAATGTTGTTGCTCCCTTAAGGTATGGCCACTCAAGAGAGAGAGTGAATTGAGTGATTAAAATTTTTCTTAATTTTAATAAATATTCTTGATTAATGATTTTATTGAAGAATATATATTTGATAAATATAATAAATGATGTTTGAGATTAATAATAATACAAGCCACAAAATATAGCAAAAATAAATGAAATGAGACAATAGGCAATTTTAAGTGGTTCGGTGTCTCCACAAACACATAATCTACTCTCCCAAAATCTAACCACTTTTGGGGTTCCACTAAACCAAATTCACTAAAGTTTTCACACTATCTCATCTTAGAAATTAGATACACACCTAGATTACAACGAGTTCTAAGCAACCACTACATCAAAATTTTCACCCTACCTTACTTTGGAAACTAGATTTACCTAGGTTTTAACAGTTCTATGAAACATATACAATCCACAACGATAGTTTAAATGTTTACGAATAATTTTTCACACTTGGACACAAATAAATAAGCAATTAAGCACAAAATATAAATATTTAAATCAATAAATAAATTAGTGACCTCAGATTTAATTGAGAAATTCGAAGTAAACTTGAAATTTTTTTCTCCTCTTATATTGTAACTTTTCGATTAATGTGTAATAATGTTTCAAGAGCCTGGTTGGATGTTAGCTTGAGAGCATTTGGGATCTTTTGGATGTTTTGGATATGCAATATGTGTAGTAAATGATCTTTAAAATGAGTTTGGAATTATTTATAGGCATTTTAAAAAATATTGTAGTGTATAATGGTCAAATTCACTGTACTAAACGATAACATTACTGTAGCAACGGTAAAATCACTGTAGCAACGGTAAAAATACTTTTAAAAAAAAATTACTTTACTTGGAAAATAATATTTTTGGTAATACATATACTATGAAAAAATATTTTATAAATTAATTAAAAATAATTTGGCACTGCAATTAGTATATTTAAAAATACTCTTTTTGTTAATTATCAAAACTTAATTAATATGAATAAATTGGCTTAACAAACGTGACGTCGATAACTAACCACATGGCCGACATTATGGATAATGGTCATGTAGTGAAGTTGCAATAGTGTAACTGATCATTAGATTTCAACTAACACAGTTGATTTGTGTATTACTGTGCAAGATTTGTTAATGGGTCGCACCATCTAATTGTAAGGTTGAGAGATTCATCTATGTGGTTCTGTATTGTTGGTATATGGAGGCAGGTGCTCAAGGATAGTGTAATACCCTAAGACATCGTAAATAATAATCATAATTTTGATATTAGTGGAATTTTAGTGTTTATCAGTAAATTTAATGGGGGTAAGGTATATTGTAAATAAATTTATTTATATTGTAAAAAGAATATAGTTTAATCTTAGTTAAATTGTATGGTTTAGTCATAGTTAAAATACTATAAATTATATAGATGTTATGTATTAAATTGGACTTTTCTTGCAAATAATACTGCCTGTATATGTATGTATATAGGTATATTAAAAAAAATCCAAAAATCCAAAAAAATCGGAGCAGGCGCGCGGCCATGCTTTGGTCGCGCTTGCAAACGGCTATCAGAGGAGAAAGGGGTCATTAATGCTGAAATGGCCATCGGGATGGCCTTCTAGGACACGTGGGTGTCGTGATGGGACAAGACACGTCGAGTTTTGGCTATAAATAGCCGAGTTCGGGCGAGGCCCTTCGTTAGAATTTTTTACTTCGTAGATCGGGCATTTGGAGCAGCGTTTGAGAGCTTGGTGAGTGAGGTTCTAATCCTTGCATTGTGGGCAAGGTTTCTGGAGCGTTTGGTGGCCAACGGAGCAGCGGAGAAGGAGAATCAAGCCTCGCTGGAAAATCGTGACTTTGCCGGAGCCGAGACTTCAAACGTGAAATCACGATATTTTTGCTATTTTTTTTCTCAATTTTAAGGTTGTAATCGGGTTAAGGGGGTCGAAAATAAGGGGGAGGGAAGCTTCTTTTGAAGCTTGGAAGCCCGGCAAGGTCGCCGGCGACGATTTGGCCGTCGGAGAAGACGACCCAGTCTGGCGCGTGGCTGCACGCGCCAGCAAATAGGAAGAAGGCGCATGGCCTGCACGCGCTCGCCAGAAAAAAGAAAAGAAGAAAAATAAAAATAGAAAAAATTTTACAAAAATTTCCAGAAAATCTAGAATTTCGTTCATGTCTTATTTTGTGAAAAATTTTCTGGAAAATGCTAAATTAATTATTTAGTTAAGTAATTTTGTTATTATGGAAATAAGAAAAAAATAGGAATTTAATTTGAAAAATTTCAAGAAAATTCCAGAAGGCTAGAAATATTATTTAAAGAATATTAGTAAAGAGAAATTGGGTTCTATGAAAATTTAAATATTTATTATGAAATTTTGAGGAAATAAGACTTAGAAAATAAAGAGAAATTGTAGAAATTATGAGAAAATAGTAAATTGACATTTTGGAATAAATTTAATGTTTTAGGAATCCTTGGGGCACGAGGATTGGGAAATAGCTCGCCTTTCGAGGACGACACCCTTTTGAGGCAACTTAAATTGTGGACGGTAAGTGTACCGTTACAAGATTAGTACGGTTATAAATATTTATGTTTACACCCGATCTTCGGGAATGCTTCATCATATTAACTTGCCCTGATATGTATTCATCACGTAGACTACACACATGACATGCTATGAAATGCATATGTGCACGTTGATATTATTGATCACATGCATCGTGGCCATAGGGAGTACGAACTAGCACCGCTACTGTACCAAGGATACCCTCATACACCCCGTCTTCGAAAGAGGTGGCCGTAAAAATGGTAAGTAGCATGAAGGGTGCAGTTGACACCTACGATGAATAAAACATTGCATACACACATGATAAAGCATCTTGTACCTTACTTAAATGGTTCATCATCTAATTCAAGTTTTGCCCTTGAAATATTCAACGTTCCAGTTGGGACTTGCAGTGATGGTACGAAAGTCAAAGATCTGTAGTGATGCGAGTTGTCGAGTAATGAGCAAGTGTGCCATGTTATGTTGTAATACGAATATTTCAAGAATTATGTACGTTTTAAATTATCTTTAGAAACTTATGTATCAACTTTGTAATAAATGCCATGTTCAGTTATCTATGTATGAAATGCTATGATCAGGTTTGATTTCAGCTTCCGCTTTATGAGATTTAATTTTACTAGTGTATAAATTATTTCGTCAAGCACTAGATAGGTCTAAGGGAATTTCGGGGTGAGGTAGCGTGGAAAAAAAAATTCCTAAATTCCCTAAGACATAACACGCCTTGAGTAGGTGGGGTGTTACAGATAGGATCTGTCGCCCTCATCATCATTGATGAGAAGAATGTTCTATGTGGTCTATTGTTAATGTAACAAGACAGTCCCTAGCTAGGACAAATTGATAATTAGGAAAGATGTTTCTTGAAGTGTCATCACTTTTGCTCAGTCAGGACGTTGGGTAATGAAAGGATTATAGCGCACAGTAATCGTCAACTGTAATAGGTTCATTTGAAGTGAGACTTCACTATCTTCTATGTTATCTTGAATCACTGCTAGACGCTTCTCAAAACTCTCAAATCATCACCAAAATATGGAAAGATACTTCACTACAAAAAAAATCAGCATTTAGATGCGGGTTCTTTTTTCATTTTGCAGCAGTTTTTTTGCATTTTGTGGTGGTTAAAGTAATTTAGTGGCAGTTTTGAAAACCAAACCGCCGCTACTATATCAGGCGTTGTGAAGCATTTAGTGATAGTTTTTAGCAACCGCAGGAGTAACCGCTGCTAAATGCTATTTTTTGTGGCAGTTTGTAAATCGCTGCAAACTAAGTGATTTAGCGACGATTTTTAAAATATTTAGTGATGGTTTCGAAACCGCTGAAAAAAAATCGTAAAATATTGAATTTGTAAAAAATTCAAAAATTTTAAATTTTAAATTTTAACAGCGATTTTAAAACCGCCACTATTTACCTACCAGTACACAAGTAAGCGACAAGGATGAGTGCCCGACCACTCGTAGGCGTGGGCCCACATGTGGGGACAAGCTAGGGCTAGCATGCCCGTGCATGGCCCTGGGCACCATGTGGCCTCATGTCCGCGCGCCACGTGGCCATGCTGAAAATTTAATTTTCTAGCCTCTCTCTTCCGTGGATTCGAACCCGCAACCTCCTGTACACTCGTGCGAGCACGAAACCATCTAATCTGCGAAGCCTCCTTATAAATTATTCGCGCACATAAATTACATACTAAACCAATCCCATTTTCCAGAATTATATTCTAAATTTTTTTAATATAAATTAAAAAAAAAATTGAAAAACATAAATTAATGGATTATTTTTTAAAAGAATAAAGCAATAAATTTTGAATAAATTAATTAGATTAAATTAAAAAAATTAATTGATTAAAAAATAAAATGAAGATTTTATATATTTTTTTAAAATTATTAAAATTTTGCTGCATGTTTTTTTAATTTTTTAAAATTAAAATTTTAATGAATTTTTATTTTTAATTATTTAATTATTTTTTAATTTAAGGAACCGTCGCTAAATTGATTAAAAATTTTATTTTGCGACAATTTTTCAAAACCGTTGCAAATATTAATTTAATTTTTATTTAATTATTTACTTATTTTTTAAATTTAACGACGATTTCTAAAAACTACCGCTAAATTGATTAAAAAATTGTATTTTGCGGCGGTTTTTCAAAATTGCCATAAATATTAATTTAATTTTTATTTAATTATTTGATTTTATTTGAATTTAGCGGCGATTTTTCAAAAGCCACCACAAAATTCAATTTTATTTTTTAATTATTTATTTATTTTCTGAATTTAGCTGTGGCTTTTTGAAAACCGTTGTAAAATTAAGTTTTTAATGAATTTTGTGGCAGTTTTTCAATATCGCTGCTAAATGTTAAAAAAACCACCGCAAAAAAATTGCTGCGAAAAATTAATGTTGTGCTTGTGATTGGTCAAGGTGTTGGCTGGTGCCAAATGGGTTTTGCTGCTATCTGTTTGCTAGCGGACAGTGAACCTCGAAAATCACATACTATATAGTAATGTGTCTAGTATTGCACTAAGTACCCATTGTGTCTTAGATATGTCATTAAGTATTAATGATGGTAGTGGGTCAAATGTTGACTTACTGGAGCACTAAGAGTTGACTGCCTTAGCTCTGGGAGTTGACTATCTCGACAGTCGACTCGCCAGGCCACGAGAGTCAACTCTCGGTGCTGCCTTATTATAAATGTATAGCAATGACACTACAATCCAAGAGGGGGTGAATTGGGTTATTTTAAAAATTAATTGAATTTGAAGAATTTTTTGCTTAAAAATGAGTTTTTAAAACAAATACTTGAAAGTCGTTTGGGAAATTCTCAACCCAATAAATGAATCTAAGAATAAACACAATAGAAGGATGTAAACAATTTATAATGGTTCAGTTTAAACCAAACCTAATCCACTCATTTAGCTTCTTACTAAGGATTTTCAATCAATTCACTAAAAACCTCTTATTACACCGATTAGGTCCTCTAATATAAACTGCTACAAATTGCAAGCCTTATACTTTGACAAGTATGTCATCTAGCAACAAGGTAGAAAATACAACTTTTTGCTTAAACAAGTAAACCCTCTAGTCACAAGCTAGGTAATACAATCTCTTATAATTAATGTAAACCCTATAGTAGAAAGCTAGGCAATGCAAGAGATTTTAAAGAGAATAAATTTTGAGAGATGAATCTCTTAGATACAAAAATCTCTCAAAAATGAATGCAAAGCTTGAAATAAATTTTACAAAGAAAATGAAAAGCCTTGGAGAGAAAATTAAATAGATCAGTGAAGTACAAAGCGAATGAGCACTTGAGAGCTTGTAATATGATCACTTGATTGTCTTGAATCATCCATCTGCCGTCCATTTATAGTACTTGATGAGCTCTTTCAAAAATATAGTCGTTGGTGGTAGGCGGAGCATCTTGAGCAAATTGTCAAACTAGTTGTTGGAAGCATCTAACAAAGAAATGGTCAACAGATTCAAGGAATTGGTCAATAAGTTAATTTAAATCTAAAAATCGGTCGACAGTCTATGAAGAACTATTAACACCTTATGCAAGCATTATGTCGGTCGACATATTATAACAAAACGGTCGACAGATGCAAGATAAATTCCAATTCGTCAAAAGCAAGCATTTTTCTGGTCGACAACCCTAAGGTGAGTGGTCAACAACCAGAAGCATACCAACCAAAAGAGGTCAACAGTTTCATCCAATATGTCGACAACTTAGACTAAAATAGCAAAACGGTCAAGAGGTTCCTAGAATAGGTCGATAGATGGTCTTTTGCCTTTGAAAATTTTTGCTTCATTTTGACCAACAATTCAAAACCATTTTTTTTAAATCATCATAATACTCATTTTTTCAAATCTCTATTTAAAATATGTACGTATAAATACATAGTTCATTTAAAGAAAATGATGTTCATTTTAGCAAAGTATTTGAAATTTATTTGTATAGAAAAACATTTTGACTTAGGTAGCATTTGTTAAAATAAGTAAAACAAGATTGCATCAAGATAACTTATCCAAAGGGGGAGGATAGATAAATTGATTTAGAAAGTTCAAAATAAGAAGTCACGTGACTTCTTTCTAGATAAATTTAACAAACACAATAAAAAACACTTTTATCTGATATACTTTTCATATCCTACTTTTTTCTAATCTATATCTTAATTAACAAACACTAGCTTAGGATATAAAACAAATTGTACAAATTATTTTTCATCATCAAAACCCAAACACAAGAGTAAAATATCATGTCTTAGCCCTCCCAATTGTGTTCCACGTGGTATGAAATTAGAGCAGCAGGTGGAGAGGCTAGGCGGTGAAATTGGACGTGAATTAGAATTATAGAGGTTGTAATTCAACTTGACTTCTTCTGTTTCTTTGTAACTTCTACTTTTGTCAATTTCTACTTTGCTTCTATGAAATTACAAGTGCGTGATTATCACGTGAGGAATTGACACATGGGTGTTGGTGGTACAAAATCCTTGGTCTAACATAAGAAAAGGTGCACAGAGTGATATCAGATTGCACGCTAGATGTGAACAGACAAAGACCACCACAGCATGAGGTAGATTTGGCTTCAGTATAGAAATAGTTTCTGTTCCCCAACCTAACATTCGACATCAGGTATTAATTTATTGTATTTTATATGATAAGATTGTGTGTTGCTTAAATATTCAACATGTGCATGGTGTGTGTATTTAGTGCTTCTACTATGTATATCTGATGCACATAAAAATATTTATTTTACCCTTACCACCATACGAGAATTCCTTCACAAATTTCATAAAAAAAGAGCTAAAAGTATTTAAAAAAAGGACCTAAAACTTTAATAAAAAAGACCTCAAAATAATCCAAAAAGACCTAAATAAAACATATAAAATAAAATTTAGGTCTTTCTATGAAACATAAAATTAAATTAAGGTTTTTTAATTAATTTTAGGACTTTTAGTAACATTTGTAGGTCTTTTTTTTTTTTAATATTTTAAGTCTTCTTTATGAATTTTTTAGGTCCTTTTGATGAAATTTAGGTATTTTTTAAGAATATTTTGAGGACTTTTCAAGAAATTTAGTACTTTTATTATTTTTATATCTTTTTTATCAAATTTTTATGTTTTTAAAGAAATCTAGGTCTTTTTTTAATACTTTTAGCTCTTTTTTTAATGAAATTTGTGAATCATTTTATAAAATTTATGCTTTTTTGATTATTTATGTATTTTTAATGAATTTAGATCTTTTTTTAATATTTTAAGTTTTTTTTTTAATTTTAGGTGTTTTTCTTCGATCAAATATCAATTTTTTTTATTATTGAAGAATTAAATATCATATTTATATATTAAGACTAATCTAACATATTTATCTGATATATGGCTTTTTCGATGTGACGTGCCAACTTACATGACATAATGGTTCCATTTACTCTCAATTACTATAAGTATTTAAAATAATAATTTTTAATAGTTAAGATACTGAATTTTAATATTTTGTACTTCAAAAATTAAATGCTATATTTTTTGGGGATCACAGTGTATATTAGGTTTTTATATTAATATAATAAAAAATATTAGACATCACGAATATCACCTCAAATATTAAAATTAAATTAGTTTTAAAAGACTAATATTATATTAGAAGTAGTTACTTAGTGTTTAAAATCATTAATATATTCAAACTTAATATGTAACAAATCATGTTCTCTAACAAATGCTGTTTAAATCATAAAACACAAAGTGAAGTTATGTTTAGAGTTGCGATTGTAAAAAATTAGTGAACCCTAGTGGTGGTGGAATATTCCATCCGTACACCATCTCACCTAATCCCTCAACACGCACATGCATAAAATGACAAAGTAGTTGAAATACAGAATATAGAAAGCGTGTGGCGGCTGTTGGGTAACACTGAAAGCCGTCTCCTATCTGTCCTCGCTTAGTAGTTATGATTTAAACATCATTAATATATTCAAACTAAATATGTAATACGACAGTATCACACACATTACATTATTATCGATGACACCATTAAACATGTCATGGCATTTTGCTAATAAATACTATTAGGAGTTTTGCAGAAACTTCTCAATTCTTGACGGAAAATATTAATTGCAATCTTAGGATAGGGATAGGGACAGGGACAAAGGGACAATAGAAAAAAAATGCTAAGAACTATAAGATATGAATGGATAAATCTGTACACGTCTTCACACTCTTCGATAGTTACTTTAGATATAAATAAAAGCAAAGAAATTCAATATAATAATGCTCATGGTTCCTTTTTTTGTTAATTTAATAAACACTTAATTAATTTTCAAATTACCTATTATAATAAGCTAAAATATCTTTTTTATATCATTTTCATTTGTTTATTATGTGAATAATATAATAATTAATCCGTGTCCTATTATTTTTTTTAAACTTAAAAAGAACAAAGCGTCCTTTTACCAACACCTAGAAGGTGACAAACGAGCAAAGAGAAAAAAAGTATCCAATAATGGAGTTAAGAAACCAGTGGCCTTTGCATATACATAAATTTTGAATTATTAATATAGTTTCATTTAATAATATAGTTTTAAATTTTCATTCACTATATATGCACTTTAAAACACATTTTTAAAAAAATCAAACATAATTATAGTTTAAAACTATATTCTTAAATTTTCATTTAATAATACAGTTTTAAACTTATATAAATTTTGATAAAAGATAATTATTATTGATATTGATTTATCATATGTCAAAGGATAAACGAACACAAGTATTAAGTCAACTAGCAAGGTTCGAGTGGAAGAGGAATTGGAAACAAGGTCTCATCCCGCTGGGGGGGCGGGGGGGGGGGGGGGGGGGGGGGGGCTATGTTTAATCTATGAAGTACAAAACGCAAACAATTCGTAAATAAACTACTAGAAAATTTTGTTTTAAATCGTTGCTGTGACAGTCTATTAGCACGTGCACACATGCACCCGTTTTTTACAGTAAACGCCACGTCAGCAAGATTGATCAAATTAGACTAATACATAAATATGACATTTGGCCTATTAATAATTAAAAAAAATAAAATTTGGTTCCTCAATAATTAAAAAAAAATTGACATTTGGTCCCATAAAAAATACCAATTTTAATAAAAAAAATACCTAAATTTCATACAAGACTTAAAAATATTCATAAAAATGACTTAAAATTTTATTAAAAATAAAAAATTTTCATAAAAATACCCAAAATAATAAAAAATCGCTAAATTTTATAAATTAAAAAAAACCTACAAATTGTCAGCGTAGTATGCCATAATGCTAGATTTAGATGATGTCTAGCAGGTTAATAAAAAAATACATTTATTGTATCTTTGTATATATTAATAAAAGACAAGCTATTCATCTCTCAAGTTTGTTATATGAATGAGTCTCTACATCTCTTGTTTGAGAATCTTATTTTTAAGATATTAAGACTACGTGACATGATTATTTGGTAATAGGATTTCTTAAATGATTCTTGGTCCTTAGACTTATTGGTTTGGACTCTAATTAATTAAGTATGAACTAGCACATAGTTTAATACACTTAATCAGTATGAGTTACTAATGGTAAAGGATGGTGTGTCCCATGCTATATGACATGGGGATGTCTCTAGTAAACTCATGAGTACGTGGTTGTTGGTGAATAACGCATTGAATATGACACCAATGACTGACCACATGATATTGCAGATAATAGTCTTGTTGTCAAATTACGACAATATAACTAATTCTTAGAGTTGAACTGACATAGTTGTCTTGTGTATTGGTGTTCAAGATTTGTTAATGGACTGCACCATCTAATTGCGAGGTGGAGAGGTTCATCTATGTGGTTCCGTATTGCTGGTATATGAAAGCAGATGCTCAAGGATAAGATCTATCACCCTCGTCGTTATTGATGAGGTGAATGTCCTATGTGGTCTACTGGTATAGTGATAGGACAATCCCTGACCAGGGTAGATTGATTATCAGAAAAAATGTTTCCTGAGGTGTCATCTCATCATACTGATAAGATCTGACACATAGTTATTAAGTTTGTGAGTTTATCGTACATAACTCTCGTTCAGGGACATTAGGTGATGGAAGGATTATAACACATAGTAATCATCAATTGTAATAGGTTCACTTGAAGTAAGACTTCCCCATCTTTCATATTGTCCTGAACCGCTACTAGGTGCTTCTCAAGAACTCTCGGATCACCACTGGGATATGGAGAGATTCTTGTGATGGGTTAAGGTGTTGGTCGATACCAAATGAGTTTTGGTGCTGTCTGTTTCCTAGCAAGCAGTGAATGTAGAAAGTTACAAACACCATATAATGATGTGTTCGATATCGCATTAAGTACCCATTGTCTCTTAGATATGCCATTAAGTATTAATGACAGTAGTGGGTCAAATTAAGGTTGACTTGTTGGAGCATTGAGAGTTGATTGCCTCAATTGTGGAGTTGACTAGCTAGGCCATGGGAGTTGACTCTCGGTACTGCCTCAGCCTTCCCAATTGTGTTCCAAGTGGCATGAAATTGGAAAGGCATGTGGAGTGGTTGGGCGATGAAATTGGATGTGAATTAGAATTTCAGAGGCTATAATTTAGCTTAACTTCTTCTGTTATCTCTGTAACTTCTGCTTCTATGAAATTATAGGTGTGATTGTCACGTAGGGAATTGACACACAGGTGCTGATGGTATAGAATCCTTGATTTAGCATAAGAAGAGGTGCACGGAGTGATACCGGATTGCACGCTATGTATGGACAGACTAGGACTACCACAGCTTGAGGTGGATTCGATCTTAGTATAGAAATAGTTTTATACCCCAACCGAGGGGTGGATCTAGGGGGGCAAGCAGGGGCTGTAGCCAGTGCCTGCTCCAGCCCTCCCCCAAATCTGTCTTGGGATTTGAACCATTGGAGGCTGAAATGGCTTATAGATCTGGGGGCCAGCCTTACCCCAGATCCATCACTGGATCTGCCCCAACCTAACATTGAACATCAAGTATTGATTTATTGTATTTCATTTGATGAGATTATTTGTTGCTTAAATATCAAAATTGTATATGGTGTATGTATTTATTGCTTTCACTGTGTATATATCTTATGCGCACAAAAATATTTATTTTACCAGCACCACCATACGAGAATTCTTTTACAAATTTCATAAAATAAAAAAGCTAAAAATATTCAAAAAAGACCTAAATTTCAAAAAGACCTAAAATTTAATAAAAAAAGACCTCAAGATAATCCAAAAAGACCTAAATATATAAAACATATATGTAACACCCTACCTACTCAGGGCGTGTTATTTCTTAGGGAATTTAGGAACTTGTTTTTTTTCGTTTTTTATCACCCCCAAAATTCCCTTAGACCTATCTAATAATTTATACACTAGAGATAAATGAAATCTTGTAAAGTGAAAGTTGAAATCGAACCTGATCATACCATTTCATATATAGATAACTGACATGGCACTTGTTACAAAGTTGATACATAAGTTTCTAATTTAAAACGTACATAATACTTGAAATATTCGTACTACAACATAACATGGTACACTTGTTTATTCCTCGACGACTCATGTCGTTACATATCTTCGACTTTCGTACCATCACTGCAAGTCTCGACTGGAACATTGAATATTTCAGGGGCAAAACTCGAATTAGATGATGAACCATCTAAGTAAGGGTACAAGATGTTTAATATGTGTGTATGCAATGTCTTACTCATCGTAGGTGTCAACTGCACCCTTCATGCTATTTATCATTTTTACGGTCACCTCTTTCGAAGCTGGGGTGTATGGGGGCAGCGTTGGTATAATAGCAGTGCTAGTTCGTACTCCCTACGGCCACGATGCATGTGATCAATGATATCAACGTGTACATATGCATTTCATAACATGTCATGTGTGCAGTTTATGTGATGGATACATATCAGGGCATGTCAATATGATGAAGCATTCCCGAAGATCGGGTGTAAACATAAATATTTATAACCGTACTAATCTGGTAACGGTACACTTACATTCCATAATTTAAGTTGCCTCGAAAAATATGTCGTCCTCGAAAGACGAGCTATTTCCCAATCCTCGTGCCCCAAGGATTCCTAAAACATTAAATTTATTATAGGATGTTAATTTACTATTTTCTCATAATTTCTACAATTCTCTTTATTTTCTAAGTCTTATTTCTTCAAAATTTCATAATAAATATCTAAACTTTCATACAACCCAATTTCTCTTTACTAAAATTCTTTAAATAATATTTCTAGCCTTCTGGAATTTTCTTGAAATTTTCTAATTTAAATTCCTATTTTTTTATTATTTCCATAATAACAAAATTACTTAAATAAATAATTAATTTAGCATTTTCCAGAAATTTTTTCACAAAATAAGACATAAACGAAATTCTAGATTTTCTAGAAATTTTTTCAAATTTTTTTTCTATTTTCTTTTTATTTTTCTTCTTTTCTTTTCTTTTCTTTATTTCTTTTCTGGTGGGCGCGTGCAGGCCACGCGCCTTCTTCCTACTCACAGGCGCATGCAGCCACGCGCCTGACTGGGTTGTCTTCTCCGACGGCTACCTCGTCGCCGGCGACCCCCCGACTTCTCCGAACTTCAAAAAAGTTCTATCTCCCCATTAATTTCGACCCCCCGAACCCAAAAACAACCTTAAAACTTTGAAAAATCAACTGGAAGTACCTCGATTTCGCGTTCGAAGGCGCGACTCCGGCGGCTTGCATGATTTTCCGGCGAGGCCCGATTCTCATTCTTTGCTGTTCCGTTGGCCACCAAACGCTCCAAAAACCTTGCCCACGATGCAAGGACCAAAACCCCACTTACAAATCTCTCCAACACTGCCCCAAATGCTCAATCTATGAAGTAAAAAATTCTGATGAAGGGCCTCGCTCGAACTCAACTATTTATAGCCAAAAATCCGTCGCGAGCTGTCTTATCAAGGGTGCCACACGTCTTAGAGGCCATCCTGATGACCATTTCCCCATTAATGCCCCCATCTCCTCTGGTACTTGGTTGCAGGTGCAGCCAGAGCATGGCCACGCGCCTACTCCAATTTTTTTTCTAGATTTTCTGTTTTTTTTAAATATACATATATATACATACATATACAGGCAATATTATTTGTAAGAAAAGTCTAATTTTAATACACAATATCTATATAATTTATGGTATTTTAACTATGATTAAACTATACAATTTAACTATGATTAGAAATGCAGAAATAATTTGATTAAACTATATACTTTTACATTATAAATAAATAAATTTATTTACAATATACCTTACCCTATTAAATTACTGATAAATGCTATAATTCTATTAATTTCTCTAGGGTCTTAAAATATCAAAATTACGATTATTATTTACGATGTTTTAGGGTATTACAATATAAAATGAAATTTAGGTCTTTCTATGAAATATAAATTTAAATTAAGGTTTTTTATTATTTTATTTGAATAAAGAGGCTCCCAACATTCCAAGTCTATGGATTATTTTTCAATATTAGACAATATATAGTGAGATATCATTTAGATGAGGAGATCCCAACTTTCTAAGTTTACGAATCATTTTTAATGTTAGACAATGAATAATGTGGTGTAAATTAGTAATGTAACAAAAAAAAAATTAAGTGATATTATTTTAGAAAGACAATTTGATAAATTGATTCTTTGAACGATGAAAATTTTATCCAAAACATCTACATTTATTTGGGCATTAAAGAAAAAAATAAAAATAAATCAATAAATTTTTAATTTATAAATCTCGTTGTAAACTCTTTATATTTTTTATTTATTTAATTTTTATATTTTTATATATTTTTTTCTAATCTATATAGTCAATTGAAAAAAAAAATTACTGTCTAAAGTGGAATATAAAAATTTAATTAGTGATTTTATATTTAAAGAAATAAGAAAAATAAAATTTTAATAATTTTTATTATTTTTTAAAATGTCGATAAATTAATTATCGCCGCCCACCAACCCTTAGCCGGCCCTCGGGGACATCAGTCATGATCCATCCGTACACCATCTCACCTAATCCCTAACGGCACTATATATAAATGCCCTCGGAGAGGAAGAAGTGGGCAAGAAGCAAGAAGCAAGAAGAGACACAACACAGCAGCATCACCCGCCTCGCTTGGAGTTTAATGGCGTCGAATGTGCGTGGTAAGCCCATTACCGTCAAGCAGACGTCGAAGGGAGTGTTGCTGGCCGCGATGGATGACAAAACGGGCATTAGTATATGTCTGATGAAAAATGCAACTGATGGCACTCTAAAATTTGTGAAGTCCCATGACTACAATGGCCAGATCTCACAATCAACCCGTACCCTCCGGAGGTTCCATCTGGCCAGTGGGCAACATTTGTGCACTCCGGCCTCGCTGGAAGCAGTGAATCTATTGGCGCTGTCGTCTATAGTGGCACGAATCCGGACGGGACACAGACACAGGACTGTCAGTGGATGATGTCTTGGTGGAACATATATGGGGATACCTCACGCAAGGCAGATTCCAAATCCCCTCTCAATAGCTTGTCGATCGACCAGTTGTTGGGATTTGAGTTGATATAATAAACCCACATATACATCTGATCTGATCTGATTTACGTAATCTTTTATATATGGATTTGTGACGTGCGTGTTTGTATGCAGGTTTACACTGAGTTCGGCAATTATGACGATGATACTGATTGGGGGAGAATTCTAGAGCAGTTGGACAAGGGGTCTGACCACAGCAACGCATGCTGTGAGAACTGGCGCGCCACCCTCGATGTGGTGCCAGATGATGACGCCGCCATATTCAAGGGAATAATTAAACCAAATTAGAAAGTTTCGACTTTCTATATATATATATATATATGTATGTATGCATGTATGTGTGGGCGATGCATGTACGTACTATATGGTGTGTTAATGGTTAAGGTTTGTAACAAATAATTAATAGCATCATTGTGTGTGTGTGTGGATGCTATTAGCAAGATGCCATGTTTCATGGTGTCATAGTGAATAATGTAATGGGTGAGATGTTGTTGTATTATATATTTGGTTTGAATATATTAATGATGATTATATATTAGCAAATGGTATTAAAAATTGTAAAAATATTATGTGATCATCTAAGTTCAACATTTTATCTAATTCTTGAAAGATGATCATATAATATGATAAACACCAACATTTGGTGGATCTTTGCAAGGTTATATGGGTTTTAAAATTTTTTCAAAACCAAAAATAAAGCACAAAAGAAGCAAAACAAACCCTTACAAGATTAAATATCAAACAACCGTATGCATATACAAATAAAAATCCATAGGGAATTTATATGATGTACCTCAATGGATGATGTTGTTGCCAATTGTCCGATGCACCTATAGCCAAGCTCCCATGTAACGACCCGTTGGTGGGTCTAGAGTTTTATTTAAATTATAATTTATTATGTGTGATAAATTAGGCTCAAGAATTAGATAATGCTATAAATATTGTGAAGTGCCTAATTTAAGGGATTGGGCTTTTAAAGAAAACTTGGATTGAAACCAAGTGTATTGAGTGGTATTTTATTTAAGAATGAGATTGTAAAGCCCTTGGCCCTAAGAATATATATTGCGGCTATTGTGTTGGGTAATGAAATGGGCATTGGGCTCATGAGCATTAAGATTGGTGTATTTTAATTAATCAAAAACAATGAATTGTGAAAAGTCTAATGAGGGCTTGAAGTGGTTCATTGTGCGTGTGAAAAGTAGGGGTGAAATGGGAATATCATAAATGAGTTTTTATTATAGATGACTCGCTACAAGAAAACAATAATTTAGAGACAGATTTTTTCTGTCTCAAATTTGAGATCGAAAATTTTTTATCTCAAATTAAAGACAAATTTAGAGACAAATGATAATCCTTCTCTAATTAAAGACGAATTTAGAGACAGATCTAATTCGTCTCAAATTAGAGACGAATTTAAAAAACGAATTTAGAAATGAATATTAATCCGTCTCAAATTAGAGACGAATTTTTCCTTCTCGGAAACCGTCTCAAATTAGAGACAGATTTAGAGAAGGGAAAAATCTTCTCTAATTAAAAATATATAAAAAATATGTTAAGTGACAAAATAAAAAAAAACTACAAAACTCCAATATATATAACAAATTTAATATATATATTAAGATTAACAATATATTAACTTAAAAAAATTAAATATACATAAAAAATAAATAATTGATATTGTAAGGCCCGCTTCCGAATACCCGAAAGAAAGTCCTTACATAGATAATATAGAACAAAACTGAACTGAATTCATTTCATTTCTAGCAACGAAAATTTAAATAAGATTTAATTACATTCCCAATATCTCATAACTCTAGACTCAATGGCCATACAAAATAATAAGAGGCTCAAATGCCCATACATAATAAATTCTCATTATTACAAATCTCACCAAATCACTAACTAGGATCTTTAAAGCTAGGACGCGTCTCTATACACCACTATCCCTGGGTTACAGTCCTATTGGACTCGCCCCCAATAACCATCTTTCCTTTACCTGGAATGGCAAAGAAGATCAAGTGAGCCACAAGGCTCAGCAAGTTCGAGAAACAAGGAATAATATATAGGATCCAAGAACATGATGACACCAAGAAGAGTAATCAAGAACTCCACAATTATATACGAGATTCATAATTCATGAATTTATTAATTCAACTCAATATATCATGTCACCATGTATCATTATGCAAATGTGTATAAAATTTCAATGTCATTATTAATTCTCACAGGCTCGCAAGCCATCAATCAATACATGCAAGAGTGCATCATTTCATTACCAATATCAATATCCCTGGCTCTCAAGCCATAAATCAATGCATGCGAGAATGCATAAGTTTCATAAACCTCACAAATAAATATGAAGTCAACCTGTCGGGCTATGGCCACCTCGTCCCATGCCAGGTGCTCTAGGGTACTCTTTCCTTCCTCGCAAAATAATAGGTGCGCAAAGATAAGTAATACAAAACATCATAACATGAACATACTGACTATGTACAAACATGACATGCATTCATTCTCATATAAATAGCATGAAATTTCGACTCACAATTATTGCTATACTTATATATATTTTCTGTCTATCTCACAATACTCGATAGTTTCCCACTCACATCAATTATGCACACGAGACACAATGATTTACCCAAGAATTTACTTAATCAATTTTCAAGAAGCTCATAAATTCTTTACAATTTATTTCAATTAACCCCAAATATTTATATATATAAATATATTTGATATATGATTTACATTATTTATGGAATAATAATAACAAAAGGATTATATTCATCATTATATATATATATAATATAATTAAGTGGGCTTGAATATGTATATATAAATGCACTCTAATAGTTTATATGTGTTTGCTTGGGACATCCAGTAACTTAACTTGGACGTGTGTAGATATATATATATATATATAGAATTTTAAATGGGTTACATGGAGCATCCAGTGGGTATGTATATATGGATATATGGGTTCCAAATGTGAACAGTGGCTGGACTTTACTTCTTTACAGTGGGTGAGTGGGTGCTAATATATGTATATATTAGCATATACCCGTGCCTAAAGGCACGGTGTAAATAATATTAAGATTAAAATATAATTATAATTTATACATATTATATTGTAATAATTTTACTTATACTAAACTCTCTACAAAACTCAAATGAGAATCAAATATATAAAATTTATAATGTTCATTAATATTGTAAATCAAAATATAAGAGCAAGTAAAGAAAAAAAATTATAAACACTAAACAAAAAATAAAAATAAAAATTATTATATACTTATTAACATTTTATAATAAAAAGAAAAAAGTTACTAAATCTATGTAATAAAACACATCAATAAGTGCTTTATAATCTGAACAAATTAATTAAACAATAAATAATACATACCAACTGCCATGGACGCAGCCATCAATCGGGAGGGGGGACCCCAATTCGAGATTGGAGAATCTCATGGTCGAAAACCATTGTGTTCCTGAAACTTAGGGTCTCCGATCATGCGTGGTCAAAAACTCTTTAATTTTTATATTATTTTAATTTAAAATTTTTTTATTATGCTTAAAACAAAAAATAGAATTAATAAAATAAAAATTGAATTAAAAAAAAAGAATTCTTTTTTAATATTTGCATATTTAAGTAACTCAATAAGATAGATTAATTAATTTCACATTTCTTTAAATATCAAAAATTTTAACAACAAAAGATAAAAATTTTAAATTTTAAATTAAATTGAAAAAGAGTTCTCGACCTTGGTATAAAAAAATTAAATCTTCTTCCTCCTACGTCTTCTTCTTGCAAAGCACGTAGCCATCGCGGGCCACCTCCCACACCTCTGTTTGAGCACACGAACCGTCACTGGTCACAACAGCTACCATTGGCCACCTCCATGCGCCATAGCACGTTTCCTTAGCTGTTGCTCGTTGCTTCGCCTGACACCGCAACCACCATGGTCGCTTTGCTATTGGTCGTTGCTCCCCCCCCCCTCCACACACACACCGTCTCTTGAATCACCATTGCCTCCTGCCAATCACTCGCAGTGTCTCACCCCCACCTGCCGTCTCATTCGCCGACCCCCCCGCCCACCGATATAGCGAGTGAGTAGGTCTGTGAAAGAGAGAGAAAGAAAGGGAGAGAGAGGTAGTGATGGGAGTGGGAGAGATGGTGCAACAGAGGGATAGAGAGTGGCAGTGTTTGAGGGAGTGAGTGGGTGAGAAAATCATTCATCTCAATTATTCATATACACTGAAAATTAATCTCAGCCAGATACATTTGAGACATTTTCAAAAACTCTCTTCCCTTATTATATAGATATAGATATATGTGAGTGTATATATCAAGTTGTATGATCTAGACATCATGGCAGCCATTTGGTTCATGTAAGAAACTTATTTTTGTTTTTTATAAATATTATTATTGCTATTGTTAATTTTGTTATTCTCATTATTAGTGGTATTATTAAGGTATGCTGATATGTAAAAAAGCAGATTCCATTCCATAAAAAGTAACATTTTTCATAAGTACAAAGAAAAATATCCACCAAAAGACCTGAGGAATGGAGTTTGAAAAGAAGAATCTCAACAAAGCAGTAAATGATGCAAAGAAGACGTTGCCCTAATTTCACCCTTTTTCACACACACAGACAAACCAAATTGCTGAAAATAAATTATGCATCAAGAAAACCCAAATTCTGGAAATGCACAACAGGAGGACGGAACGATGCTTCAAAAATTCCTTAAAATAGAAAAATTATCAACTGAATGAAAACCTATAACAATTACAACTCTTTTGTAAATAATAACAATTATAACCTTCAAGTAGATTAAATTCAGCTTACCCAATAAGATTCACCCAAAAGACATTCAAAATTTCATATCCGCTATTTGAACAGTGAAAATCGATTATAATTAAAATAATAAGACAAAAACAACATACACAGGGAACTCACACACACACACAGGGACGGAAATGTGTGTTTGGGTGTGTAGGTATACGTGTATGCATATATATCTATATATATGTGCCTGTGTGTGTATAGGATGGGACAACCATCAGCAAAAATAGAGAGAAAGAAGCAAAAACAATGTGTATATATAATGAAATTAGAGAGCTTACTCGTAGAGAGAGAGAACATAATGTAAATTAAGTAACATATATTCATGTCATAATCTTACAGGAATAATAAAAACAGGCTGCTTGTTAATTATCTGGCTAATCATACATTATCAGGATCTTTCTCCATAGCCAAGGAAGAAGAGAGGAAGACCATCAGAGTTGAGTGGTGGATAGTTGAGTTACACACTTCAAATTTTTGAGTTCAAATTTAGTAAATCTTAAATACTTTTTCATTACATCCTAAATTATATAATCTTAGTCACCAATAACAGAAACACAAAAAAGAAAAACAGCTCTTTTTTTAGTGTCATGGACTTACGATTGTATTTGCCTCTTCCTGTTAATCAACCAATTAAACCCTTTATTTACAATTAAAAGTAGTCAAAGTGATGGGGAATCTGATACGGTGCTTCTATTTCCTTTTTGCTTGGCTTTGGCAATACAACTCTACTACCACTTCAAGTAGATTAAATTCAGCTTGCCCAATAAGATTCACCCACCCAAAAAAGACATTCAAAATTTCATATCCGCTATTTGAACAGTGAAAACCGATTGTAAACAAAGGAAATAGTGGAACTCTTATCTTTGAACAGATTCATCTAAGCAAATGGTATAACATGTTAGAGTTAGAGTTAATGTATTAGAGTAGTTATATTTGGTGTAATTTTGTATATATCTTGGCTAGAGTTAGAGTTAATGTATTAAAGTAGTTTATGTTTTATTTGGTACAGCATGTTTGTTAATTTGTGTGTGCTGTGTGTGTCTGGACTTTATGTAATTTGTGTGGTGGTTTATATAATTTTCTAATTTTTTTTTTCTGATTTGAACATGGTATAAGAGTTAAGGTGAGGTTCTAACCTTTGCCCCAAACGTTGTCGCCGTCGCTGCTTCTCTACCAAAACTTGAAAATATATCATCTTTGGAGGCAACAGAGTCAAAAAGTACTCACAACTTTATATTTGAATTCTTCACGGATGTATTTCTCTGTTATGACCGCAGCAGAAAAACCAAAAACAATTACATGAATCAATTGATGGCCAAGCTTAACTACCTTCCCTTCTGAAAATTACAGGAAGGAACAAAAAAAAAACAACATTAAACAATGGACAATGCCAGACAAAAGAATATACAAAGGAAATTGAACAAATTAGTAGATACCTACAAAAAAGGATATAAAACAAAACCATATGTTCATTGGTGTTATTATCAAGCAATTTTTGTCCTCTCAACTCAATGAGTAATGGAATGACCTCAAATACATACCACAAAAGCAAGTCCAATAAATTCTAAGAAGGGCTATATCAGAACTACCTAAAAATAATTGATGTTGGTTTAAATAGGCTTCTGGGCAATTTGGGCCTTGATAAATAGGAAAAATTTCATAAAATATATGATGATGATAATAATAATAATAATTTTATTTTTAACATAAAATAATAATATTTTAAATTTAAAATAAGAAATCAAAAAATAGAGATATCGTCCTATAAAAATTTAATAAAGAGACTATTTTTAGTTATTTACAATTAAGAGCATTAACATGTAAATTTTATTTTTTTATTAAAATTAATATAAAAAAATTATATTATCTAATTACATGGAATAAAGTGAAAAGCAAAATTGTGATATATGTTAAAATAAAATTTAATACCTCTGGAAATCATAGCTCAACTCATCTAGTTGAACATTTTCATTGTATTAGATCATGAATTCACAGACAAAATTTAATCGAAAGTTTGGGCATCACTCTATGTATACAGTTACGTGTATCATTATGAGACTAACTGCATTAAAAATCTATTTTATTAGATTTATTTAAAAAATAGAGGCAATGTCCAGCTTGCTTTAATCCTATCTTTGAAGCTATTTCAGTTTCCTTTGAATTCTGGAAGGCGTCTCAAAAGTATAGATGATCACTGATGTACTACTTCTCTGCCAACCATTAATTGAGGTTCAGAAATATACACCAGTAGTAATAATTACATAACCCCCAAGTCTTTCCCCCCTTATATCTCGTGTTCTCACTCCACCTGCAGTCCCAAAACACATTAACTTTTACCATATCTCTTCACACCTTACTTCCGCAAGATTTCTTTCACATAATTCTTCTTTCTTTCTATAACACACAATTATTGCAAAATGCTGTCAGATATTCTCATTCCATCATCTATTTTGTTGTTCTAGTGTAAGTTCACTTTAACCTATACTGATGGCCGAAGAAGTAGTCTGAGATGCAGTTCTGTAGGAAAAGAAATAGAATAAAACTACAAAACAACCCAACTGATAAAGGATCAAAGGGAAATAAAAAGTGAAAATTTCAAATTAAAGAGTCTGTTTTTGCCTATCTTAACTTCATTATTATTATTTTGCTTCATTATTTAACATCCAGCCACCCCACCTACAGAATACACTAAACACATAAATAGGAAAAAGAAATTAGGAGCAACAATCTGGGAGCAACAATACACGAAATATATATATATCTATCTATATAATGTTATGTAAATATATACACACACAAACACACAATACATATTCCACACACACACGCACACACAAAATACATATATATACATATATACCTTTGAGGTAGCGGAGGCTACGATGGAGCTTCGGGCGGCGACGGCTTTGAGCAGCTAGGAACCCCAATGGAGCTTCAGGCGGTGGCGACGGACAGCTTCGACTGGAGTATGAGAGGGGGATGGGTGGGTGGGAGGGAGAGAGAGAGAGAAAGAGAGAGGGGGGCTGGAGATGGGGATGGGTGAGTGGGAGGGAGAGAGAGAGAGAAAGAGATAAGGGGCTGGGGATGGGTGGGTGGGTGAGAGGGAGGGAGAGAGAGAGAGACACTGAGATGCTGCGTGTGGGTGGGAAAATTATTCATCCCAGCCATCAAATCTCCAAAAATTGATCCAAGCTATTAAAATGTCTTTCTCTTATACATTTTCAAAAATCATCCTGTTTTATTATATAGATATATATATAAATGAATTTAAATGGTTTCCAGTGACTTGAACGTGTATATGTATATATATAAATATATATATAAATGTAGATGAGTTGTTTGGAGCAGAGCATTGGCTTGGACTCGTATGCATATATATATATATATAAATGTAAATGGGTTGCTTGGAGCAGGGCATTGGTTTTATTTATATAGTGCGAGAGAGTAAAAGAGAATAAGAGAGAGCTTCATTTACAGATTCTTTATCATGCATGCACACATATATGCATATATTTGAGAGAGGTTGACTAAAACAGGGGAAAGCAGATAAGGGGCATGCATATATATATGTAAATGGTCACTGATGTTGCTGGGACTATAATTTACAGTGGGTTATTCCAATCATGGGTATTATATTTGTGTGAAGCGTATATATATATACAAGTGGTCACTGTGATTCGGCTGGAACAGGGCAACTAAATTGGGTGAGTATATATATATGTATATATGTAAGTGGGTCTTAAGTTCAGCAGGGTAGAACAGGGGCAACCGATACAGGGGCAATTGTAAGTATATAAGAGCTGTTAGTCTATAAGAGAGAGAAAGCTTCCATAGCCTTTCTGTTAAGTATTTATATACATATATGTATGAGTGTAAATGGAAGTGGGTCAGTGAGTGCAGCTGCATATATATATATATATATATCTACTAACTCATAAACAAGGAGTAGCGAAACTAATCAAAACTTAGCTATAATTAGGGAGAAAATGCCATTCACAGGGACACAATGGATTAATAACACATAAACAATGTAGAGGACTAAGGGAGTTGCACTAATAATGAAATAGGAGTGCAGAAGAACTTGCAACAAAGCATCAGCAGAGAGATCAGAGAGAACTTGCCTGAAGAAGATGCTAGCGAGAGGACTCCACCAATGCAATGAAAAGTAGCGCACAATGAATTTAACAAAAACACAAGGAGGAGGTGAAGTATAAGATGATGCTAAGGGGATGAGGAAAGAAATAGAAAAGTGAAGAAAAGAAAGAAATGATATGCACTAGAATTAGAAGATTTGTACACAGAGAAGGCTGCAAATTTCTGTGTACAGATTGCATGCCAAAGTTAAGAAAATTTTACAAAAATGACATTCTTATCATATAATAGACAAAAATTGTTAGGGGTTTTATTGACAATTGCTAATTTAATTTATTTTCTTCTCTTTTCTTTTTCTTTTTTTTATATAACACAATTTAAATCCCCTCTACCATTGGGCCCAAGCCCAAACCCAACAATTTATTTAACCCACTTGGTAAACCCATGAACTCATTTAACTATTCAAATGGAGTCCAAAACATTTATTTCCCAAATTTTAAAAATAGGCCCGTACACTTAAATTCATGATCACATGCATCAAGAAAATTTCATATTATTCCAAAATCATGTTATGCCATCAAAACAATATATCATAAATTGTTAAAATACTTCGACCCACATTTAGAATGCCCTTGAGCTAGAATTAAATATTAAAAAAAAATCCTAGACCCAATTTAGGGTCATTACAGATATAAATATATTAAGTTAAAATAAACCCAAAATATTAGTTTATATTTATGTGTATAAAAAAATAAAAAATATATGAACTATGCAATAGTTAACTATCGGTAATATTTATTAAATATAAAAAAAACTTATATTTTAATATTATAAAACTCAATAAATAAAGTAATTGTTTAAAAGATAATTTGTATATATTTTACATATAAAATAAATAATTTATTGTTAATAACATTTAAACTTAAAACTATTTCTAACATAGATTTAGTAGTTAATGATAATTTTTTTGAATTCTACATAAGTATTTATTTAGCATATATTAATTAATATTTGTCATTTCACTCAATAACTTTGAGTTTTGTCATAATTAATTAATCATTTGCTTAAAAATATGAAATACTAGTTTTTTTTTTTCGTCCACTATAGTTTTGTCAGGGCCCGCTCCCAGATTTCTCCCGCTAGCACAGGAAGTTCGAGAGAAGATCCATTTAAGATGGATAAGATGGATACAGAGATACTCAAAATTACCAATGAAATTGTTTTTCTGAATTTGCTCACTAGTAATATGAGCCAAAATAAATTATACCTTCGTTACATCATTAACTAGGGCTTACAGCCCGTACATTTTGGAAATGAAAGGCATCAAAACTTTAAATACAAAATGGCACCCTCTAATTAGGCTATCAAACTGCACTCATGGATCTTTGAGGCCGGGACATCTCTGTACACATCTAATCAAAATTTGCCCCAACATCTATCTTCCACTTCCCTGGAATGACAAAAGAAATAGAGTGAGCCACAAGGCTCAGCAAATATATAACAAATGGAAGATCCATATAACGATACCCGAAGGCATAAATAACTCAGAGTCAGAGAAAATCATTGCCCGACATCTAAACACCCATCTACGGTTTTTTAATGAAAATAATGAATTTTAATATTTAAGATTTTTATTTAATTTTAATTATATGATAATTATAAATATAAATTAAAACTCTTAACTATGAGTAAGAATAAGTTTTTTCAATAATAATAAAATTTTAAAAAAATTAATTTTGATTTCTTCCATAGTCTTAAAAATGTGATACCTTAAATATTAATTAGTATTGAAAAACCGTAGCATTGAAAAACCGTAGCATTTGACAAGCTTAAATAATTTTTTATGAATTTGTTAAGATATCACATTTTCAAGACTATAATATAATTATTAAAGTAATTAATAATTAATTAATCACTACCTTTGATTTAATGCAAGTTTTTGAGGGGAAAAACTCATCATTGATTGACACTTGGCAAAATACTTTATTTGACTATCATATTTTAATATTATATAAATATACATAGAATAAAGATATAAAAATAATATTTTAAATAAATGAATAATTTTCTATGACTTAATTAATAGTTTAAATTGTCTATTAATATTTCTCATAAAACTCATGCAAATTTAATACAAAACAATTAGCATTGAAAAACTCGTATATTTAAAATTTATTATTAATTTTACAATAATTAGTACATATTATTTCAAAACAATTGAAAGATTTAAATTATTAATGCAAATTACAAAATGTAAATTATTAATGCGATAAGTAGTAAATGCAAATCATTAATGCAAGTTTTGGGCGAAAATTTTATTACTACTTATTATTTCAAAGCAATTGAAAATTTTAAATTATTAATGCAAATTACAAAATATAAATTATTAATACAATAAGTATTAATTGCAAATCATTGATTAATGCAAGTTTTGGGAGGAAATTTCTTTTTTCAAGACTATCCTACTTTTATATATATAAAGATGCAAATTACAAAATGTAAATTATTAATGCAACAAGTACTAAATGTAAATCATTAATGCAAGTTTTGGGAGAAAATTTTATTACTACTTATTACTTCAAAGCAATTGAAAATTTTAAATTATTAATGCAAATTACAAAATGTAAATTATTAATATAATAAGTATTAATTGCAAATCATTGATTAATGCAAGTTTTGGGAGGAAATTTCTTTTTTCAAGACTATCCTACTTTTATATATATAAAGATGCAAATTACAAAATATAAATTATTAATGTAATAAGTACTAAATGCTAATCATTAATGCAAGTTTTGGGAGAAAATTTTATTACTACTTATTACTTCAAAGCAATTGAAAATTTTAAATTATTAATGCAAATTACAAAATGTAAATTATTAATACAATAAGTATTAATTGCAAATCATTAATTAATGCTAGTTTTAGGAGGAAATTTCTTTTTCAAGACTATCCTACTTTTATATATATAAAGATTTTGTAATTAATTTAAATTAATTTTTTAATTTCTTTTTAAGATTTTATATTTATTTTTATTAATTTAATTCAATTTAATTTTAATTTTGAATTATTTAATTATTTTTAAATTTAGCGGCGGTTAAAAACGGCCGCTAAATTAAAATTTTTAATGAATTTTTCCGTGGTTTTTAAAAAACGCCTTAATTAAATTATTTAATGAATTTATAATTTAATTTTAATTTTAAATTATTTAATTATTTTTGAATTTAGCGGTGATTTTTCAAAACTGCCGCTAAATTAAAATTTTTAATGAATTTTGTGGCGGTTTTTAAAAACCGCCGTTAAATTAAATTATTTAATGAATTTATAATTTAATTTTAATTATAAAGTATTTAATTATTTTTTAATTTAGCGGCGGTTTCTCAAAAATCGCCGCTAAATTAAATTTTTTAATGAATTTTGCGGCGGTTTTCAAAACCGCCGCAAATATTAATTTAATTTTAAATTTTAAATTATTTAATTATTTTTTATTTAGCGGCGATTTCTCAAAAACCGTTGCTAAATTTAATTTTATTTTTTAATTATTTAATAATTTTCTAAATTTAGCGGCGATTTTTTAAAAACCGCCGCAAAATTGAATGTTTTAATGAATTTTGCGACGGTTTACAAACCGCCACAAAATTTCATTTTTTGCGGCGATTTTAGAAACTACCGCAAAAAAATCACTGCTAAAAATCAATTTTTTTGTTGTGATATAATCAATTTGCCACTTAGTGACTTAAGCATCGCCTACCGGGTTATATGGCTATCTCACCCATGTCAGGCGCTCTTTAGGATATCCATTTCTTACCCTGCGCACTACAAAAAAATAGCATTTTAGCGGCGATTTCTTTGCGGCAGTTTCAAAAATCGTCGCAAAACTAGATATTTTGCAGCGGTTTTTGAACTGCCGCAAAATGCAGTTTTCGCAGTGTTTTTTGTAACACTTTGCGGCTGTTTCAATGAAACCGCCGTTAAATTTTAAGGATAATGAAATAATTTTAAAAAAATTAAAATAAAATTTTGCGACGGTTGGGAAACCGCTGCAATATTTTTTAATTAAATATTAAAAACTAAATTTTGTGGCGGTTTCTCCGAAACCGCCGCAAAATTTAAACAGAAAATTTAAAATTAAATAAAATTTAATTTTAACATATTGCGGCGGTTAGTAATCGATGCAATATTTTTAATTAAATATTAAAAACTAAATTTTTGTGACGGTTTCTCTGAAACCGCCGCAAAATTTAAAGAAAATTTAAAATTAAATAAAATATAATTTTGATATATTGCGACGGTCATCAACCGCCGCAATATTTTTTAATTAAATAATTAAAAACTATATTTTATTGCAGCGGTTTCAAGGAAACCGTCGTAAAACTTAAATAACAATTTTAAAAATAATTAAAATTTAAATTTAATTAATATTTTTATAAATTTTTAAAAATTTAAAAAAATAATAAATTTAAATTAGTAAGATTTTTATTTGAATATTTTTA
Organism: Diospyros lotus; assembly: GCF_014633365.1. Taxonomy (NCBI): domain Eukaryota; kingdom Viridiplantae; phylum Streptophyta; class Magnoliopsida; order Ericales; family Ebenaceae; genus Diospyros; species Diospyros lotus. The sequence goes on from NC_068339.1 coordinate 1,761,623, forward strand.
AATTATTAATATTTTATAAATTTTTTTAAAATTTAAATTATTTACAATAAATTAATTTAAAATAAAATTCTCATGTTGATTTCAATTCTTTCCAAATCACACATAAATTGATTCGATGATTTGTATTGTATAAGATCAATTTGAACTTTTCAATTTTATCTCCACAATTCTATGACTATTTACTATTTCAAACATTGAAATTCAATTATTTTAAATGAAATGAATTGAATTTTAAAATTTTTTTGTTTCCAAATATACTTATAAGGTTACAAAATTGATCAAAATTACTTTAATATAGTATTGTAGTAACTGAAATCGAAAATTCTTTTAAATATAAAGCAATTTAGTGTTTAGATAAAAAATGTACATAGCCGAGCGTGTGTATATCATTTTATTAGTTTACTTAACATTTATCTGTAATAAAATAATAGTCTCAAGGTGTGTTTGATTATATTTAGTTTACATGAAAAATAAAAACTACCATCTCTTGGAATCAATTTTTCATAGAAAATAGATTAAAATATGCTTTAAATGATTGTACTATAAAATTTAATTCTATAAAAAATATAGTGTGTCAAATAACGATAATGGAATTCACTTTTTGAATGTGATATTTTTTATGAAATTGTTATACTATCAAACACACCTTTAATGTTATTGATCACTTGAAAAATATCAATAAAACGGTACATCGATCTCTTTTAATAATTTTTTAATTTTTTTTCAGATAATGTCTAATATGAATTAAGTTTTACAAATAATTAAATTTAATATTTTTATATTATTTAAAAGTATAAATTAGTCAACAATATTAATTTTTGATATTAAATTATGTATATTAAATATAATTACTTTAAATTTCACAGTTAAATAATTAATTAAATAATCAAATAAATTATTTAACTAAAAAAACCAAATTCCCTCCCCCAATTTCCCATTACCCGCCTGCGCCAAGGCACCCCCAAATTCCCTCCCCCAATTTTACTCTCTCTGCGAACCCTTCTCGAACCTTCTCGATCTCTGTCTCTTCTTCTCCCTCGCGTCGCTAGCCCTCGCCCCCTCACTCGCTCTCGCCCTCTTGAGGTTGCCCTCGGCCTCTCGCCCGCCGTCGCTAGCCCTCGGACCCTCGCTCGCTCTCGCCATCTCCTCGCTCGAGCTCGCCCTCGGCCGCTCGCTCGCCGTCGTTAGCCCTCGGCCACTCGCCCACCGTCGCTAGCCCTTGGCCCCTCGCTCGCTCTCGCCCTCCCCTAGCTCGCTGTCGCTCACACTCGCCCTCGGCCCCTCGCCCGCCGTCGCTTGCGCTCACCCTCAGCCCTTCGGTCGCCATCGCTAACTCGCTCTAGCCTCTCGCAGTTCCTCAGGTTAGTTCGATTTTAATATAAGAGAAGATCTCTTGGTATTTGTTATTGTAAGACTTGCCTAATTTTGTCCCTGCAAAAACTAAACGAGGATGTTTAGTCAAATCATCAAATCCATCGATCTACAGATGATTAATGATAGTATAAAATAAACATGGTTTACCCTATATAAGAATTATACCGATGATTAGGTTCTCACTTAAGCTCAGTACCTCTCACTCAAGTGGCTGTCTAACTGTCTTGCTCTTGTATTTTATGTCTATTTGATGTGGACCTGGTGTTGTTTGGATATGGCGTGCAGATTATATCCACTCATTCATACCATACCCACCCACACACACATATGTATGTTTGTCTTTTCTTAAGTTGTCATTGTTTTAGGATGTCAAATTCATTTTCAAAATGGTGTTTGTTGAATATGAAATGAAATGTGAGAAACACAGTGTCACGAGAAGGATTCCATTTACCTATTATGAATTTCCTTATTGCTGTAACTTCATGTTATTTCTTTTTGCTACTGTAATTGTTAGATTGTATGATGTCATTTTCTGTTAAGAAGTTGTTAGCCCTAGGCCCCACACATAGTGGCTAGGAAAAAGACAAAAGGGTTGGTTGTAACAGAATTAGGGAGTAGGATCTGCTACAGCGGACCTACCTCCCACGGCTGGGTATATCTTCTTCCAAAGGTTATCTTGGGGGATTATGAATGAATTGAATACGGAAACACTCTCCCAAATTCTCTCTCTCTTTCACTAACTATCTCTCTCTCTAACGTATCCTTCCTCCTTCTACCTCTCTGTTCTTGCGCTGCTTTAAGCTTTCCAACCTATCGGAATTAGAAAGCAGACCATTGTCTCAGACCAGCCGTGACACACAGTTAAGTTAAGGTAATTTTGATAAATGAAAAGAGAAACACAGTTAACTCTATGATGATTGGGAGCCCCCCCCCCCCCCCCCCCACACACACTTTGGTAAAGAACGGATGTGAAATTATGGTAAAAAGAACGACTGTGAAATTATGGTAGTGTGTCCTTCCTTTCCCCATCTATAAACAATACCAAGAAAAACAAAGTACTCTTAACTCAGTGTGATTTGGCTTTCTTCTTTTCTCTCTAATTTAAATGATTGTTTCCTATGCTGACAAATGTTAGCATAATGGTGGGTGAAAGATCGTAATATGTTTTGTTTTTTTGTCTTTCATCATCTCTAAAATTAAAAAAAAAAACTCCTGAGTTTTACATTTAGTAACAAGAGATTATAATTATCTCTTTAACGATTAAAATTTTTGAAGATGAATTTATATAAAAATATATTTATATTATATATAAATTATGTAATTATAATACATGCTCATCAAGCTAGCGGTGCATGTAAAATATAATAATTAGTAATTGACTTTAATATATATAAATAAATATAGTTGGAGTATGATGCTCCAGCTTTTGAGGACTTGAACTAAATGGTGACAAAAGCACTAATTATAATCCTTTCATGGCTTTAATACTCGTCTCTTTTCAGTGTGATGTATTGAAAGTGATTCAAAAGTTGAGCGGCCCCTATTACACTTCCAATTCACTTCTCTACACATACCAATCACTTGTTATTTTTGGATCATTTATTCTAAATTTTTAAACTGAATTGCTTCATTTTTATTAAATTCTATTCGGATATATCCATCTTGATGATACATACACATGCACGTAAAAACAAAAAACAAAAATAATCAAATTAAGTAAAACATATGATTATTTGACAGAAACATCACTAAATTTTGGTTATTTAGGAAATTGGGTTGTCTACAAGAATAATTTTATTTATTTATTTATTAAAATATGTTATACCTTTTTCCTAAACATTTTTACATTAGTTATTTTGATTAACTCCAACTAAGTTACTTTCCAACCATGAAAAAGTAACCTTACATTGAGAGCAAAACTCACCATCAAGGAAGGATTAGAAGGTCTTTTCAAATTGATTCTCACTGCTTTTTTTATAAATATATTATTTCAAATTGTTTTAGTTTCATGTTTAGCTTTCTGTTGCTTTTTTCTGTTGATTCTCACTAAGTGTCATTTTTTGTTTTTCTTTTAAAAGAGGTAGAAATAAAAAATGACTACAAAATCTAATTCACCTTAAAATTTTGTTTTGTGTTTATATACTATCATGTAAGGCATGAAACCATCACATGCAATAACCAACAAACCTTGCACATTAGGTCAATACACAAAAATTGATGTATAAAGAGACAAAAGTTGAGCGTCTTATAGAGTGACAATAATTAGGGTCTCTATTGGAAAATTGTTATAGTTTTTAAATGCCTTTTATGTATGAAGTACGCATCTTAAAACTAATATGGATGTAATGTTTTCATATTGAGGTGTAGATTAGAGAAGCAGAATACAAGCTACAAGCTCTGTTTTAGTTGCATGGATAAGTCTTGGATTACAAAGCCACGAAATACACATGAATTTCAGGAAGGGGTGCAAGGATTTTTGGAATTTGCCTTTGCCCATCGGTCTGTTGAAGGCAAAATCAAATGTCCTTGTCCTGATTGTGTTTTTAGAAATTGGGAGACCAGAGCAGTGGTGTATGATCATTTGATTTGTAGAGGGTTTCCAACCACATACACTATTTGGTTTTGGCACGGGGAGTCAACTACAGGGGAAACTTCTAATAGCACACCTTCAATACAAAATCCCTTATACAGTCATGATCCAATACACAATATGATCAACGATGCTTTTGGGATATCTAGGGACCATGTGAATGTAGAAGCTTGCACATCGCATCAACCAGTACATGAAGGTGAAGAAAGGATGCCAGAATTGAATCAAGGACCTAATGAGGAAACTAAGGCATTTTACGATCTAATTAGGGATGGAAATCAAGAATTGTATGAAGGATGTACAAAGTACTCGAAATTATCATTCCTAGTAAAACTATATCACATCAAGTGCTTGTGCGGATTGAGTAACAAAGCAATGTCTATGATTTTAGAATTGTTAAAAGATGCCTTCGAACATGCAGAGATTCCTGATTCTTTTTATGAGGAGAAGAAATTAATTACCAAGCTTGGTCTTAATTACAGTCAAATACATGCATGTCCAAATGACTGTATGTTGTATTGTGGAGAAGATGAAAGTAGGGAGACATGCAAAGTATGTAACACGTCAAGATGGAAACAAAGTAGGAAAGGTAACCCGACGAACATGTCTGATGGGGGCAAGAAAAGAAAAAACAAACCTGTCAAAGTTTTACGATACTTTCCACTTAAACCATGTTTGCAAAGGTTATTTATGTCTTCTAAAACTGCTGAACATATGAGGTGGCATTCTGTGGATGGTAACAAAGATGGCTTGATGAGGCACCCGAGAGACTCTGAGGCGTGGAAGAGATTCGATGAAACACACCTTGAATTCGCATAAGATCCACGGAATGTTAGGCTTGGGTTAGCTAGTGATGGCTTCAATCCTTTCGGAACTTTGAGTACCAACTATAGCATTTGGCCTATGATTCTTATACCGTACAACTTACCCCCTTAGATGTGTATGAAGCAGACTTCCTTCATCCTTTCAATGATCATTCCGGGAAAGCAAATGCCAGGGAATGATATCGATGTTTACTTATGACCCTTGATTAAAGACTTGAAGGATTTGTGGGATGGTGGTGTGGAAACATTTGACGCTTCACTCAATGAAATGTTTAATATGCGCATTGCATTGACGTGGACAATTAGCGATTTTCCTAGACTTGGTAATTTATTTGGGTGGAACACACACACTGGTTCAGCTTGTCCAACTTGCAATTTTGACTATGTTGCCCATCATCTACCTCATAGTAGAAAGTGGAGTTTTATGGGTCATCACCGATTTTTAGAGCCAAATCACAGATTCAGGTTTGACCATGTTCACTTTGATGGTAATACAGAGTTTAGGAATCCACTAGTGGCACTATCAGGTTCAGAGATATTCAAGCAGTCGGAAAATGTTCATGTTACATTTGGGAAAGGGATAGAGGTTGAAGATAACAGAAAAAGAACTCGCCGAAAAAATATTATAGAAAGTGGTTGTCAACAATGGAGAAAGAAAAGTATATTTTTCCAACTTCCTTATTGGGAGTACAACTTGTTGCGCCATAACCTTGATGTTATGCACATTAAGAAGAATGTGTGTGATAATGTCTTGTACACCATTCTCAATGAAAGTGGAAAAACAAAAGATAATCTCAATGCTCGAAAAGACTTGAAAGAGATGGGCATAAGAAGTGATCTTTGGCCAAATGAAAATGGATAGTATCGACCTGCTTTATTTACAATGTCAAATGTCCAAAAAGATGTATTCCTTACAACTTTGAAGAATGTTTTAGTGCCTGATGGTTACTCAAGTAACATTGCTAGGTGTATTGATCTAAAGCATCGGAAGATATTTGGTTTGAAAAGTCATGATTCACATATTCTTATGGAGCAACTGCTACCAATATCAATTAGAAATGTGTTACCTAACCAAGTGTCTGCTATTTTAGTTGATTTGTGCTCAATATTTAGGCAAATATGTGGCAAGGTGTTGAATCCTCTAGACTTTGACAAGCTCCAACGTCGAGTCATTCTCACACAATGCCATATGGAAATGCTTTTTCCGCCTGGGTTCTTTACAGTCATGGTTCATTTGGTTGTGCATCTAGTGAATGAACTGAAGCTTGGAGGCCCAGTACATTATCGATGGATTTATCTTATAGAAAGGTAAATATTCTATATATCGTAATTGCTATTTGCCATTGGATTTTTGGTATATATGTATAACACTATTTTCTAATTGTGTTTTTTACTTTAGATACTTGAGACATTTGAAGTCCTATGTACGTAACAGGGCACAACCAGAAGGTTCCATTGTTGAAGGTTACTTGGCTGAAGAATGTTTGACCTTTTGTTCAAGATACTTGGAGGGCATTGAGACAAGATTCAACTAGCTTGGACGTGTTGATGATCAAACGACAAACAATGAATCATCTCAAGTTTCAATGTTTTTTACTGAAATAGGGAGATCAGTTGGGAGTACTTCATATTTCAACCTTACTCATATTGAGAAATGACAAGCACACAGATATGTGTTGATGAATTCAGAACTAGTCGATCAGTTTGTGAAGTGAGTTCGTACATAAAAGATATATAATTTATCAAAATCCCTTATTTTCCTATCTTGTTGCTTTAATGACTTAATTTTATATAGGAAATTTAGAGAGATAACCAAGAGAAGGCTCAGGAATCGAACACGATCAACTATAGAGATTGAAAGAATAGTACATCGAGAATTCGTTGATTGGTTCTCTAAGCGTGTAGGTTTACCATTGATATATTTTATTAAGAACAATATTTCAATCATGAAAAATTGTACTTATCGATTTCCCTTTGTTTCATTTTAGATTATGAATGATGAAAATGAATCCCATTCAAATGATCTTAAGTGCCTTGCACAAGGGCCATTGCAACGTGCCAGATGATTTAGTGCATATAATGTCAATGGATTCAAATTTTGAACTATGGAACGAGAACATAGTTTGAAAACTCAAAACAGTGGAGTTTTTGTGATTTCTGGAACAAGAAGTCATTCTAGAATCAATGACAACAACCCAGTTAATGGAGATGTTAATTATTATGGAAAATTGGTAGATATAATCGAGCTTAATTACTATAGTCGATTCAGGATTATTCTATTCAAGTGTAAATGGGCCAATACCATAACTGATAGAGGGATCAGACAAGATGCTTTGCAGTTTACTTTAGTGAATTTCTCTCGATTGATACATACTGGTGAGCGTGAAGAAGATGAACCTTATATTGAAGCTTCACAAGCGCAACAAGTGTACTATGTTGAAGATGTTGTAGAAAAGGATTGGAGTGTTGTTGTACATTTAAAACCAAGAGATTTGTATGATATGGGTGAAGACACTAAAGAGGCAGTCTATGAGAATGAGCCATATCAAGCACAAGACTTAGGGTTATTTTTTCCTAATGATACTGAAATTCTGTCACTTGCAAGAGCACAAATAGATGATGATCCAATGCCTAATGTTGAAAATGTTGATGATGAGGATGATGAGGATATGTAATTCTATGGATTTAATTAATGCAAATGTAGAATATTATATTACATTTTACTTTGCTTATTATATTGTTGCTAGCATTTTTTTATTTTGCCTTTCATTTTGTTTTGATTTATCTATACGTGCATGTTTTTCTCATTTATAAAAAGTTGCAACCATGATTAGGAAGAAACGTCTAAGGGATACCAAATAATTTTATTAAACAATTTTATCAAATAATTTTTTTTTTCATGAAATTCGAATTCTATCTTAGTTTAAAAAATAAAGATTTTTCTTGAAATCAATGAATTGAAATTCCTAAAGGGTGAGGTTTTCTCGATAATTCCTTTTTTGTGAGTTGGGGCATGGACAAAAAGTAAATGTTGTTCCGAAAAGTAAATTAGTAACTCTTGTATGTATCTTAAGATTGTCACTGTTCTAGCTCTTCACTTCAAGTTTTGTCAATAAATGTGTTTTTTGGAAGCTGCAGTGAGGTCCACTGATATGGGAAATGGCATTTTTGGTTGTGACATGACTTATATATGGGAGTTGACTTATGGCATATTAGCGGAAATATAACTAAGGAGTATGGGAAATTGGGTAAGTGCAGTATTGGGGATTATTACACAAAAGGTCGTTTGACAGTTCTGAAGCACTACCAAGTGCTTGGCGAATAACATATGGTTATGTCCTCAATTAAGAGGTCATTGCCGTAGGTGAATCTGAAGATAAATACTTGTGCATTTTCCAGTTGAAGGAAATGAAGTCAAGTACATTGTACTTGCTTCTCTCCCTTTTCAAGTCCCTTCTAACTCACAAAAGCCTCTTTGATGTTGGCTGTCCTGGCAACCATAATTGCCGGTGGCCTTAAACTAGAGACTTATAATCAACTTGTTTTTGTGGGTCTTCCATTTTTTATTTTTGCATTTTCAAGTAAGCTCTTTTTCAACTTGTGTGAATATGGTGACACAAACACATATATGCATGACAACATGATAGGGATGTTACAAACATATATCATACAAAACTATATTTTTTTTTTCCATAAGTCGTGTGTCAATTTCTTATGGTGATCCTTGGTAGTAACAGTTAAGTTCTGGTCACCGATTTTGAGTTGTTGAAAGAAATTAAACTTGACATGTAATGGTGGAATACTGGACAAACAATTATGGTATAAATGGATACTGTAACTAAACTAATACAATTCATTACATAAACATCTAATAAAAGTCCTTAAGCTGGAGCATTCTTAGCTTACAGAATAAATCAAAGAACATACTTATGCTGAAAAAGAAATGGAGCAACACCAAGTCAGTGTAATAATCCAAGGGTCATAGATTTCTAGTGTGAAATTGACAACATAGAAACAATTTCAGCTTAGTTAAACCCTTGGTATAATTGCATGTAATCACAATATCATGAATATTTGTTACTAGTCATAATTGTACCACCTGTTGAATGACAATAGAAGATAAAATAATCAAAAATGCACCTTGAAAGACCAAGCTGTATCACGATGTCGTTAAATCTGCTAAACTAAGCATGAGAAGACTGTTAGAGACCATTCAAGAATCTTTTTTAATAAACATACTTGTAAATTCGAATGACTGACAGAGATGATTGAATGGACAAGAAAATGAGGGTTTGGGGATATGACTAGCAGCGGAAAGTATCTTGAAGATCATTAGATGAATAAGATTGAATGAAAAATGGCATAGATGCTACTTGTGAAATGTGGCCAGACTATCAATTTGTGTAGCTACTGTGGTTGCTCCAGAAATTGGCTTATCTACAACAATTGCTACTATCTGTTGTTAGGACATCTGTTTGTCATAAAGGCTGCAAATGCTAAAGTGAAAAATGTATGAAGTTTTTCTTATGCATCAATAACAAAATGATTGAAGAAGCATATATAACAAATTCTAGGAAGAAATCATAGTTGCTGGATTTTTGTACCCAAAAAAATTACTATTACCTAATACTTCATGCTCAGTGACAGTCAATTAAAATATCAAAATTGTTAAATATATATTTCCCTTTTGTTTTTTCATAAGTTGAATGTAGCTTTCATATTCTTGTTTGTTTAATTTCTCTCATCTTTAGTCCTTGAATAATCAACAGGATGGCATTTGTGATGCATATGAAGAAGATACAATTCATTGAGAAAAAAGATATTTGTTAAGGTTGAATTAGTTATACTATAGTCTCTATGACTTGCTTTTTATTTAGTTAGATAAATACTTTTAGTAATTGCTATTTAGAAGTACAATAAAAAAAACTTACTGTTGTTGGGAATGCTTCCTCCATTTACTGGCAATGGAAAGTATGGAATTCAACAAGCTGAAATTGGTTAGAGAAGGATCTATTTACATTAAAGTTTGGCGACAGGCCGTGACTGTTTATTTTACCTGATAGGCTGGTACTAGTTTTCCATCAAGGCATTCTAGTGCATCATAAATATTTTGATAAACAACCTGGTTACAAATTGCTGCATTTATTGTGGTCACTATGGATGTGCAAGAAGGAAAATAGCCTTCATCTGTGGACCCTTGCTTTAGTCTTTCTTGTTTTATACTCTCTTCTGTGGATAACATAACTTTTATTTACTTGTTGAAAATAAATATTTTATACTAATTTGCTCTTGTTCTTGGATTTTTCTAGTCTGGATAGCACAGTTTGTTGTAATGTTTATTGCTGGTGATTGTACAAAAGGAAGTAAGTGTGCATGCAATGCATATGTATCTCAGTCCACAAGAAGTCTAAGGTCTTTGCTAAGGGAGCAAATACTCAAACATCATAAGTATGCATGCCCATCTTTCTATCTCTCTCTCTCTCTAAAATCATGTGCATAACAAATTAAGAAGTGGGCATTGCACAAAGATATATAGCAGCCTTGCTTATTAGTTCACTTCCTTGGTTGTAAAATTTTCCTGTCTGGGCATTGAGGGTTTGGCAGATTAGATCAATTTAGCTCACCTTACACTCATGAGTAATGTCCTTTTCCATATATATATATATATATATATTTTCTTCTTTATGCATTCACTTGATCACTTCTCCCACATGAAATGCAACTGCTGGTTGCTTAGAAGCCAGGGAATACATACTTCATGGGCCACCTCTAGTAACATAATTATGACATGATTTTTGTAATTTGGAATGCCATTTGTTTTGTAATTTTTGGTATTTTACGAGATTGTTTTAATTTTTTTAAGTTTAAATTAATTATTTGATGTTTTGACCATGTTTCTTACATTCCTCAAACCATTTAAACCACTAAGTAATGGCTTAGATAGTTCAAAACACGTGATGATTTTTTTATACTTTAAGAAATAGTCTAATTATGATTAGTGATTTAGTTTAAAAAAAACACTTTTAAAATCATCTAATCATCTAACAGTCATTACACATTCTTAAATTGAACTCTTAAATGTAGAAAATTATATTGCATTTTACGTCGCTTATTATTATGTTTCTCCTTCTACTTTATATATATATATTTTTTTTGCAACCATGATTAGGAAGAAACGTCTAAGAAAGACAGGCATTACTGATTTAGGTGGAGATGCCTCACTTCCCACACATGCTTCAGCATCATTATCAGCTCCACCACAACCCCCAGCATCATCCCCAGCTACACCACAACCTATAGCATCCTCCCCAACTCCACCGCAACCTCCATTATCTGCCCATGCCCCATCACAATCTCCAGGATCTAGGCAGACTCTATCAGAATCATCCACCCCACATCTATCTTAGGATTTTCTATCGACAGCTTCGTCTACATCACGCCATTACTGGACAGTTAATGTGATAGGTATGCACAAAATATTTAAATTGCGTGTAATTATTAAATACTTGCATTAATTATTAAATTAGCTATATGTATTTTGATTGACAGGTGAACAGGGAGTTATAAAACAAGAAAAACTACGGGTTAAGGATGTTTGGCTGCTTGCACATGGAAGGCGTGTCATGTTAGAGTTTAATGACATGCTCGCAGCGGGACTATTTGGAGGGATTTTATGGGAGCTAGCTTCTGATTTTGTCACTTTTCCTGTCAATTACGAAAGCTGGCATAAAGTTCCCAACGCATATAAAGATGAAATTTACAAAAATAGAGTCATGGTAATTATCTAATATTTGTTGTTTTGATATATTTTTCTGAATATTTTGTTATAATTAACATTGTTATTTTTTGAAGGAAAAATTTAATGTTGACGAAGGACATGTGAAGAATTTCATTTTGAGAAACATCGAAAAAAAATGGAAGGATAATAGATGCAAGTTATACCACGAGTACTATGATCCCACTATTTGTAACGACCGGGGTCCACATAGTAACATATTGTCTGGTTCAGGTCGCAACCAATCCCTGGTTTTATCGCTCTGGGATTTAATCCCAAAACGCGCGTCACTATGTAGAACACCCTCCGCACTTATATGCCCAGTTCCCCCCCTTTGCATAGCCGATATAGGATTCGGCTAAGGTGCTTACACACACCCCCCCCCCTTGGGACTTAGCGTCCTCGCTAAGGTTTGCCCCCACCACCGCACTCAGAGGCTCGGGGGTCGGCTCTGATACCATTATGTAATGACCGGGGTCCACATAGTAACGTATTGTCCGGTTCAGGTCACAACCAATCCCCGATTTTATCGCTCTGGGATTTAATCCCAAAACGCGCATCACTATGTAGAACACCCTCCGCACTTATATGCCCAGTTCCCCCCCTTTGCATAGCCGATGTGGGATTCGCCTAAGGTGCTTACACACACCCCCTCTTGGGACTCAGCGTCCTCGCTGAGGTTTGCCCCACCACCGCGCTCAGAGGCTCGGGGGTCGGCTCTGATACCATTTTGTAACGGCCGGGGTCCACATAGCAACGTATTGTCCGGTTCAGGTATCAACCAATCCCCGATTTTATCGCTCTGGGATTTAATCCTAAAACGCGCGTCACTATGTAGAACACCCTCCGCACTTATATACCCAGTTCCCCCCCTTTGCATAGCCGATGTGGGATTCGCCTAAGGTGCTTACACTATTGGTCGAGAGGCAAATCTTGCAAAACATCCACCAGGAATCTCACAAGACCAGTGGGCAAATTTCATTGATTATCGTGCACGCAAAAAAACTAAGGTGATGTTACTAATCTTGCTTATAAGAGTACTACTCTTTATACAACTAAATAAGTATAATTCAAGTAATGATGTTCTTGTTGAATATCTAGGAGATGTGTCTACAAAATAGTGAAAATCGATCCAAATTGACAATCCCACACACTGGAGGATCAAAGAGTCTGGCAAGAAAAAAACATGAGATGGTAATATTACAAAAATTTATCCTAAGTATGAATTTTTCATTCTAACATCAACTAACATTTATGTGAAATTGTTCTAAATTATAGGAAATTGAGAGTGGTCAGCCAGTGAGTAGGGGTTTATTATACATCGCGACACATAAGAAGAAAGACGGATCTTTTGTGAATGAAGGGCATGAACTATAAGCGTAAGTTTTGACACAAACTTAAACTTTACTTTCAAATTTATTTGTTTTTATAGTGTTTGTTTCTAGACACCTTTTACTTTTGTTTCCCAGTTATATCGTAATTCTTAGACCTTTTGTTTGTTAGTCTTTGTTTATTAGAGTCTGAAATTGGTCCCTCTTTAAATTATTAATTTGCAAACATAAAATAACAAACTATAAAAGCAGAAACTTACCACAGCCCTATTTTGTAGAAGAAACAATCTTGTCTTGGTTCTTAACAGAAAAATTGTTCTAAAGTCTTGAGTACAGTTTATTCTTTAAGACTTGGAAAGCCTGCCAAACTTGAAATACTTCATGCACTTCCAGCCTATTTGCTACCAGAAATGGATAATTCTATGGATTTCTCTTCTTAAAGGAAGCACGTCAAGAACATGCCAAATTTATTATGTCAAAATGAAGTTAAAAAATCCTGTAGCTGAAGTTTTACATCTCCAGGAGCACCCCTACTAGTTCACTAAAGAACAAGTGTCAAATGGATAGATTGAGAAATGTAGTTCTGTATCTCCATAAGGAGTCCTAACAGGCTTGAAATCAACAATCTTTACTGTTAACAGTGACAAACTAGATTGAAATTGGGGTCCCAAACAATTGTGCTTGTTAAATTAACTACAAAATTAAAAAAAAAAAAAAAAAGACTCCTTGTTTGATGTTATATTTTCAGATTATAGAAACAATCTCTGGGTTCTAAGTGCTGTTGTCCCCCCAACCACCCAATACTTACTGATGCTATATTTAAATTTGGAACTTAGTAAGTTGTTTAATACAAGTCCGGTGTTACATATATTAGAAGTGTACAGTGTGATGCCTTGTATGTGCAATTCTATGTAAGGGAATAAGAATTTAGTTTGAAAGCACCCATCTCATCATAAAAAATAAAAGAACAACAACTAATGCCTCGTCTATTCATTTCTATGTGGGTGAATATGAATTTGCTTTTAAAATCACCAGCATTAAAAAAGGACAACAAATGCTTGACTAGCAGATGAACGTGGTTCTTTGAGGGTGCAACTTTGGCAAATAATAGATGCTCTCATGCTTCCTGGACTGGCTTCTACGTGGCTGCAGTAGGTTAGAGAAAAGAACATGACAGAAATTGTATTTTAGAAACTTTTTGAGTTATGGAGCTTTGCTTCCTGTAATGCCTCTATTTGCTCTTGGCTCTGCTCGTGCTCATGCATGGTTCAACCAACACAATTTTCCCTCTAATTTGTTGGCGCTTTTTTATGCTTTAGGATTAAGTCACTTGCGGCCCCTTTGGTATCTGAATTAAATTGTAATGTGATAAAATAATAATGGGACTAAATAATAATGTGTCACATTTGGTAAAAGGGGTATGACGTTATAACTACTCCATATTTGGTGCAGTAAGGAGTATTAATAGCATGTTGAATCCATGTCAAAATTGCTTTAAACATGGAGGTCGTGGTTTGTTTTAGTATCACAGGGAAAGGAATGGATGAATTATTTGAGAATAAGCTTTGCTCCCCCATCTTGCGTCTTATATATCTGTCAGTTGTGGTGCAAAGGATTGCTTGAGTTGGAAGGTCTTCAAGGAATTAATGGAAGACTTTCCTGATTAAGATATTCCGTTATTGGTGTTTTTATCCTATAAAGTAAGGGTAACAGTCAATTTCTCATTGGTCCTTTGTCCGTGACTTCAGAATGCTGGTGTATCCTCCAATTGTTTTGTTGGAGCAATGCTTTAAAACCCCACTTCTCCCTCCCTTCTTCTCTGTGATTCTTAAATCAATGATTGAGGCCCACCTGACTTGACTTGCATCTCCGGGGATATGGTGGTAGCTTTAGGCCTTTTTTCTCAATCATATGGTGGTTGGTACCCTTTGATGACTGGTGGCTAATGCAAAATTATTAGTCATGGCTTAGCAGAATTCAAATAGTTATTGTGTTGGTATTGATTCTTAGTCTTTAGAGTTTTTTTTTTTTTTAATTTTTTCCTTGGTTCATTCACTGCGTTCTCATGGACCTCTAAGTTTTTTCATCTCTATTGCATGCTATATATGTTTCTGGCTTGCATTTTATAGCAACCAACTTGCAATTTGGAGGGAGCCACTATATTTCAAAATTTTGTTCTATTAATCTATTTGAATTGTGATTACACAAGGCAACTTAATTGAAATGAGTTAGTATTTTTCCAAGTCGTAATTTACTTTATTCCGTGTGTGATGATATGAATTTTTGTTGTTTGAAAGTGTTGTATACTTTTTTGTTACTTTCCAACTCTTTTCACCTTTCTTTTTTGCTCTCCTCCCTCCCTCTCACTGGTTTCATTTTTCCTTCTGTGAAGATTGAAAAAATTAAAATATAACATCAAACAATCTCTGGGTTCTAAGAATAGACATCATAGGTGTTTGAATTTTTTGCTTGAGGGTTGAAAAATATTAGAACCCATACACACACAAAATAAGTATTGAAAAATTGGATACTGACATCATAGGTGTTTGAGATATCTTGGATGTTTAGTTTCATTATAATACCTACAGATAAGGGGTATTTATATTCGTATATATTTTTTAGTGTTATGTTAGTAGGGTTTGTTAAGGTAAAGTATACTTGTAAAGTTTGTCTCATGTGTTGCAAAATTTCCTCACTAATGCTGCTATAGATGTCTCATTCCTGATAGTTCTCTTTACTTTCCATTTCCTTAATATTTTTGGCAATCATGTTTCATGATTTTATTTTGTCTTATTGTTTGCGACTCATTGTGACCATCCTAGTAGCTATTCTTTGGACCTTTGATTGAAGCAAGGTCTGTTTCTGATATACAACTGCAGCCTAGAAAACGTTTCTCAACTTACTGCTATGCTAGACCGAGGCCAAGAAATTGGTGGCTTTCTGTGGTCACAACAGCCTCTTATTTTGTTTTAACTACTTTCAAAATGAATGATTGTTGAAGTGACAGTTGTATTCATTAAAGACCTTCTAGGTCTAATGTGACAGCCCTTATTTTACTTTCTACCAGAGCAGTCCGAGCAAATGCTTAAAATGAAAAATTATTGTGTACAGACAGACAAAGGCATAGGTTGAAGTCTAAGGTGTTTGAAAAAAAATAAACATAATGTTAGTAAAATCGATGGCATGGTAAATAGGATCTTACCTTGTTGAGAACCATATGCAAATGGTTAACTATTAGAACAAGTTGTGTCAAGCAGCTTGAGACCTTCCTACGTATTTGAGTAAATTCACTATGTATTCTTTGAATTTTGATTATTAAGCTTCAACATTTTTAAATTTTGAATTTTACTTATATATTTAAAATTTATGACTGTTGTGTAATGTGAGTGCCACTGTTGTGTAATCAGCTTGATGATGGTCATATCTTATCTGTCAATTCATTTCTTTCACTTCACTTTGTTGTAATGTTCAAAATTTATGACATCAGTTGATTTCCAATTTGATAGGGGAATTTTATGTCAAGTAGAAAAACATCCATATTTATATAGAAAATTTTTTGTGAGTTGATTTGCTGGTGTTTGTTGTAATTGATATTGATATTGTTTTTTAATCCATACATATACAGGACAAAATTTTTTACATTGAGAGCTAAGACACATCTCCACAATCAGTCTCCTTACACGATTCACTTGCTCAAGTGTTAGGAAAAGAACACTCAGGTCGAGTCTGAGGGTTGGGATTTGGTCCGAGTCCAAATCAAGTTTTTGGGACCATTAGTCAATTGAATGGGAGATCTTCGTCTTCCAATAATACCAGTTATCAAGAACAAGTGAACTTTTTGATATAAGAATTACAAACTAATAAACAAAAGGTTCAAAGTTTAGAGTCACAGCTACAAAATGTTCAAGGTGTAATGAGTTTTCTTTTGACAAACGTTGTGGCGAATATGCCACCTGAGATTGTTACGATGCTCAATTCAATGGTATGTTAATTCTAAAATTATTAATTTTCATTGTTCATTTTAAGTGATTGTTTATGTTTATGCCTACAAATACTTTTAAGAGTATGTTTTTATATTTTGTATACATCTAATACAATTTTAATTATTTCAGGTACCGGATACGAATAGTGGACAAGCTTCACTAGCAGGAAGGCGATCTTCAATATCTAGTCATAACGTTCATGATCTACCACAACCTCATCCACCACAACCTCCAGACTAACAAAATTGATGTACTGTTAAAATATTTGAACAACTTGACTTCTAAACTTTTTAAATTTCATTTTGATATGTAAGTCTATTTTGATTGGACTTTGATATGTTACATGTTTGGATATTTAAGTTGGAATCTTTATAGTTTGTTGATTAAATAGATGTACATATTGTGTTTGTGAATTTGGTGTATTGTGTTTGTGAATTTGGATATTTATGGGTCATTTAGGTATGTACACAGGTAATCAGGTGGGTCATTTAGGTACACAGGTACTTCAAGCAGGTGTTATTGAATACAGCGGCGGTTTAAAACCGCCGCTATATTTTTAATGAATTCATTGTAGCGGTGGTTTCTTAAATCGCCGCAAATCGACTACTACATAAAAATATAGCGGCGATTTTCACTATAGGTTCATTTGCCGCTAAATAAACTTGTTTTTTAAATTATAGCGGCGGTTCTGAAACCACCGCTAGTTATGGCGGTTTAATCAACCGCCGTTAGTTACAGCGGTTTAGAAACCGCCGCTAAAAATGTCACCTAGCGGCGGTTATACCAGCGGTTGCTAAAAATCGCCGCTAAATGCCGCACGACGGTTGTATTAGCGGCGGTTTTAAAAACCACCGCTAAATCACTTAGCGGCGTTTAAAAACCGCTGCTAAAAACCAAATTTTTTGTAGTGGCGGTACATAACCACTGTGCAAAATAATAGGTGCGCAAATAATAATGCCATGCAGTGCTCATGAGATCTTACATAAATATAACACACATGCTCCATTATAGAAATGTACACATCATGCACATTTAAACATTCAATAACATATTCACTCATGAGCCCATTCATGCACATATACATATCTTCAATCACATCCTTTTATGGTCACTCCATTTTATTTAAGGGTAATTATTTATCTAGAGTTATCAATGCATCTCCCATGCATGTAGACTCCATGAACATACCAACACTACAACATATTTTGGTTTTCTCTACGAAATTTTTCGTAGTTAAAAATTCAATTTTTGTAGCAAAAACTAATTAGCTACAAATTTTTATTCGTAACGTGAATCGTAGCCAAAGCCTCGTAGCTAATAGTATTTAGCTACGATTTAATGTTTCGTAGGAAATAATACACTTTTCTCTACGATAAAAAAAACGTAGAGAAAGCATTGATTTTCTACTACGACATATATCGTAGCTAATTATACTGATTTTCGTAGTTGATGATGGCGATTTTCGTAGCAGATAACACAACTTTTACTACGAATGTCAAATTGTAGAGAAAATATTTACTTTTTACAACATCAAATCGTAGCTAATTATGTCAATTTTCGTAGCAATTAGTTTTCACATGCCAATTTTCGTAGCAAATTAATTTTCTCTACCAATATTTTTATAATCAAAAGTTCAATTTTCGTAGTTAATTCTATATATAATTAATATATCACTACCATATCACTAAATTTAATTTCGTAACAAAAAAAAAAATTCTTTTTTTGGAAATAATATTTTTCTCTAAACCTTCATCAATCCTTACAATCTATATAAATTTAAAGCACAATATATAACTTCAAAAATTTTCAATTAATTCCATAACATAAAATTAATGTTAACCACAATCTTCACAATCTCCAACTGTTTTAAATCTAAGTAGTACATAATATCGATACATGTAATGATAGCAACATTAAATCCTAAAATGAAAATGGTTAAAAATTAACACAACAGAAAATTTAGCTCCAAACGTATTTCTTCCTCTACTACTTATGCATATCGAGAACCTAAAAAACAAAAGAAAACAAAAGATCAAACAAATTAGTATAATTTATTACAATATGAAATATTTATTATAATTTGAATAAAGAAAACTAATCATATTGATAACTTAAAAATGCATTTAAATCACTTACCATGAGAAATTATTCAGTAGAGTCAAAATCACATAGACCTTAGACCATTTTTTGGCAGACACCAACTTTTATCCATGGCAAAAGACATTTTTTGAATCACATTAAAAATAAAATTAAATTAAGAGTAAAGTAATATCATCAGGCATAATTAAATTATACTTTGCAATATAAAGCTAAGGTGGACCAAGGACAAATAGTAACAAATCAATTGTTTCGTTGCATATAACAATAAACTTTCATGCAGAATCAATGCATGCATAATTTTTGTTGAATATATTCCACTTTGAAACTCTAATACTTATTGTATCACTCACTGTTTCACGAGTTTTCTCTAAGGACTTTTGACAAACAGATGGTACATGCAAAGATTAAATATATAGTGTGCTTGTACAACTAATTAAATATAGGCATTTTATCAAACATATGGTATACACAAGGATGAACCATAAGCATTTTATTAAATATGTGATGTGCTTATATAACTAAAATAAAAATAATGAATCCAAACAATAAGGGCAAAAACAAAAAAATCAACTCTGGACACACAGATGATTACAAGGAAGAAAAGTACAAACCGGATTACTGCTTGCTTGCGTCTTCAATTCTTCCTGCTGTCTCCAATTGCCTTTTAATTAATTTCATTGTGCCTTCTTCAATTTCTTTCTTCTCTATGCGTTCTTCAATTTCTTTCTGCCCTTTTAATTTCTTTCACTGTCCGCCGGTGCGCCGCTTCCATTCCAAAAATTCCTTCCCATCCTTTCCCTTTATAATATCTTATATTATATATGCGCTGGGCAGCCCTAAGGCCATCCCCAATTCACGCCACTTTAGTACAATATATAATAATATATAATGTATAATATATAATACATATATATAAATATTATAATATAATATAATTAATATATTATTAATTATAATAACTTTAATCATATAATAATATTAATTATTTAAAATATTTATTTTTTTAATTAATAATATTAATTTTAAAATTAATTTTATAATATTTTTTCCTTTATTTCTTTTTTTAAATACACAATTTGCACGATAATTCCGTGAAAAAATTTGAGAGTTTGGGAGGTTTATTTTTAATTAATTTGAATTTTTTAATTGCATATTTTAGAGGGAATTTTTCTCGTTTATTTTTTTATATTTTTTTAATTTTTATTATTTTTTATTTGAAAATATTAAACTTATCTTTTAACTACAATTTAATAATTTTTTAACAAAATCTTATTTTTTTGCTACGTAATTTTGAATCGTAGATAAAACTTTCGTATTGAAAAATTATATTTGGTGACAAAAAAATTTAGCTCATCTAAATTATCTACGATTTAATAATTACGTAACAAAATATTAATTTTTTACTACGAAACTTATAGCGTAGATAAAATTTTCGTAGCAAAAAACTATATTTGGTGGGAAATTTTTACCTCCGTTTAATTATCTACATTTTAATAGTTTCATAGCAAAATATTAACATTTTGCTACGAAATTTGTTACGTAGAAAAAAAAATCGTAGAGAAAAGGTTATTTTGTTGTAGTGCAACCAAGGATATTTCTTAACAATCTCCTAATTGATTATTATTATACATCCTCATGCAAGTCAATTGTATTTTTATCTTATGAATCCCATGTATTTACATATATATATATATATCTTCAAACACATCTTATCATTTAGAGGATTGAGGGATATCTAAGGAAGCATTTAAAAATAATTTACTTTAACACTCTCACTTGATTTGGGATAAGAAAAGATTTAATCAGCTCAAATCATATCCAAAATATATGATATTATATATCAAATCAAAGCCCTCGAAATCTAGTTTATGACACTTCAAACGGATCGCAATTGCGAGTTCTACGTCAAAAGTTATGGCTGAAAAAGCGAATCATGCACAAAGTAGTCAAAACAACAGCCGAGTCGACTCGACGGAAATCCGAGTCGACTCGCCCAAAACTGAGTCGACTAGGCCCGAGTCGACTTGACCTCCTGAATGAGTCGACTTGGCCGAAAAGGAAGGAAAAATGCCAAAAACCCATCGAAAACCCACAAAATGGCCACCAAATCTTCTAAAACTTCCATTCTAGCTTCCTAACCCATCAATGTCATTCCTTGAAGGAAGAATGGGGTGAACAAACCCCAACGAAGCCATCAACAAGACCCAATAAAAGCTTGACATAATAATACGTAACATACAGATCAAGGAAAAATGGCAAAATATACAACTAATACCAACAATACTTTTAACCATGAGAAGATAACAAGTTATGAAGCATTTTGACATCATAATAAACAAGAAGGACAAGCTTGCACAAAAGAAACCAAGAGTGCAAGGAGAACTTGCCTTTGATGATATTTGAACCGAAGAAGAAGAAGCTTGCTCTTCTTAAATATGAAAATCCTCCTTCTTGAAGCTTCACCCAAGAGAAGAAAATGGAGAAAATAGCAAGGGAAAACAAATGAAGAGAAGGAAGAAGAGGTTCACGAGAGGGAGGGATTGGGAGATGAAGAAATGAGGAATTAAACAAGGCATGGAGAGATGAGGGGGAGGAAATGGCTTGCGAACCACTCTCACCTTGGCTTTTACCAATATACCCCTCACATAAAACACACACACACAAATATCCAAGCCCCTAATGGTCATTTGCATTTTCTCATTTTCTTTTCCCATTTATATAATTCCATCTCTCACTATCATACACATGGGCCTGAGCCCAAATCAAAAAGTCCGTTCATATAAATACATGGGCCCAAGCCTAACTCATTGGCCCAATTACATATAATGGCCTATTTCCATTAGCCCACTCAAAGGCCCCAACATAACCTCAAGCCCAATGGGCTTCACAACATTACAAAATTTAAAATATACAAAATCCCCTCTTGGTTCAACAAAAGCTTCCAAAGCCCAATCCATTAATTTAATACTTAATTTATTTACATAAATTTTGTTACATAAAAATATGCACACATGTATATATATATATATAATGCCCAGACCCACTTTACTAATGGCCCAATTCATTTTAGACCCATGGGATTTCTCTAAACCCATCACATTCATTGACCTTAAACACCTGGCCCAAATGGGCAACCCAATTTATGAATTTAAATACATATATTTTGATATATAAGAATATTTCCCAACATTTAATTTAATAGAGCAAATCTCCAAATTTTCATAATTAAAATATTAATAAACTTCTAGACCTACTGACGGGTCGTTACAAGTTTAGTAGCACTTCACATACATATGTTTCTATTTTTAAATTACATGCATTTGTTTTTATTTTTAAACTACATGCATATGTTTTAGTATTTACTTTGAATTTTGTAATAACATTTTAAATTAAGATTAACAATATATATATATATATATCAAACAAACATAATGAGACTATACATTTTCCTATAAATTAATGTCTATGTAATATATATCGAACATGATCTTGATTACTCATCAAATTATACATAATTTTAAATATATTTTTTTTATAACCACATTAAGAAAATAATTCATAAGTTTGAATATATTTGTTTATAAATACATTAATAAAATGATTCATAATTTTATAAAGATATTGTTTAATATAAAAGAATCAAACTTGATATTATTAAATAATATCAATATATCATTAATAGAATGTGTTGATAAAAATATTTGTTGTGACTTAAAATTAATAAACTAATGCATGACTTTATTGTACTTGATTAATGTTTTAAAATCTTGATATATTACACAGTTAACACTAAAAATAAGACCTTTTACTAGTTAATAATAATTTTTAATTTCTGTTTGTTTAATCAATTTTCTTTTAAAAATTCCTTCAGAATAATTTGGTTTCGAAGTAATCCTAAACAATAAATAAATGAAATTCATATGGTCGAGGTACATTACTAATATATATTTATTTTAATTAATATATGAAATGATAAAATAATTTTTTAATTATAAATACTTAATTCATATTGAATATATTTAACTAATATCATTAAATATTATACATTATAGAATTAAAGGATTACATAACAATTTAATTAGGCTAGGCTAGCACTCTACTTGTTGATTTGTTCTATTGGAACAATTTAAATCTAATTATAATTTATTTAATAATCTTATTAGTCATTGAAATAGAAAAAATAAATAATTCGTTAGAAAATAGAACGATAACTATATTTTTTCTGTACAACAAGATTATAATTAATTACTTAACAGATTTATTTGAGCCAATAATTTAATTATATAAATTATTGATTTTAATTTCATGAAATTTCTCAATTGTTCATATCAATTTGTATACTAGCATAGCACGTATATTCAATGAGTCATCAATTAATTTTAAAGTGACACATATATTATTATTTTAGTATAGCATTTTAATTAATTGATTGACTTTATAAGTATATTATTATCCTAATATAATATTTTTATAATTTAAAATTATTCTAATATTTTGTTTTCCTCTAGTGCACGTGTTTATATTTTGATCTTATATCAATATACTTTGAATGTTGTATTAAGATTTTGAATTAATAGTATACTTTATATATATCAAACATGATCAACTTGTACATTTATGCAATAATGTATTTTGATATTTTAATTTTTTATTAATTCAACAAACAAGTTAGAGAGTTGATTTTGATACTATTATTATCCATTTTATTTATATCCAATTAGTAGAACAAATACATATATTTAATTATTATTCATAATAATATGAATAGTGTACTAAAAAAATAAATTTAAAAAATTGTAATTTTCAAATAAGCCTATAAATAAGTTATAAGTTTATAAATAAATAACATATCAATATATAATATTTTAAATATGTTACCTTTTATAACATATAAAATTATTAATATTATTATTATTATTATCTTAAAAAGTATGCTTTTCAAATGTTACAAATGTGTGAGTAATTGTTTATAAATTACCCACATAATTACAAATGTTATATATGTATGAGTATTCATGTATTTATGATGTTATACTTAAATTACAAAATTAAATCATTTTAATTTTTATAATTTAAAAATATTTATTTAGTTTTAATTTATTTATAAATACAAATAATAAACCATCAAATTTTATTTCTTATAAAACATGAAAGGGAAAATGTGTGCATATGAATATTTTTTTTTAATTTTATTACAGTATTTTTATAATAAATTTTTGATATATAAAAAATATTAATAAAATAATATTTTTTTTCATAATTTAAAATATGTATTAAATTATGAAATCACCCCCCTCCCTCCCCCCCCACCCCAAACGCCAATATTTTTTTAATATAAAATATGTATTAATAATTTGTTAAATTTTTAAAATATAATATTTCTTATAATTTTCTTTTATAAAAAAACACTTTAAAAATATTCAAATTTAATTAATAATTAATTAATAAAAATAATAAAAAAATAAAGAAGCCTACCGACCTACAAACCCATGCCCTCTTCTCTCATGTTTCCCATGCGCCCTACAAACTCATCCCCTCCCCCTGTCAATCTCGAAATCCCCTTCCTCCCCCCCAAAAATTTTCCATTTCCCTAATTCCTGCAAACCTATCCCATTTTCCCATCTCCCATGCCAAGCCTACGTCTCAGTGCCCTTTTCTGTCCCTCTCCATTTGCCTTCGTCGCCCTCGCCCTCCCTCACCGCTCCCTCGCTGGCCGCAGTTGTTCATTGTCGTAGCCTAGTCGCCCTCAGCTTCATCGCTCGCCTTCACATTCTCCCTCGGCCGCTGTCGCTCGCCGTCGCCACCCTCACCGTCCTTGTCACCCCTGCCAACGCCATTCTCTGGTATATGTGTATGTATTTTGTGTGTTTACATACATATTGTAACGCCCTGTTTTCTCGGCCATGTTATATATCTGGACAATTCTGGGACAATAAAATTTTTTACTTTCAAACTAAAGTTAAATCACATGATTCCTCATATCCGTCCTAGAATTTTAAAACATTTTTCTCGAAAGAGAATTATCATACACATCAAATGCGGAAGCAATGATCAAAACCTGATATCTTAACATTGATCATAAATCAGTTTTTACATCTTCATTAACCATAAGGATATAAATCAACATTCTTCAAAACATTCAGAATTCAAAGTAGCAGAACTTAAATACATGGGCTACATAACATACATTTCATTCCTCATGCACTTTGCTAAGTGTCATTTCATGCCTTATTTATCCTCGTATTTGCTACAATCTCTATGTGGAACATTTGAATATTCCAGGAGTAAAGCCCAAATTAGATGATGAATCATCTAAATAAGGGTACAGAAAACGTATTTCGTGTATAAATGCAATGTCTTACTCATCGTAAGGGTCAACTGCACCTTTCATGCTACTCACAATTTTTGCAGCCACCTATTTCGAAGCCGGGATGTATGGGTGCACTCTTGGTAAAGCAGCGGTGCTAGTTCTTACTCCTTACAGCCACAATGCGCGTGAACAATGATATCAACGTATATTTATGCATTTCATAGTCATGTCATGCATGCAGTCTACGTGATAGATACATATCAGAGCATGTCAATATGACGAAAGCATTCCCGATGATTGGTTTTTTAAACATAAATCACTTACGAACCAAACATTTTCCATAAAACAAAATCCAATTGGGAAGTACCACTTACATTTTCAAACTTATCAAGCTATCTCGATATTCGTGCCTTGCCTCAAAATACGTGCATCGCCTTGATTTGTGTACCAACCTCAAAATTTTCAGAAGTCGCTTCAACTTAAGCCTCAAAGTATCCTAATCACCATAATTATTTAAATAAGTATTAAAACCTATTTTTTCATAATTTCTTGTATTTTTTTATTTTTCTCTCTATTTCTTCATATTTTTCCTCAATAAATTTAAACTAAATATTTCTCAAGTATTTCCTCAAATATTTTACTATGAAAATTCATAAAATAATATTCTTGAATTTTTAAAATTTTTTAGCAAATTTTACTTACCTTAACTTAGCTTCCTCGGCTTTCTCGATATGCATGCCCTGATCTTAAAAAGCGCATTGTAATGACCCAAATTTATTTATTTATTATTACTACTAGTATTGCTATTACTATGATTATTATTCTCATTATAATTATTATTAGTATTATTATTAACATTATTATTACCTATTATTATTATTAGTTGGAGAACATACCCAGCAACTTTTGTTGCCCACCTCCATTTGCTGCAAGTCCCTAAGCCATTTTATGCATCCGATTGAGGCGGTGGTTTGCAGTGGATTTTAAAGGAATGTGTCCACGTGTAGAGCTGGGAGTTTGAGTGGAAGGGGAGAGAGAATTGAGTGATCAACTGGGTGTGTTGGCGAAGAAGAAGAAGCAGCGAGGAACAGGGAAGAAGAAGAAGAAGAAGAAATTTCCAAGCAAGCTCTCCTCCTCCGAGTTACCTTTGATTTCTAAGTTAGTTGTGTATAAACCTAGTTGGGAAGGGTGCGCCATAGATTATGTGCGTTGATTCCGTGTGGCTTCCTGCATATACATATATACAACCAAGTGTGAGCAGGGGCAGCTGAGAGTGTGCGGGTTCCATTTCTTTCCTTGTTGCTCTTCCAATGTCATTCTAGCTTGTAAGCTTTTCGTTAATGGCTTGGATGTTGAGTTGCAGTAAGTTTAATTATATATGGATGAACTATATATGTATATATATACATACTATAACAGGCAAGCAACCGTCTTTCCCGAGGCCCAGTTTAAGCTTCTCTTCGCTGCTTTGTTTCACGTTTCAGCTGATGTAGTGAGTTGTGTAAAGCAATCCATAATCTATACAACCCCCTTAAAATCCTAACTGCTGCACTGTCAATATATATATATATATACATATATGTATACAATACGTTTGGTAATGGCAGAAGTTACCGTAGCTATTGCCTAGTCATTTATATATATAAATATGTTGCTACCTAGTTGCTTGACTTTCATTACAGACTGCTATGCATATATATATATATATATATATATAAGTTGTATATAGGCTCCCCTGTGCCTCGGCTCTGCTCCTACTGAGGTGTTTCCATAAATATATACTCGTGGAAGGTGAGTACATAACTTTTGGAAGTAGTATTTAAAGTATAATTCAAATTTAATTAGCAAATGGGGTTTGAGTGTTATGTAATAATATATTATGATAAATGCATTATAAGTGTGAATTGATAAGACGTATATGTATGTTTAGATAGAAGTTATATTATTAAATAATAATTGAGTGCTTAGATATTTATATACTAGGGAATGCCTGTGCCTAAAGGCACGGTGTAAATAATATTAAGATTAAAAAAATAATAAAAAATAAAAATTAAATTAAAAAAATACTTTACAATTTGAATAAATTAAATTAAAAGTTAAATATCAAACAATACATACCAATTAGTGTTATTACTGCCAATCAAATATAAAAAAAAATATCAAATACTAATTAGTGCTATTGCTGCAAATAGAAATTAAAATTAAAATACACACCAATTAGTGCTATTGCTGCCAATCAAATTATAATTACATAAAAAAAATAAACATTATATTGTCATTCACCAAAAGAGTGGGTTAAACTTTTACAAAAAATAGGTTAAACCTTTACAAAATATGTATGTTTTACAAAAAATGTGTCAATAACATGTCTTCAAACATGTGTTTGCCCGAACTTCCTCCTCATTACTTTCCAATAAATCTTCGTATCAACTTGTATGTATCCCCAATGATGAACATGCACAATAATCTGGTAATTTGTGAAATAAAAAAAATATAAATTAGTACATTTGTTGGAAATATACACATCAAAATATACTTTGAGATTGAAATTATCTTATTACATCCCCATCGAAGCAAGATAGTTGTATTTCTATTTTTAAGCTCCATATATTTTTTCATCCAATCCTACAGAAGTCCATATTTCAAATTATTATCAAATTTAAATTTTAAAAAAAGTTATATAATCAATAGAAATAAATCTACATGGTTACCTTCTAAACACTACAACAACACTTCAGGGTAAACAATATTTGTAGTAGAATCCAAACAATCTTTAGGGAGCATGATACTTATACGATCAAATGATGTACATCTGGACAATGCCACATATAATTGCCCATGGCTAAACACTGGTATGCGCAAATCAACCCCAACAAATTTCACAAATTGTTCTTGAGATTTATTAATAGTTAAGGCATATGCCAATCGGACTGGAAATTGACGTCTTGTCATTTGAAAAGGCATTTCTGAAGAAGATGGTGCCAAAGATATCCTTGGTATGAATGTCAAATTGCCAAACTTTTCTCCAGTTAAAATTTGAGCTTCAATTATGCGAGTGTCGCACCTAGTAACCATCAATCTTATACCATTACATAGTCCATCTTTCGATGCAATGTTTCTCAACAATATTATAGGACAACCCACCTTCAACTCTAACTTAAAAGTTGGTAACCCAGGAGGATCCAATGAATTTAAATATTCATTAGGATATCTATTTGTAATAGTAGGATCGACTTCATTATCTTCAGACATTTTATCTGCTACAAGATAAGTATGTAATCTCTCTGGAAAGATATTCAATGCAGTAGTATTGATGTCACTGACATCATCGTTACGCACAGACAAAATTGTGCATTCAGTTAAAAATGTTGGGGTTGACGTCTCTATTATGTTTAACCGTGGGTAAACTATAGAGAGTAATTCATTTAAATCTTGACATTTGTGTATTGTTGATGGAAGGTTAACGATTTCTTGAGGATTGGTCCCAATCTAAAAAAAGTGAAATCAATAAAAAAATAAGAATGAAAACATAATTTATTAATTTAAAATAATCTATATAATATGACACAAAGGTTATAGTAGTGTTACCTCCATCAAAAAATTTGCAAAATTAGCATTTTCACGGTCTTCATGATTCAAGCGCATATTCAAATCCAAAGTTAAGATATATATATGCTTCCATAGAACATAGTGTCTTAATGATGCATTCACAATTTGCTCACGAATTCCTTTGAGTATAATTGGTAAGATTTGTCGAAAGTCTCCACCAAGAACAACAGTAATACCCCCAAATGGCTTGTCACTATCACAAATATCCCTCAATGTACGATCAACCGCCTCAACACA
The DNA here is from genome assembly GCF_014633365.1 of Diospyros lotus. NCBI lineage: Eukaryota > Viridiplantae > Streptophyta > Magnoliopsida > Ericales > Ebenaceae > Diospyros > Diospyros lotus. The sequence goes on from NC_068339.1 coordinate 1,790,756, forward strand.
ATGTCTATGTTGCATCGGAACTTCATCCCAAATTATGAGTTTTGTTTCTCTAAATAACTCAGCTTGTAATGATTGTTTACTAAGCCCATAATTTGAATTTTCCAACACATCTAATGGGATAGAAAATGTTGAATGTGCAGTGCGACCTCTGACTAATAACAATGATGCAATTCCAGATGAAGCCACAGTAATAACAATATGCCCAAGGTTGCGACATTTTAATGCTATCGTATTGTACAAAAATGTTTTCCCTGTTCCAGCACCCCCATTCAGAAAGAAAACAACTCCTTTATTTTGAAAAAATGAAGAAGTGATTGTGTTATAAGCATTCCGATGTCCATTGTTGAGACAATCAATACAAATTTGTGGATCTGTCTGTTGTGCCTCACTCTGCAATTGTTGATGTTCGAATATCAATCGATTACCAACTACTGCACTCCAATTTGCAGTAGGTTGTGGCATGGGTGGGAAGTCAATTAAACTTTTGCCTGATTCATGAAGCATTTGATTCAAAAGATGGAGACCATAATATTTAATTTGAGCCTCAGTTGGGTTAGAAATGGCAAACAATGTATGAATCTTATGTGCAAGATCATCACATATATGCGTTGAGAATTGATTCCATAATGCACATGGATTTAGTGGAGAGCACTGGGTGAGAATAATACTAAACAATCTCCTCAATTGATATCCAGTTTTCATAACTGCTGCCTCTTTCAAGCATTGTATCCATTCTTCATCATCTTCTAAAAGCCCACTTGCAACACATGCTAATTTAAATGTATCATGCACAACATTATCGACCGTGCGTAAAGACCGAAACGACTTTGGTCCTTTGACAACGGTTAGTAACAAATGCAGATAAAATCTTTCACCACAATTAGGGCTAGCAAAATACATTCTACCAATTGCAAATCCCATTTCTCTTGATTTCCATCTCTTTTCCGACTTAAGCCAAACATAATGCTGTGGAAATTCTTGATAAGTGAATAGACATTCATCTTCACTGCTAGCACAATATGTAAAGAAGCCAGTAAGAGTTGACATTTGTTGACCAACTCTAGATTGAATCGTTTCTAATGACTCTTCTGGGTTAAAAATAATGCAATGCATTCTAGGTAAATGAAGTGTCAATCGTACAACTGTTGGCATCTCTGCATGCAAAGGATGACCAAATATTCGCCAAGCAGCTTCTGAAGGTCCAATATACCTTGCATCGAGATATTGTTGAATCTCATTTATCATTCCTAACACCATCATTGTACGATCATAACCCTTATAAATGTACTTATGTATATACTTGACACATCTCATCCCGGCACAAACTTCCACATTTATATGACAGTTGAAAAGTTTAGAAAGATATGCATTGTATGGCACGACATCCCTGTTATTAACTTCTTGCCCCCTCACAATATGTACTTGACCATTATTGCGACGACGATAGATAGGGTATCCATTTTGATCCATAGTTGTTGTTTCTGTAAAAACTCGAGGGTATCTCTTAGTGCATCTACCATTTTCCATACATGGTGCTTGCGGATTTCGAGCACCACACGGTCCATGTACCATACAACATTTGATAGTTTCAAAAAGCACAGGATCATCTTTTGGGTCTGGAAATTCTGCACAGACTAATTTGTCTACTTGCGCACATGTCTGAATTTTGTCTGGGCCCTTAAGAAATAAAAGTGCATGCATATGAGGGAGGCCTCATTTTTGAAATTCAATTGTAAAAACATGTGCAACTTTATTTCCAAACACCTTATTTGTTTCTATCACCTTCATCAAACATTTTCTCTTCAACTCAAAAACACGGGCAATTAAATCAGGACGATCAATAGGTTTTTGATGTGGTAATAATGCTTAAGTAATTTCTGACTAATTGGGATTCGCAGTCATAGTCAGAAAAATATCTGGGTGTTGATTGTATCGCGTGATAGCCATTGAATCTTGAAAAATTTCAAACATATGTCTTGGACTACCAGTAAATGAAGATGGCAAAATAAACCTTTGACCAATTTGACCAGGTCGCATATAATCTAGATCCATATCTAACAACTCTTGGTAAAGCTCAGCCTGAAGTTTCACTTGATTAAGCTTGTAGTATGTCAATCAATTTTGCTCAGTTGCAGCCCAAGCATCTACCAAAAACTCTTGAAATAGTTTTCCACCTCTCAAAATTGTTGAATACTCTGTGGGTCGTTCAAACAAACGATAACTATAAAAATCCATTTGAGTAAGTCAATCAGTTGAAGGTCGATCATACTGAACATTCCACAATTTCAATTCAGGTTCCCATCTAAGCTCACCATATGGAAATAATAGAACATAATGTAATGGCAAATATGTTGGGTGACATTCATTAATTTGCATCAACTCATTTGGGTGACATTCATTAATTTTCATCAACTCATTATTTTCTCGAAAATGTAAGATAATATCTCTCATTCCACTTGTCTTTGTTCCATCACCCGGTATTACAATCGCAATCTCATCTGCAGTTGGTAGGTTATACCGACGTCGATCAGTTCTTGAATTGTAATGAAGATGAACAGGTAGATTGTGTCCTGTCGAGTCTAATTGATGTAAATTGACATGAGCCCGGCGAAATTTATCTACAAATGCATTGACTTGCAACAAACTATCCTGAATAGTTTTGAGAACATCCCTTCTCAAGATAGGATTTCTACGATTACGAATTTCTAAAGCTGAATCAGGGTCATAGATATACAGTTGAGCATAACTTGCATCCTGCCCTGGTTGTGGTTGTAGTGATCCTGTTTGATGTCGCAATTCCCCATGAATTGTGAATGATGTAGGGCCCCTTCCACTGAGTACTCTAGGATCTAATGTAGCACCAAGACTCGTAAAAGCATTGGCTACGTTGTATACTCGAGTATAACTTCGAAAGGATTTTGATTGATCATTATTCCCATCATACAACGCCTAAAGTGGTGGAGGGGGTGTAATAAGTAAAGGGAGCCTAACCTTTCCTTCCAAACAGCAAGTTCCGAATAAGGGACGTTTCATAGATGATTTTGTCAATTTTTCATCCATCCAATGTAAGGCTGAACAATAAGGACATAATACATCCATCTTGCCAAGATAATGGCGACAAGAATCCTTGTGTACCCGGATGTCAATTGATGTACTCATAGGCATGTCTTCTAATTCATCATCAGTACATAAATCTTCTTGAAGAAATTGATTTATAGGAGTAGACCTATGAATATTTGTGTATAAATAAAAATTTGTAAAACAAAACGATATGAGTAAAAGTATGTATTTCAAGATTATACACAGTAGTTTACCGATTTTTTTATGGAGTTAAAGATGTGATTGGTATAGAAAACGAACATGTAGAATGATGGGTAACCATTATTCATTTTTGTGCCGAATAAGAATCTTCAGTTATTGTTTCCCACTCCAGCCCAGTGCAATCACGGCGAATTGGTGTTAAAAGAAAATTGTCTTGGGTTAATACATTCCTTTGATCTTTCTCGTTCTCGTCGCAGGCGTTGTCCCAATTGGTATGTAGAACATGACTTTTGATTTTTTTCACGTTCTCGTCGTGCATGTTAGGCCAATGTAGCTTTTGATAACATATTATCATTGTGTGCCTATAATGAGAATATTTTAGGAGTATGCACTTGTTGGTTTAAAGACACTACCCATCTCTTTAGTGTGTAATATTTTCTACTTTCCTTTTTATTCTTCATGTTCTTTCCCTAAAAATTTCTTATAAGAAAAATAAAAAATTAAAAAAACTATATTATGTAGTTTTCTATTTTTTTTTATGTTTTTCTCTTATAAATTTTCTTCTCTTATTTGTTTTCTTCTCTTTTTAATAGACAAACATATTAAAAATTCAGATTTATGCTTACTTTAACATGTTTTTGAAAAGAAATTTTTTAAAAATGTACATAGAAAAGAGTACATGACACTATGTAATTCCTAAAAAAATTAATATAACAATATTCGAAAAAGAAACTTTTAGAACTTGTTGAGAAACCATACCACATGATGTGCATTTTTCTTTCCTTTGCCAGAAGGGATAGCCTTTTCTTTTTCCTTGGCCTTTGCCTATAATAAAAAATAAGTAGAATATATTTATAAATTATTTTTAAAATGATAAGAAAATGTATATTCTTACTTCACGAATGCGAATAGTATTAAGGTCACGCTCATCACGAATAACAACATTAACATTTCTTTCTTGAAGAAATCGAACCTATACATACAAACACGTTAGAGTGATAAATAAAATTTTATACACATAAATAAAAAAATTAATAAACGGAATTGATATTACGGTTCGGTGTAAGTCTCCATCCACCTATAAAGTATGAGGAAAAAAACATTCTATTAGAAGAAAATTAGATATGATAAGTTTTTTTTTTTTTTTTAAAAAAATAGGCATTACATTATAAGAGAGGTACTTAAAATTATATGAAGAAAAAAAAACTTACTTGACCAAAAATAGTGATATTGTCCATAACTGTTGTACTTTAACCTAAAAATATTTGGTTATATAATTTTAGACACCAAAAAATAAAAAATTAGCAATACTAAATAGTTAACATGGATTTATGGCAATGTCATGTTATTTCCAAATCAGTTGCTACTAAATTAAATAATAAAATTTAATATTTTATTTAAATAAATAACTGTCATGCATAAAAAATACTTAACGGGTTATAATCAAGACGTATTTTAACAATCACATTAAAATGATAAAATTAAAATTGGAGCACAACAATTTTTCAAATTTGAACTCTTATCTTTCCTGACTTCACTTTTATATTAATGAAATTAAAACCAAAATCAAAACCTGGTATGAATAATTATCACTTGAAAAGTCCTTGGCAATCGTCGCCCGTTGCTGGCCGCCATGGCTGCGGCCATCAATGGAAAGAACCTTGATTCGGGGTCGAAGAAGTTTGGGTTCTTGACCGTGAGTGGTTGGGAACCCTTGTGTTCCCCGACCCCCATGGGTCAGGAACTCTTGGTCGGGTAACACGTTTTTTTTATGTTATTTTAATTAAAAAAAATTTGATTATAATAAAATAAAAAATAGAATTAATAAAATAAAAAAATAACACAAATAAATGAATTCTTTTTGGGTAACCAATTTCGATTTAAAATCACCTTTCATCATCATTAAAGAAAGAAGTTTTTATTTCTTTTGAAATTAAATCATTTATGATTGTTTTTTTTTATTTAAAAAATTTCAAATGTTGTAGTCCATAATTTTTTTAAAAATTGATATTTATAATACTTAATATTAGATTCCAAACTAAAAATTAAAAAACATTTTAAACGTGAGCATCTGTGCATACATAAACATGTAGTGTAGTCCATAATGTTTTAATTGCTTCTAAACATTATGTATATACACATAAGTTTGCTTCTGTGCATACACATACACATTAGTTTGCTTATAAACTGTTTAATGTTTATGTATGCACAAAATCAATTAATCTTAATTAAAAATTTTAAAAAATTGCCACCCATGGAGCATCTTTTGACGCCCATATACATACACAGCTTCTTTTGCTACATACACATACATAAATTAAATTTTTAATTAACAATAGAGCATTTTTTGATAGAAATGCTCATAACTCAGACATGTATTTGCTCATTCAAGTGACAATAAGATCTTGACAGAAACCATTTGATAGAAATACATACACATATACACAGAAACGAACTCCATTTGATAGAAACGCTCCCATTTCAGTTCATTTGACAGAAACACTCAAATAAAGAGAGAAACGCTCGTTAATTAAAAATTTGACAGAAACGCTATATATATGCATTTCTGTTAATCCATATGGATTAAACATTAAGATCTTGCATTAAGATTTATGTGAAAGAAATCTTTGCGTGAAAAGAGAGAAACAGTTAAAATGAAGTGAGATGGGAAGTGGAGTGGGAATCGGTAGGAAAGAAATCTTGCATTAAACATTAATGCAAATGGAGTTCATTTGAGATGGGAGCGTTTCTATCAAATGGATTAAACATTAAGATCTTGTATATATATATAACAGAAAACATTAAACATTAGATTCCAAACGTAACTCGAATGAGCAGCAAACATTAAACAGGAAACATTATATTGCTTTTGTGCATACATAAACATTAAACAAAGAACAACAAACAGAAATGTATACATAGATTTGCAAACATTAGATTCCAAACTAAAAACATTAAACATTAAGGTTGCGTTCTCTTTGTTATTTTTAAGTCATTTTTAGTTTTCAATTTTCTAAAATAATGAAAACGCATTCTCTTTATTGTTTTAAAAATGCATTTTTGAAAACAAACAAAAAAATTGTAAAGAAAACTCAAAACAACAAAAAGTTGTTTTGAGTGTTTTCATCCAAAACAAACTCAAAACTCAAAATACATTTATTTATTTATATTTTATTATTATAATAGAAAAAAATTACAAAATTCATTAACTTTAAAATATAAATATTTTTTTAATAATTTATAAATATTAAATATTTTTAATTTACTGAATAATCAAATTTATTGAATAAAATATTATTAAAAAATTATTTTCAAAATTTCAAAAAGAACGCGTTTTCTAATTTTTTGTTTTGAGAAATAATTTTTCAAAATGACAAAGAGAACGCATTTTTAATTTTTTAAAAACAGACTACCAAAACAGAAAATTGAAAATGAATTCAAAACTCAAAACTGAAAATTGAAAAGTAAAGAGAACGCAGCCTAAACATTTGACTACTTCCTTCACAATCTAATAGTGAGCAGCAAACACACAAAATATATATATATGTATGTAAACAACGAACATCATCATTTCTGGCGTACATACACATATATCTGGCGTTGGCAGGGGTGACGGGGACGGCGAGGTGAGCTGCACTGTGGCCGGGTGGCGGCGACGACGAGTTTGAGCGGCTGCAGGGGCAGCGGGGGCGATGGCACACGTGTATATCTATATAATTAATAATTTTAAAATATCAAATATCAAATGTACACAAAATAATAGGATACACATAATCAAATGTACATAATGAATAATCAAATACACAATTAGATACACACATACACATAATCAAATACACTAAATTAACACACATATTTGTATACATAAACTAAACTAAATTAAATTAACACTAAATTAATTTACACTAAATTAAATTATAACACACACACACGTGTATATTAATTAATCAAATGTACACTAAATTAATAATTTTAAAATATCAAATGTACACAAAACATAAAACACTATAAAAAATACACAAAATAATAGGATACAAATAATCAAATGTACATAAATTAACACACATATTTGTATACAGTAAACTAAATTAAATTAACACTAAATTAATTTACAGTAAGCTAACACTAAATTAAATTAAATTAACACTAAACTAAATTAACACACTAAATTAACACACACACACACACACGTGTATATCTATATAATACACTAAATTAATAATTTTAAAATATCAAATGTACACAAAACATAAAACACTATAAAAAATACACAAAATAATATGATACAAATAATCAAATGTACATAAATTAACACACATATTTGTATACAGTAAACTAAATTAAATTAACACTAAACTAAATTAACACACTAAATTAACACACACACACACGTGTATATCTATATAATACACTAAATTAATAATTTTAAAATATCAAATGTACACAAAACATAAAACACTATAAAAAATACACAAAATAATATGATACAAATAATCAAATGTACATAAATTAACACACATATTTGTATACAGTAAACTAAATTAAATTAACACTAAATTAATTTACAGTAAACTAACACTAAATTAAATTAAATTAACACTAAATGAATTTACACTAAACTAAATTAACACACACACACACACACGTGTATATCTATATAATACACTAAATTAATAATTTTAAAATATCAAATGTACACAAAACATAAAACACTATAAAAAACACACATATTTGTATACAGTAAACTAAATTAAATTAACACTAAATTAATTTACAGTAAACTAACACTAAATTAAATTAAATTAACACTAAATGAATTTACACTAAACTAAATTAACACACATATCTGTATACATAATCAAATAACACACATAAAACATAAAACAGTATAAAAAATACAAAAAATAATAGGATACACATAAACAATTAGATACACACATACACATAATCAAATACACACAGATACATAAACTAAACTAAATTAAATTAACACTAAATTAATTTACACTAAACTAACACTAAACTAACACTAAACTAAATTAAATGAAGACCAAATACACGTTGCGCAACTGTTGTAAATTAATACTCGTCTTGAAGCAGCGCAATAGTTGCAGAACACCAAATACCTTCTGGAAGTGAACACCAAATATATATATATATATATAGAGAGAGAGAGAGGACCTTTTGGAAGTGGGCGGGGGCAGCGTGGCGGGGGCGGCGGCAGTGCGCAGTAGGGGCGGCGATGCAAGGACGCGGCGGGCGATGTAGAAACGGCGATGATGGGCGACGATGGCGTGTGTGGGTTACACGGCGGCGAGAGAGGGAGAGAGATAGAGAAGGGGGCGAGCGAGGGGCGACGACGATGGGGTGGGTGGGTCGGCCGCGGGTGAGAGAGAGAAAGAGAGAGGGAGAGAGAGAGGCAGTATGGGAAAGAGGGAAATTTTTGGGTGGGCAGGTGGGAAACAAAGAGGGAGAGAGAAAGGCAGAGAGGGAAACACAGTTGGGCATGCGGCGTGATGGGATGGTTTTGGGCGGGCGGCCGCGAGGGAGGGGGGGGGGGACGTGGATCTCAACTGTTGAATTAATTTGAGAATTGATCTCAGCCACACAAACATTGATTGTCTCTACACATTTTCAAAAACCTTCTTGCTATATTATATAGATATAATATTGTAATGTATGTTGGAAGTTGGAAGTTGGAAGTGGCAGGCACGTCCTTGTGCCTATGGGAGTATAAAGTGTGTATGTATATATATATATATATGTACATTTATGTAAATGTTGCTTAAAGATTATAAGCATAATTTGAGTTATCTAAATAAATAATAATAGTAATAGATAATATTAGTAAAGATTATTTTTATTATTATCTTTCTTTCTTAAAAATAATAATAGAAATAATGTTAGTAAATAATAAGTATTGTGTGACAAAATTCATTAAATTATATAAAAGTATAATTTAATAAAACTATGGAGGTTGTAAATGTACCCAACGTGTCTTGACTGCATTTCTAGAGAGCTTGTTCACTCTCTACTTCCTAAGTGGAATGAAGCTAGGTTATCCTCGGGATAGTATCCAACCTAGGGCCGAGTTTGGTTTCAGGGTTAGCCAAGTCTCTAGGTGTGGTCATGTTCTCCCTCCGAGAGGGTGATCTATTATGGTGACGAGTGTTAAGCTACTGGTTGTCGACCGCTGCGTCCTAGTAGATGATGGTTGGTGATATGGGCCCAACTATCGACTATCATGACTGGTCACACACGAGCCAGGACAGCTAATACTGTCAGTCACCCACCTTTTTGACATCTTGCATATCAGGGTATTGTGTGCCGGGATATGGGCTGCATGCATCCATTGGGGGACTCATGTGACTGAATGTTTGGCCACGTGCATACATTGCTGTTTATTTTATCCAATAGTTAGCTAGTCATGAGCACTGCATTGAGTGTATTTGCCTATGTGGGCAGGCGTGACTTGATGCTTGGTTTTATGGGGGCCTTGTATCAGGTTTCTGCCCATGTGCCACTGCATTTTATATGTGTGCATTTACCTGTTGTTTGATGCCAGCTTTTGATTGAGACTGAGACCACAACTGTGACAGTGTCGGGTACACCGCGCTGGTTATATTTCCACACACGCGAGTTCTTTTGTGTTAGCGTGTTGTGACTCGGTGAGGTCACTCCCACTTGAGGTATTCTTTACAAGTTGCGGGTTCAGTCTGTACTGGCTTACTCAGGTATATATCATGGGTTTGGGCGCCATTGTTTTCTTTTGTGGGCCCCAAGACCCTGTATGTGCGCATTTCTTTTATGCACGAGATACCTGACATTTGTTTGTTGACATGGGCATGCTTTGCATGGATACTGCATGTTAGGTGCAGGGTACTCTGTAGTGCTTATTCTTGTTGTCTAATCCTTTTGTATGAGCTTGCTGAGTCTTGTGACTCACTCATTTGCTTCTCTTCATTCCAGGTAAGGGCAAGGGCAAGATTGGGGATGGTCCCAGTGAAGTCTAACTTCTCCGTAGATGGTGTACAGGGCAGTTCAAGTTAGCTTTATCTTATGGTTTTTTGTACTTTGAGACTTTGGGGTTTGCGACATCTTCTGTGGCAGGTTGTGGTTTGTTTTGTGGTTTGGATTTGTCTTTGGCTAGGGATTGTAAATGTAACCTTGTTGGGCCTGTGGTGTTTTGTTATGCATGTGGTGTTTTGGATTTGGTTTCAAATTTTTCAGATTCATGATCAGGTATATTTGAATGTGAGATGCATGCATGACATGTTTTGTATTCGTTATTCGGGACACCTGCTCGGGTTCTATGGCTAGTCTGGGGGACCTGGGTTGGGGTCCTACACGCGCCTGAACCATTTTCTAACCCAAAATATCCGAAATATTAATAAATATCCAAATCCTATTTTTCAAAAAATTTTCTGAAATTTTCTATATATATTTTTTTCCTTTTCTTTCTTTTTCTTTTCTTTTCTTTTTCCTCTCCTACTATTCATCATCTCCCTCATCTGTTTCTTCTTCTTCGCATAGCACCCATGCACCAGCTTGCAGTCGCTGCTGCTTGGCCCTCCGCCGCCGACCACCTGCCGCCGCCCTTCCCGGCCTCCCGCGAACCACCGCCGCGAGCTGTTGGCCACGACCGTCGTTGGCTGCAACTGGTTTCTCCTTGCTGCAACCGGTTGCGGCCATGGCTGAACCTGCTTCCTTCGGCCACCTCCCAGGCCTAACTATGAGCCCGCCGGTGTTGCCTCATAACCACCGTGGGTGCTACTGTAATACCCCATGTTCGTATGAGATTGCCACGTAATTTCGATAAGTTTGGAATACCGAAATATCAGTTTAATGATAAATTAAGTTGTCAAATCTGTAATACCCCATGTGTAGATAAGGTTGACACGTAATTTCGATGAGTTTAGAATACCAAAAAATTGGTTTGATAGCAGTTATTAGTACCGAATCGATTGCAGGGAATGCCTCGAAGTGAAATTGTTTAAGGGAAATGATATGGTCTCGATATGCGTTCCAAGTTAGGATTTATTGTATAAAAAAAATCAGATCGGGAACAATTTTCAGTATAGCTAAAATACAGCTGCCATTTAGGCTGTAAAACCGAATCGTTGTAGGAGGCTCCCAAAAAATCAACGGAACCCTAGGGGGGCTCCGATTTTGCGTAATGAGCAACTCTTTAGTGGTTTCAAGATGAAACAAAGGTCCTAAGAGTACGCAAAGGTGAAATCATCTATATTGAGTAAAATTTAAGATATTAATTGTGGATTTTCGGTATTGAAATGCAAATTTAATCGATGTTTGAGGGCATGGTTGCAATAAGAAAATTACCCAAATGATATTAGATGAATTATGGGAATTAAAAGTGCAATTTCTCTTATATGTTAGTGTATTATATAATAGTTATATAAATATATATATGCATTGTGCGTGTGTGCAAGCTGGCTTTGCGAAGCTTCTGTGAAGCTTTAATGGTCGAGATTTCAGCTGCAAAATAGAGAGATTATGGCAACAGGATTGAGCAGTGAGATTTAAGGAAAGATATGGCAGCAAGATTTAAGGGATGGAGCAATAAATATGATGGATATATATATATATTTATTCACGTTCGAATGGAGTAATGGCCAAGGCAGTGGAGGCTATAAATTGGCAATGATTTTGGTCGATTAAGAGCAGCAAGCAAGTGGGAGAGAGAGAGAGAGAGAGAGAGAGAATGGTGGCAATGGAGGCAACCTGCAGTGGCCAAATTCGGCGATGGCAGCAAGTGGGCAGTGTGGCCAACATTGTAGAGGAGGCCGATCGCGACGAGGAGGCAGCACGGGCTGTCGGTGTCGGCCCTAGCAGTGGCCGGTAAGGCCGGTGATGGCGATGAAGGCCGAGAGGCGACCGAGAGCAGCAAACCCGCAACCATGGATGTGAGTTCACCGAGCTGGAGCAGCTGCCACGGTGATGGCAACAGGGTGCGGCCGCGATGACGGCTCGCGGCGGCAGGCGACGGCTTCGGTGGTGGCCGTTGGGGCGGTCGTGATGGCCGACGGAGCTAGGCAGTGCGCGGGCATGGCCATCGCAAAGAAAAAGGAGCAGAGTAGTTGTAGGGGAAGAAAGGAAGGAAGGAAGGAAGAAGAAGAAGAAGAAAGAGGAGGAAAGAAGAAAGGAGAAGAAGAAAAGAAAAGAAAAAGAAATAAAGAAGAAAGAAAAGAAGAAATGGTGGCATGGTTGCTGGAGAAAAGCAGAGGCGCAAAGAAGATGAAGTGGGGAAGAAGAGAAAAAGAAAAAGAAAAAGAAAAAAAGAAAGAAAAGAAAAGAAAATAGGAAAATGATGGGAAAAAACCTAGAAAAATTCTGGAAAATAGGAAATTATATTTCGGTAATATCCCGAAGATTTTGGTGAGAAAAATTGTCCAAGCACTCGTTTCGAGGATATGGCACGCATATCGAGGAAGCTAAGTTAAGGTAAATAAAATTTCCTAGAAAATTTTATAAATTTAAGAATATTATTTTATGAATTTTCCTAGTGAAATATTTGAGAAAATATTTTAGAAATATTTAGTTTGGATTTATTGAGAAAAAATATGAAGAAATAGAGAGAAAATTATAGAAAATGCCAGAAATTACGCAAAAATAGGTTTTAATATTTATTTAAATAATTGTTGTGATTAGGATGCTTTGAGAAATAAGTTTAAGTGACTTGTCAAATTTTGAGGTTGGCACGCAAATCGAGGCAATGCACGAGGCAAGACACGGATATCAAGGTAGCCCAATAAGCTTGAGAAGGTAAGTGGTACTCCCCAATTAAAGTTAGTTTTATGGAAAATGGTTGGGTTGTAAGTGATTTATGTTCCTCGAAAATGTTTTCATCATATTGACATGCCCTGATATGTATCCATCACGTAAACTGCATACATGACATGACTATGAAATGCATAAATACATTGATCACTCGCATTGAGGCCGTAAGGAGTACGAACTGGCACCGCTGTTTTACCAAGGGTGCACCCATATACCCCAGCTTCGAAAGAGATGGTCGCAAAAATGGTAGGTAGCATGAGGGGTGCAGTTGACACCTACGAGGTAAGACATTGCATACACACATGATATAGCATTATGTACTCTTACTTAGATGATTCATCATCTAACTTGGGCTTTGCCTCTGGAATATTCAAACGTTCCAGATGGAGATTATAGCAGATACGAGGATGAATGAGGCATGAAATGGCACTTAGCAGAGTGCATGATAAATGAAATGTATGTAACGTAGCCCCTGTATTTAAGTTCTGCTACTTTAGATTCTGAACGTTTTGAGAAATGTTGAAGATGTAAGAATTTATTTATGATTAATGTTATGATATCAGGTTTCGATCATTACTTCTACATTTGATGTGTATAATGATTCTCTGTCGAGATAAAATGTATGAAAATTCTAGAACGAATTCGAGGAATGATGTGGTTTACCTTTAGTGTTTGAAAGAAAAAAATTATTGTCCCGGAATTGTCCTAAGTTTATAACGCGCACGGGAAAGCGGGGCACTACAGAATCGACTGTAGGGAATGGCTTGGAGTGAAATTGTCCAAGGAAAATGATACGGTGTTGATAAGCATCCCGAGATAGGATATACTGTATTGAAATAAATCGGATCGGGAACAGTTTTCGGTACAGCTAAAATACAGCTATCATTTAGGCTGCAAAATTGAATCGTTGTAGGAGACTCCCAAAAAATCAACAGAACAGTAGGAGGGCTCCGATTTTGCATAATAAGCAACCCTTCAGTGGTTTCGGGATGAAACGATAGCTTGGTGAGGACATTAGGGCAAAATCGTCCAAATTGAGTAACCTTAAAGTTATTAATTTTGGATTTTCAATATTGAAATGCAATTTAATTCAGTGTTTGAGAGCGTATTTGCTATTATGGAATTGCTCAAGTGATATTATGAGAAAATTGGGATTTAATGCATAATTTTATATATATTAATGTAATATATGATATATAAATATAAATATATATATATTTGTGTACGTGCATAGGAGAGCCCACGCCTCTGTAAATGCGACCCACGCCTTTGTAAATGCAACCAACGTCTCTGCAAATCCATGGCAACAAGTTGAGTGTGTCAGATGCTAAGAGGGATGGGCAAGAGGGTTGGAGATGGCTATAAAAGGGGATGGGTTGTGAGCAAATGGAAGCATAGAGAGTTGCAAAGCAATGACTGAAGCAAGCATGGGCGGCTAAGGTAATGAGCAACTGGCCGAGAGTTCGCTAGAGAGAGAGATAGGGAGCTGGGTCGTGAGGGTGGATGGAGGCAACCGGCCATAGCCGCGAGCTCCAAGCAGCCATGGCCGCAAGCTCGAGCATGTGCAGAACCGGGCCAGCGAGCAAAGCAATAGTGATGGAGGTGCGGTGATGGCTGCAAACGCGTGGTGTCGGCGCGAAGGCGGCCGGAGGCCTGAAAGGCGATAGCCGAGGCTGTCGGAGCTGGCCTAGGATGGCTAGTTTTGGCCATGGTAGCAACGGGCAGTGGCAGTGGGCAGCGAGCTCGGGCGGCCGCGGCGGAGGCTGCAGAGGTTGGGGATGGCGCGGTCGGCGGTAAAGGCACGTAGTGGCGCTAGCAGCGGCTTATGGCCGTGTCAGCGGCGGCTGACACGCGGGCGGTGTGGCTGTGGGTGCTGGTGCATCACAGAGGAAGGGGAGAAGAAAGAGGAGGGAGGAAGAAGAGAAGGAAAAAAGAAAAAGAAAAAAAAAGAAAAGAAAAGGAAAAAATGGAGAAAAATAGAAAAAATGCTAGAGAAATCCTGAAAAATAGGATTTGGGGATTTAGTAATTTTTTGGAGATTTTGGCAAGAAAAATGATTCGAGTAGGCATTTTGAAGATATGACACGCATATCGAGGAAGCCAGAGATGCTAAGTTAAGGTAAGTAAAATTTTCTAAAAAAAATTAAAAATTCAAGAATATTATTTTATGAATTGTCGTAGTGAAATATTTGAGAAAATATTTTAGAAATATTTAGTTTGGATTTATTAAGGAAAAATAGAGAGAAAAATAAAGAAAATGCAAGAAATTATGGAAAATAGGTTTTGGATGCTTATTTAAATAATTATGGTGTTTAGGATGCTTTGAGGTTTAAGTTGAAGTGACTTGTGCAAATTTTGAGGTTGGTACACAAATTGAGGTGATGCGCGAATTTCAAGACATGCACGAATATCGAGGTAGCTTGATAAGATTGAGAAGGTAAGTGGTACTTCCCAACTAGATTTAGCTTTATGAAAAATACTTGAATTGTAGGTGATTTTATCATATTGACATGTTCCGATATGTATCCATCACGTAGACTGCATACATGACATGTTATGAAATGCATATGTACACGTCGATATCATTGATCACACGCATCATGGCCGTAGGGAGTACGAACTAGCACCGCTACCTCACCAAGGGTGCCCCCATACACTCCAACTTCGAAAGAGATGGCCGTAAAAATGGTAGGTAGCATGAGGGGTGCAGTTGACACCTACGATAACTAAGACATTGCATTCATGCACGAAATATGTTTTCTGTACTCTTACTTATATAATTCATCATCTAACTTGGGATTTGCTCCTGGAATATTTAAACATTCCATATGGAGATTGTAGCAGATACGAGGATGAATGAGGTGGCTGCACTCCTCACCCTACAATTTAAATAGCCTTAATCAGTTTGGACGTTCAGTGTTGAAATGGTGAGGAGGTTTAAACTCACCAGTGTGTGAGTGTAGTTGTAGCACAAATATAAAT
The DNA here is from genome assembly GCF_014633365.1 of Diospyros lotus. Taxonomy (NCBI): domain Eukaryota; kingdom Viridiplantae; phylum Streptophyta; class Magnoliopsida; order Ericales; family Ebenaceae; genus Diospyros; species Diospyros lotus. The sequence continues at coordinate 1,806,797 of NC_068339.1, forward strand.
TCCGGACAAGTCCGGGTCGATTCACTGGGAGGTGTATTTAACAAAAGAATGGTTCATTCGGGTTGATTTATCCAAAGAGAGCTAAGTTTTCCTGATTGTGAAAAGTTTTTTTTTTTTTTTTTGAATATTAAAAAGGTCTTGGGTTGAGGCGAGTTCAGAACCAATGCCTTATAAATCTCTTATAGTAATTTAAACAGCAATATTAATCTGAAATAAACAGAGGATCGTTTCGTACTTATAATTCAAGATACGAATGATTCTTAGCTAAGCAACCCTCATACATGATATGATGGTTCTGGGTTAAGATATCACTGTAAATTTTATTATACTAGAGACTATGATTTGATCGTCTGAGCTTGGGTATATCTCATCTCCAATTCTAGCAACTTTCATACATGGCATGAGAGTTCTAAGTTAGGATGATGACCCAATCCAAACTCACAAAATCATTTATACACTCAACTCGAGTTTAACTCAGATAAATCTTGCATTCATCGAGGTTTGGCTTATCTTGAGATTTAAGAACATTGGACACTGTCCTCGCCTTAACCCAAGATTAGATTTAGCTACTCATTTCCATTTTTTAAAATAAATTGGCAGGAATTTAAATGACAGGAATTAAAAGACAGTATTTAAAAGACTATTTTTTAACCGACCATATAGGCGGTATATAATTTAAAGACAATAATTGAAAGACTATTTTGACCGACCATATAGGCGGTATATAATTGAAAGATAATAATTGAAATTGCAAGAATTTAAAGGCAGAAATTAATCGACCATTTAGGCGGTGGATAATGAAGTAACAATAAATGACATAAGAATTTAAATAAGAAAGAGAAGAAGTAAGATTTGCAAGAGAAAATAAAAGAGAACAAAAGCAATTAAAACAACTAAAATTTCATTCAAGAATAATCATCTCTTACAAGTGCACCTAAGTGCTCTATTTATAGGCTAAAAGATGTAATGGAAACCACTTAATTATATAATTTAATAATACAAAATATCTAATTGATGATGTAAGCAATGATGTCATTTTAACCATGATGTAAGCAATGATGTCATCTTATCCCATGATGTAAGCGATGATGTCATCATATCCCATGATGTAAGCGATGATGTCATCCTATTTGTGGAACTTGGGCTTTTCATGTTTTTGGGCTTTGGGCCTTCTTTGTGTTGGGCTTGAGCTTGGGTTTGGGCCTTCCTTGTGTTGGGCTTGAGCTTGGGCTTGGGCTTGTCTTATGTTGGATTCTATTTGATTGTTGGGCCAAGTGCACATGAAACATCCTCTAGACTCCATAGTTGGTCCATGATTTTGAGCAACAATAATGGGTAATCCAACGTCTTCGATTTATGCCCCTAATTAATTGTAGAAGACAGCTTTCTTGCTTCATCCTGTAATAATATATAATGCAAATAATTATTTATTTTAAGCATAATTATAAAGCCAAAATAGGGATATAATTCATTAGGATATAGGAAATATTGACCCTTATCATGAGGCATGAAATGACACTTAGCAAAGTGCATGATAAATGAAATGTATGTAATGTAGCCCCTATATTTAAGTTCTGCTACTTTGACTTCTGGATGTTTTAAAAGCATGAGGATGTATAACCTTATTTGAGGTTAATGATAGTTGAGAACTTATGTTTGTATTAAGTTATGTTGAGGAACGATGATTTAATGATCAATGTTAAGATATCAGGTTTCGATCCTTACTTTCGCATTTGATGTGTATAATGATTTTCTTTCGAGATAAATGAATGAGAATTCTGGGATGGATTCGAGGAAGGATGTGGTTTAGCATTAGTTTGAAAGAAAAAAATTTATTGTTCTAGAATTGTCCCAAGTTATAACGCGCCTGAGAAGCGGGGTGTTACAGCTGCTCCGATTGCTGGCAGCCATCCGCTCGCTGCCCAGCTCTCGAGGTGCTGCCATGGCCGCCTGCCCAAGCTCTCATTCGCTTCTACATTTCTTCCATTTGCTCTCCACTTCCTCTTCTATTTATAGGAAACCCTCACCCTCAACTCCTTTGGCCATCCCCTTTAGCGTGAAGATTACGCCATTTGTAGAGCATGGCCAGGGAGTTCATAGGGCATGGCCACACTTGCATATACATATATATATATATAGTACACCACATTTAATTAATGAGAGATAAATCAATCTCTCAATTCTCCCTACCCCATATCTTCTTGTAGATTTTCTTTCAAATCTTCCAACCCACGATTGATTATGTACTTCCAATTGCACAAATTTGCACCCACTGCTTCACGTATATGCACATATATATCATATATTATATTATAATAATAAAGAAATAACACATTTAAATCTCAAATTTCATCCCTATTTCACCTATGCAATTCCTTAATTACAATTATACCCTTAAACCTCAAATTAATTTACATTACAATACCGAAAACGCAAAATTAATAATTTCAAAGTTACTCGATAAGGGTGATTTCATCCCAGTGTCCTCACTGGGCCATTGATTCATCTCGAAACCACTGAAGGGTTGCTCATTACAAAAAATTGGAGCCCCCTCAGGCTTTCGTTGACTTCCCGAGGGTCCCCTACGATGATTCAGTTTTGCAGCCTAAATAGCAGCTGTATTTTACCTGTACCAAAAATCGTTCCTGATCTGATTTCTTTCAATACCATAAATCCTATCTCGGAACGCTCATTAAGACCATATCATTTTCCTTAGATAATTTCACTTCGAGACACTCCCTGCAGTCGATTCGGTACTTATAACTACTATCAAACCAATTTTTCGGTATTCTAAACTTGTCTAAATTATGTGGTAACCTCATACAAACATGGGGTATTACATATATATTTCTGTGTATATATGTATGTACGCTAAAAACGATGGTGTTCGTTGCTCATTTTTGTGTGGATACATATATTTTGTGTGTTTGCTGCTCATTTATGTATATTAAATGTATGTACGTTGTATTAATGTTTGCTGGAATTAAATCTTAATGTTTGCTGGAATACTGTATCCCGTCAAATTTGGTTTAAGATGTATGTATATATATTAAGATTTACATACATACAACGTTTAAGATTTATGTATATTTAATGTATGTATGTATATGTTTGTAAATGTTTTGTGTGTTTACTACTTATATTTTTGTGTATGTATGTATGTACGCCAGAAACTATGGTGTTCGCTGCTTATTTTTGTGTGTACACCTCATTTATGTATATTAAATGTATGTTTGCTGGAATTAAATCTTAAAGATTAAAATACAAATGAAATGTATGTAGGCAGCGTGTTTAAATGTGTGTATGTAGGCCACGTTAGTATATGTATATAGTGATATTACGGGTCAGTCACGTAGTAAAAGGATTGCACACGGAAGACTTATTATTTTCTTGGAGTTTGGCATAGTGGGACTTGGACTTTGATATTGAAGAAGTAATTAATTGGGTTTGTTTGGGTGGGTCCTGAACAAACATTCTGATTTGTGCCCATAAAATGGCTGAGTTTTATCTAATTAATTATTTCCTTAAGAGTTGGTCATCTTTCTCTCTAACCTAGCAATTTGCCTGCTGCTGCTACAAGTGTGCCACGAACTTTCTTTCATCTTGGATACGTATGTAACATGTTTTTGAATGTTACTTCATATAATTTTAACAGCAATTAGTGTGTGTATATATCATGAGTTGGGTAGCTTTTTGAAAACTTTGTTTGGAGTAATCAAGAGTTTTAGTTACATATGAAAATGATGGTTTATTTTTTGGTTTTTGGTTAAGGAAAAAGGAACTCATAATCAACTATGTAGCTGTAGTCAAACACTTGGAAATTAGTTTTTTTTTTTTTTATATATATTTCCAAATGTTGGAAACTTTTCTAATTTTTTTTTTAGGGGGGGGGGGGGGGTTGTTAAATGTTCAAATACTAGTATAGTAGCATTTGTGTTTTTTCCAACTTTGAATGGAGTTTTTGACTTGCCAGTAAACATACGCACAAATTATGTAGTCAAATAATCAAAAAATATTTTTTGATAAATGTAAAAGGAATGCTTTAGTTGAAGGGGCGACGCACTAGGACTATTTATAAAGTTATTGAAATTGGAGGACTAACCACTATCTGATAATATATTGTCTACATAGGATATGTTACTGCCGCCTCTTCATTTGCATGTTCTAGTTTCATTTATCTCTTATTAATATATTTTTTGTTATAATATCACTAAAATGATATTTTTTATTTGATGAAATTATAGTATAATGACTTGTAGTGATATATGAGATGAATTTTGTTGTGATTTTATGAAGTATCTAATGCATTGAGAATTGATGATGTTGCATATATTGAATTGTAATATTTTTGTGGGATGTTTTTTTCTTATAAGATGTTGAATTGTAATATTTCTATTAGTTTAAAAACACAATTTTAAACATGAGATCATAAATATAATATAAATCATTTTTGTACATGATAAATCATATTTTATTTTGAAAGTATTTAAAAGTTCTCATCACATGCTTATTAATTGTTCTTTGTCTTGTATGGCAGAATATGGCACATAGATCATCATATGGTCAGTCTATGCGTCGTTGTCAATTCAGAAACATTGATGGGGAAAACCACATTGGTACACCCTATCTTTAACTTATTCATTACTTTGCATGTTAAATCCTACACAATTATATGTTTTTGCGGGGGGACATTCATCTCCGTCCACTGATATGAGATTTGATTCCCCTAGCCCACAGACACCCCACCCCAACTATGATGGGCCTTCTTCCATGCCTATTGAAGTTGGGGGTTCATCCACGCCCACTGCCACCCTTGATAATCGTCCGATGATATGTCCATTGGATTTTTTGTAAGTATCCCTTATCTTACTAATCAATTTCAACTTAAACAAAGAAATTTTCATTTTAACACATTACTTTACAAATTAATGTGTGTTTTAACAGGTTTGATAATAATTTGTGCAAACGAGATATTTTTCGAATTATCCAAAGTAAGTTTGAGGGGCCATACCCGAGTTGGAAGAAGACAGATCCTGCTGTCAGAGAGATGTGATATGGCGAGCTTATGGTAATGTGTTTCTTTAGTATATCTATGGTTGATGGTTTGCTTTAGTAATGTCTAAATTTAAATTACCTATGGCTTATAATCAAGTGAATGGTATGGAGACAGTTTGGTAAAAATTGATCCATATTCACAATAAAACAATACTCATGTCTTTTATTTAAACGTTTTTTTATTATTTGTATCCTTGTATTTTTTTAATTATAGTATCCATTTATGCATGTCTGTAACACCCAGTAATCCTAGTGTTATGAGGATGAGAAAGGAAGTAAGAAAACTTTCAAAAATGCCCTTGAGAAGGTGTTAGATCCTTGAGAATATTGGTGCCCTATAAGAGGGGTATTTTAGTAATTTGGATAGTGAAGTCCAATAAAGGGTATTTTGATAAATTGAAAATAATTCCTATGTGGAATTAGGTGTGTAAGTGAATTAAATCCCAATTTTGTGTTTATGTGGAGATATATGGGATTAATAATTCATAAAAGGTATTTTGGTAGCTTTGGAGCAAATTCCATAAAGGAATTTAATTATGGAAAATGGGAAAAATGGTGGATATTCAATTATGTGGTAAAGTAATTAATTTTTCCTATATTGGAGAATAAATGTGGCGATGCCACATGGATAGATGAGATTAGAACTTGGAAGCCAAGGTTGGTGTCTTGGAATGACACATGGCTTAATATGGTCCAAGTTAAATGGGGAGATTAAATTAAATGCAAAAGAAACGCTAATTAGTCTTTCAAGCATTTAATGTTGAGCATGATTATATGGATTAAGGAAAATCCAAAAGAAAATAGGAAATTAGTCACCCATTAATGATGGAAAATTGTGGGATTTATTAAATGGGAAAGAAATGTTTATGTCTCTCAAAGTAGTCTCTCATGTGATGGTTGAAAATAGTCTCATTTAAATAAATGAGAAAAATGGCTAATTTTGGGAAATTCCAAGACTTGATCCAAGGGTGGATATTTGGTTTTGAAATTGGAAATGGATCCAATGGCTAATAATGAGTCTTGGAAGTGGGCATGGATTTCTAAATATTAAGAGATGAGTGGTTGAGATTAAAACTTTCAAAAGCACTTGGATTGTGCTTTTAATTGAAGGTTGAGATCTTCTCTTGAAAAGTGAATAAAATCCAATGGTTGAGATTTAAAGAGAGGAAATGGCATGGATTGTGTTTTCTTGTGTGGTTGGGATTTTCTCTCAAAAAGCAAATGAAAATCAATGGTTAAGATGAAGTCTTGAAATTGAGATTTCAAGACAAGAGTAGTATAAAAAGGAAAAGAGTGCTTTAGTCTCAAATTTTTGTCATTTGAAGAGTCTTGAAGGAAGAAATAAGAGAGATAGGAAGAAGTCTCTCATGGAGGAAAGAAATTAAGAAGGAAGGAAAGAATGGAGATGAAAGGAAGAAGAAAATGAAGAATGCAAAGGTAAGGTTTCTACCTTATAGTATTAAAGAAAAATCCTTTTATCTTTCTTGTTTGGTGGCTTAGCTACCTTATTTTTTAAGGGGTTTCTTGAGAAAGAGCAAAGGTTGAAAGCAATGAAGGCCTTGAAGTTAAAGCATGTGAAAGCTTCAAAGAATGGAAAAGGGTAAGGGATGGCCCCATGGGAGGGTGGCCTTGCAATGTGTAGTAAGTATGGTTCATAAATGTATATGTTGCATTTAGCATGTTCTTTGTGTTCATGAGACCTATGGCCATAGAGTAGTTTGGGAACATGGTTGAAATGGTGGGTTGATGCCTCTAACCTTGGTGGGTTGTGAGGGCAAAGAGACCTAGCCACACTTGCATACATTTGACATCATATAATCTTGTTATGTTCATATTTATTTTGCATTTCACCCTTATTGAGCTTAATAGCTCATGAGATTTTTACCCTCACATATAGGTTGCCAAGGCATGAGAAAGTCAAGGCAATGGTGGAATGGCATGGGAAAGCTTGGGAATGAAGATCCAAGAGCTTATTTGGCTTATGGAAGCCTATGTGTTGTGTTTGATTTATGTAATGTAATTTATTTTGTTAGTTTTGAAATGTATGTTGTATTTAGGAAATGAGATATTAGCTTATGGAATGTTGAAGCCTAGGTTGGGTGAAAGTCTCATTTTCGTGTGTGTTGTGGGAAGCACCAAGAAGTTAAATCATATGATTTTTGTTGGAAAAATAGTGGGTGTTTGATGTATGTTATGGAAACATCAAGAGTATTGTTTAAGCCTTAATTATGGAAAAATAGAGGCAAAAATTGAATGAATGTGAAGTATATTTATTTAATTTAATTTCTAAAAAAATTGGGTTAGGAAGCCCAAAAAAAAGAAAAAAAAAAAAGAAAAGAAGTGGAGGCAGCAGCAGTAGTGTCGGGGCCCGCACGTGGCCCGTAGGGGGCCACAGCGGGTAACAGTCAGCAGTAGGAGCCCGGGCGTGGGTGCGCAGGAGTGTGGGCTCGCACGGCAGGTGCGGCTTGAGCGCAGGCACGATGCAAACGCGCGCGACCCGCTGCTAGCCGCGCGACCAGTGCATCGCAGGACTCGCGTGGTGGGCCCCGTCGGCCAATGTTTTTAAAAAATTTGAAATTATTGGCGATCTTTGGTGCAATTTTTAATTGATTTTGGGCCTCGGAGGGATTTTCAAAATAAAGGGATTTCTCGGGCATTTTGGAGAATAATGCCGAATTTTTAGAAAATTGAAAATTTTGAATTCCCTCCAAATTTGTTATAAATTGATGGGTTGATTGAACTTGTGAGTTATGGAGCCCGGTAAAATTCTTGGATGAAAAAAAAATTTTAAAAAAATAAGAAAATGGCGATTGGGCATCTTCATGAGATTTCTTTTCAACCAAATGTGGTGTGGTTAAACCCCAATTCTGCTAGTGAATCTTGGGGTTGAGGGAAGGGAAGGATGAGCCTAGCTCCCACCTAGGGCGTTTCGTTTCGAAACATGGTCCGCCCTTCACCAATGGTCGGGCAGGTGGCAATTCGGGTAATTGTTCACGAGTGACACCTATAAGTGGGATCGGGGCGTCACAATGCCTAACTCTGCTATTATTGCTTAGAAAAGGTTTTTCTTAGTATATGTAATTGTTCACGAGTTATAGATGCTTGCTATGAAAAACCCTTGCATTTTGATATATAATTGATTTTTTTTAACTTTTATTTTTTTTAACATTATAGAAAAATTGGTCTTGGGATAGTGCTTTGGAACATCAAATCAGGGCTAATTTTGAAAAGACTGCTTCCGATCGTATGACCGATATTTATTTCGTGTCAGAAAGGATTTGAATAAAAAACCCTCGTGGATGTCGCTTTCTGTATTTGAAGTCCTAAAGAAGTATTGGAATTCTGCAGAATTTAAGGATAAGTTTGAAAAAGGAAAGAAAAATAGGGCTTCAGACGTAGGAGGTAGTATGCATACATGTGGTTCCGTACCCATGTCTGAGCATAAAAAGAGATTGGTAATATTTGATGTTTAATATTATATTTTACTTTATGAATTTTTAAGAAATAATGATTTTTGCATTAACACTTTCTTTTTTCTTTGTAGTCAAGACAATTTGGTCGCCCACCTACACAAGCTGAGTTGTTCCTCGCGACACATAGAAGGAAAGACAATTCTGGATTCGTTGATAGGAGGTCTGAGGATACTTATGTAAGTATACATTACTTGTGTCTTTATATTATTTTATTATGTTTAATTGGCCTTTTTATAGTATAATGTATTTCATACATGTATCCATGATGCTTGCAGGTTAACTTTCAGACGTGACAACACGAGGCATCATCACAGTCATCGGCTATTGGCCATTCAAAAGATAGTGATGCTGGCTAGCCCTCGCACCCAGCTATTGACGATAGATCCTTATGGTTGGAGGTTGCGAGCAGTAAGAAAAAGGGTCGTGTTTATGGAATGGGGTCAGAGGCACATATAATTCTCAGTTCCTACTATGTACCGACACCACAACCACCGCCACAGTCATCGTCATCGTCATCCGTCTCACTATCAAATCAGATACAAGAAGCTGTTCGAGCAGTAATAGAACCCTTCAACCAGCGAATCTCGGCTATTGAAGATAGACTACATCACCGTTCTTCATCTTCATCGCCCTAGAACCCTTCGGATCATTAGCATGATCCATTATTTGTATGGATATGTAATATGAAATTGTAGATGATTATGGATTTGTAGACGTTATTTGTATGCATGATATGTTATTTGTAATTGTTATCGGGTTGAATTTTAAATTTTTTTTAAAAAAAATATTTTATTTTTTTAAATTATATCTAAATTTGAGACGGATTTAGAGATAGATTTTTTCTGTCTCTAAAATCCATCTCACAATGCGATAAATTTTATTTTATCTAAATTTTCCGTCTTAATATTCGTCTGAAACCCGTCTCTAAATTCGTCGGAAAAATCCCTCTTAAAATTCATCTCAAAAATCTGTCTGAAAATCAGTCTCAATTAGAGACGGAAAAATTCCACCTCAAAATCCATCTCAATTAGAGACAGAAATTTTTTTTCTCAAAATTCGTCTCAAATCCTCTCAAATTTTTTGAGGGGCATTTTACCGACGGACTAAAATATGTCTCAAAATCCGTCTTAAACCGAAAATTCATCTCAAAATCCATCTCAAATACACTGTTTTCTTGTAGTGACTTGTGTGTATTATGGAGTAAAAAGAAAAATGAAAAAGAAAAAAAAAGAGGTAAAAGACCAAAATGGGTTTAATGAGTTATGGTGTGTGTGTAAAGGAGAGGGGCAAAGTGGTAATTTGGCCAAGGGGGTGGTTGGAAAGCTGATTGGTGGCCATCCCTCCCCCATGCTTCTTTTTTTTTTTTCTTATCTTTTTCTCTTTTCTTCCCCCTTCTCCCGATCGGTCATCTTCTTCTTCTTCTTCTTCTTCTTCTTCTTCTTCTTCTTTCTTTCTTCTTCCATTGTCAATCTCCATTAAAGCTTCAAGTGGGAAGTTGCAGTCGGTTGTTCATCTCTTTGGACCAAGCATCGTTAAGGCAAGTTCTTCTTGCATTTCTTTTTGGTTATGCAAGTTTCTTCTCTATTTCTTTTACATGGCAAGTTCCCTTACCTCCTTGTTTCGTTTTGGAGGCAAGTCTCGTTCTAAATGCAATTTCTTGTTCATTCTATGTTGTTTCAATGCAAGTTCATGTTGATTTTCCTTGTTAATGCAAGCTTTGGTTCTTTTTCTCTTGGGTCAAGTTGGTTTCCTTCTTGGTTCCTTTGTCTTTGAATCTTCTATTTTCTTAGAGATCTAATCATGAGCTTATATTGATTGGTGGATGATTTTCTCATTTCTTTAGACTTGGTGTTTTATCATTAATGGGTCTTTTTGAGAGTTATCGTTAGGGTCTAGCTTACCCTAAAGTCTCAAAGGAATGACACTTGATTGATTAGGAATGTTAGAAAAGCAAGGTTTTGGTATGTCTTGCCTGGGATGTTGAGTTTTGTGGGTTATTGTTGTTATTTTTAAGTTTCAGGCCTCTGTTAGTTGACCAAGTGTTTCAATCAGTCGACCAAGTATGTGTTTCGCCTTCTATTAGTCGATCAAGTACTTCTATCGGTCGACCAAATATGTGTTTTGCTTTCTGTTAGTTGACCAAGTGTTTCAATCGGTCGACCAAGTGGTATTTTAGTTTCTGTTAGTTGACCAAGTGTTTCAATGGTCAACCAAGTGGGTAATTTGGCTTCTGTTAGTCGACTGAGTGTTTTACTTGGTCGACCAAGTCTCTATTTTGTAATATCTCGAAATTTGAAAATAAATAATAATTATTCAAACCGGTGTTTGAGGATATTATTGTATATTTGAGAATTTAAGAGGAAGTATTTATTTATGTGGTTTTGAGGAAAATAAGGAACTAAAGATAATTAATTAAATTATTTAGAAATGGTTAATAATTATTAATTATTGTATTTTTGGTGATTATTGAATATTTGTGGGTTAAAAGGAAATATTAATTTATTTGGGTATTTGGAGATTTAAGAAAAATGTTTATTTATGTAACTTTGAGGAAATAGGAAATTTAGGTATTTAATTAAATTATTTGGGAGTATTTATGAAAATGGTAAATAAATTAATTTGGTGAAATTTCTAAAAAATTTGGGGTATAAGTGTAATAAGGGGAATTGGGGTTTGGGGGTGTGTGTGTGATTAATGGAAACTATGGATGCTAAAATGTAAATTTCGGAAGTGGCTGAGAGTCACTTTATATTTAATGTAATGCATTATACGTATGAAAATGATGGCTAGCCTAGCGATTGAGCACACGAGGAAGCAGCTAGGGGTTGCGGGTTCGAGGCCTGGGGCTTGCGTGCGCTGAAGGGAAATTTTGGCTGATTTTCAGCCAAAACCTTGCCCAAAACGACGTGGCGGTGGCACCAGCTGGGCTACCATGCAGCAGTCGCTGGTGGTCCCCTTTCCTTTGCTTTTTTTAAGCCACGATTTGGAGCAGAAATCGGGGGAAATTAGGCAAGAAACAGAAAGGAAAATTAGAAGGAGAAGAAGCGCGCGCAGTGAGCTTAAATGGAGGAAATTTTGAGGAAAAATTTAAGATTTAATGAAGTTTAATTGCAGTTTAATTAGCCAAGTAAGTAGAGAATTATGTATTAAACATTTTGTACGATTTTATTAATTTTGGGAGTTTATATTAATTTGTAGCGTGTATTATTTTGGTGGCGTTCAAGCGTAAAAAATGCTATAATCAGCTTAAACGATGCAAGCTCCCTCTACCCTTGCGATCTGTTTTCATTTTAAGAACCCCTCGCCTTCCCTTAATTTGTTTTGGTGTCGCGTATTAATTATAAATTGAGGATGTTGTTAACGTGATTTAATTTAAATTAAATATGAGACTTATTAGGATTTTATTTGTGGTGCGCCTATGTGGGATTTTAGACGGTTAAATTATTTATATTACACGGTAGATTTATTTAATTAAAGTTATGATTTTATTAATTGCTAGAAAATGCTTTACTTCGCAACGGGAGCACAAAAGAAGCAGGAATCATTCGATTTTAGGCAAGCTCCTAACCCTCTCCTCATGTTCTTCATTTCCTGCGAGAGTCTTCGTTATTTTTTTGTATTTTAAACCTTTCCTCATCGTGACTCGGTTCCATGCATAAATAATAATAATCTGTGTGGTAACCACTTTATGACTTTTATTTTATTAATGGGTTTATTGTTAATGGAATGAGCTAAGCAATAACGTCTTGGTGTCTTTCATTTCAACCGTCACGGAGCTTCGTATCGCTCCGTTTCCCTTGGGAATGATGCCGAACCCGTTGGGGCTAGGTTCTTAGAAAATGATATGGTTTAGATTATGGAAATATGTTAAGAGTCTATTTTGTAGGTTGAGATGGTTTTATGAAAATTAGAAGGAATGAGAACAGGAATGGTATATTAATGGTTATGTTAGGGTGAATGAGATGTCATGGGAGTGGTTTAATAAATGTTAAGTTGAAAGTGTATAAGTTTGATGTTAAGGGTATGGGGTACAAAGCCACGGACTATCGACTGTGGGTCATGGAAATTGATGGCTGGATGTATGGGCGTCAATCATTGGCTGTTACGATAAGCGCTAGACGGGACAGAAAAGCTAGTACTCTAGATTCCCGCATTGGTTTGTACATATCATGATGTGTGCGCTATAAGGGGTTGGGTTGCATTCATTCGGGGAAACATGCTTTGTGTGTGGTGGGATGTGTGAGCATTTGCATGACCTAGTTGGTCTAAGAGTCAATTTGGGTACCCTAGGCGAACATGTGCGTTTAAGGCATGCCGCATGTGTGTTTTCCTATGTGGGTGTAGCATGGCCTGATGCTTGGTTTATGGGGGCCTTGCCATCACGTTTATGCTACAGAAGCCATTGTATTTCTTATGTGTTGCATTGCATGGTTCTATTGTTATTGTTATTCTGGGCGGAAGTAGCGTGCAAGTCCAGGTGTCGGGAGTATCGACTTGGGGGAGCTTTGGCTCGGCTTAGAGATTAGCTCAGGGGAAGCCCGAGGCCATGATCGCTGAAGGATATGACCATGTGATGGATGACAGGAAGAACATATGAGGGTATGATGGGTATCAAGAAGAGCATATAACGAGTATCAGGAAAAGCCGACTAATGTTAGGAAAATGTGAGTCTTTATGGATAATGATATGGTAGCCTATGTTAGGTTGCAATAGGTTTGTATGCGAGACTTGGGTGCCAATATATGGCTTATGTGGGCCCTTAGTTCCTTTTTGTGCAGTTAACTTTATGTTATGCATTTAGAAGTAAGGCACGTATGGATCATGACATGGTGTGGTTGCATTGGTATGAATTGCTTGGGGTGTCATGGGAAGAGTCCTATCTTAAACCTATAGCCTTCCTTTCATGAGCTTGCTGAGTCTCGCGACTCACGTTTGCTTTCCATCATTCCAGGTAAGAGTCCTGAGATAGCAGGTGCGTTCAGCAGAGTTGAGTCCAGACCGTCGAGTCATGGTAGCAAGTGCAAAACCCTCCCAAAACTAGATCCTGGATGTCACGATACTTGTGTTAAGAGTAATGTTTTATGTTTGTGAGATGGAGGTGAGTTATGTAGGCCCAGGTGGGCCCAAACTGTGAATGATTATGTAAAGACGGTTACGCAATGTTATGTGATGAAAAAAAAAATAATATGGTTTCTAAAAGAGTTGTGCGAGAGGTTTAGTTTATGTCTTTGTTCGATATCATTTAAATAATGACCCTCTCACGGATCCTCAATGCTAGCGGGGGCTTCGGGAGGCAGGCCGTTACATATTTAGTTGACTAAGTCTTCTTCATCGGTTGACTAACTCGTTCATTCGGTCAACCAACAGAATGCATTGATTCTTTCTTTTTGGTCTAACTTTTTTCTAAAGTTTGTAATTCTTTCCCAAAGCTCTTGTGATGTAATACCCCATGTTTGTATGAGCTTGCCACATAATTTCGATGAGTTTAGAATACCGAAAAATTGGCTTGATAGCAGTTATAAGTATCGAATCGACTGCAGGGAATGACTCGGAGTGAAATTGTCTAAGGAAAATGATATGGTTTCGATGAACGTTTCGAGATATGATTTATGGTATCGAAAGAAATCGGATCAGGAACGATTTTCGATACAGCTAAAATACAACTGTTATTTAGGCTGCAAAACCGAATCATTGTAGGAGACTCCTAAAAAATCAACTGAACCCTAGGAGGGCTCCGATTTTGCGTAATGAGCAACCCTTAAATGGTTTCGGAATGAAACAATGGCCCGGTGAGGACACTGAGGTGAAATTGTCTATATCGAGTAAAATTTAAGTTATTAATTATGGATTTTCGGTATTAAAATGCAAATTTAATCGATGTTTGAGGGCATGGTTGCAATAAGAAATTTACCCAAGTGAGATTATGATAAATTTGAGATTTAATGTGTAATTTTTAAAATTAATTATGTAATTTTCTATATATATGTAGTATATAATTATATGTATGCATGATGTGTGTGCATATTAGTGCGCGTGAGGCTCGAGAAGCGGCTCGAAGCAGTGGAGCCGTGGCCATGGCAGCCATGGTCGCAAGCTCCAACAAGCTGGTGCGTCACTGTGAGGAAGAGGAAGAAGAAGGAAGAGAAGAAAAATGAAGAAGGAAGGAGAAGAAGGAAAAAAGGAAAAAGAAATAAGAAAGAAAAGAAAAAGAAAAAAAAAAGGAAAAAGAAGAAATGAGGAAGCTGGCATGGTGTTGCGCGCAGGAGGTGGGAGGAAGAAGAATGAGGGAAAAAAGAAAAGAAAGAAAAGGAAAATGAAAGAAAAAAATAGAGGAAATGTGGAAAAAAAATTGAAAAATAGGAAATAGAGTTTAATGGTTATCCCGGAGATTTTGGGAGAAAAAATGCTTCGGGCATGCGTTTCGGGAATATGGCACACATACCGAGGAAGCTGAAGAGGCTAAGTCAAGGTAAGTAAATTCCCTAAAAAAATTCTAAAATTTCAAGAATATTATTTTATGAATTGTCGTAGTGAAATATTTTAGAAATATTTAGTTTAGATTTATTGAGAAAAAATAGATAGAAAAATAAAGAAAATGCAAGAAATTATGAAAAAATAGATTTTAATGCTTATTTAAATAAATATGGTGATTAGGATTGTAACATCCTGTATCGAGCGATAGGAAGATCCGGAACAACTTATCCTAATGGGCTTACACGAACTTCCTAGGGGGGTCACCCATCCCTGGATTACCCCACGTCAAGCACGCTTAACTTGGAAGTTCTTTGCCAACATTCAGCCCAAAAGGTATCCAGCTGGTGTTGTTTCTTTTCTTACACTATCCTCGATATATACTAACTTCTCTGGGCTCTCGGGGTATTACATTCCTATAACATCCCGCTCGAGTGATAGGAAGAACCGGAACAACTTATTCTAATGGGCCTACGCGAACTTCCTAGGGGGGTCACCCATCCCTGGATTACCCCAGGTCAAGCACGCTTAACTTGGGAGTTTTTTGCCAACATTCAGCCCAAAAGATATCTAGCTGGTGTTGTTTCTTTTCTTACACTATCCTCGATATATACTAACTTCTCTGGGCTCTCGGGGTATTACATTCTCCCCCCTTAAGCACATGACGTCCCCGTCATGCGACCTTACAACCGGTCCCAGATCTCTCCCCCCTTGCATGGTCGATGTGGGATTCGCCTAAGGTGCCTACACGCACCCCCCATAGGGGCCTCACGCCCCCCTCGGGACTCAGCCTCCTCGCTGAGGTTTGCCCCACCACCGCGCTCAGAGGCTCGGGGGTCGGCTCTGATACCACCTGTAACATCCCGTATCGAGCGATAGGAAGATCCGGAACAACTTATCCTAATGGGCCTACATGAACTTCCCAGGGGGATCACCCATCCCTGGATTACCCCACGTCATGCACGCTTAACTTGGGAGTTCTTTGCCAACATTCAGCCCAAAAGGTATTCAACTAGTGTTGTTTCCTTTCTTACACTATCCTCGATATATACTAACTTCTCTACGCTCTTGGGGTATTACATTGATACTTTGAGGCTAAAGTTGAATAGACTTGTGCAAATGTTGAGGTTGACACGCAAATCGAGGCAATGCCCAAATTTTGAGGCGTGACGCGATTATCGAGGTGATGTTCTACCCTTGTGTTTAGTTTTGATGATGAAAAATAATACCTTGTTTTATCCCTAAGTCATGAGTCAAGTCTATGGTTTTCAACAAAAATCAATTTCAAGTGCTTTGTTAAAATGAAAATCAAAAAGATTTATAATTTTCTATATTAGTTGGAGATTCGCAAAGTCAAGTATTTAGTCTTAAAAGAATCTCTTAAAATGATTTTCAAATTAGTTTTGAAGTCGTTGGTCAACATAGAGCTAAAATTGTTCTAAGGCAAAAGACCAACTTGAACATAAATGTGTTTGATGAAAATCCAATCTCAAGTATGAAAAATCATTTATGTTAATCTCATACTTCAAAATAAGTTTTCATATTTTGAAACGTGCATAAAAGGTTTTGGCTTGAAAGTTAATCGTATGAAAAATCCTTTAGTTCATGCATCATGTCTTGAAACTCGTTTTGATAACATTTCAATATTTTTTCTAAGTTTGGAAGACTAACACCTTATAAGGAGACATATATGAAAATGTTTCCTTTTTAGAAAACTAACTCCCGGTAATTCAATAGCTAACATTCATTAGTGATAATGATTTTTAACGAATTTTTCAAGAAATAGAAAGTGTATATCTTGGAGGTGGTAAAATCGCAAAATCCTAAGTTCCTACTAAAATCCAAATTCTACTTTTTTATTCTTATGGATTTTGATTTTTTTGATATTTTTATTGAATCTAAATGGGGGGTACTTTCTTATTTACATTTATGTATTAAAGTAAATGAAAGGTAAAATATAAATTAAACAAGTGTGCTTCTACATGTTATCTGTTAAGTTTTCAGATTTTTCAAGAAGATAGTCAACTATGTTGTTTGGTGTTGTCGACTATGCATAAGGATAGTCGACTATGCTTGTTTAATCTATCGACTATATATGGCCTCTATCGACTATATTTCATTCTGTCGACTATTGTGTAAGGATAGTCGACTATGCTATTTATTCTGTCGACTATGTTTGTACATGATATTCAAAATTTTCTTTGTAATTTTTGATCTGTCGACTATGAGAAGTTTTGGTTGAGCAATAGTCGACTATGCTTTTCTATCTGTCGATTATGGCTAGTTTTATTTGATAAAATAGTCGACTAACCTATTTTCTCTATCGACTATGTGTTTCACAGAAACTTACAATGGCTAGTTTTTCAATCTCCAACGACTAGTTTCTCATTCTCCAACGGTCACAAACGGCTTCATTTCTCTTCAATCTTGTGGGAAGCTTATAAATACAAGTCATGGATGATCAAGAGAAGGCTAATGGACGGGAACGAAATAATTTGAGTTTACTATTACTCTCGTTTGTATTTACAGTGATTGGGCTTCAATTTTTTCTCTCTTCAAGGCTTTGATTTTAACTTGTATTAATTCATTCAAGCCTTGTTTTCTTTGTGAGAGAACTTGTAACTAAGAGTGACAACTCTTAGCATCTCATTTACATTTGTATCACTTTTATTTTCCTAGCTTTATGCTAGAGGGCTTGCTTGTATAAGCAAGAGGTTGTAATTCCTAGTCTTGGACTAGAGGATCTACTTGGTTTAAGTAGGGGGTTTTAGTGGATTGTTTGCAAAATCCTTAGTGAGGAGCTAAGGTAATGGATTAGGCTTGGGTTAAGCCGAACCACTATAAATCCTTGTGTTTCTTGTGCTTGTGCTTCTTGATTTATTTATCTTTCCAAGCATTTCATTTTTCCTCACTTGGTTCACATATTTTTCTTTGTAAACTTACATCTGTCATTTTATATGCTTCACGTTTTTAAGTCCTAAAACCTCAATTTGTATCAAAAGGTTTTTCAAGTTTAAATAAAATTTTAAAATAACTAGTTCACCCCCCTCTTGGTGTGTGCCATAGCACCTCCCGTTCTAACACGAGGTAGCCCAATAAGCTTGAGAAGGTAAGTGGTACTTCCCAATTAAATTTAGTTTTATGAAAAAATACTTGGTTTGTAAGTGTACTATTACGAATAAGTACGATTATAAATGTTTATACCCCGATTTTCGGGAATGCTTGCATCATATTGACATGTTCTGGTATGCACCCATCACGTAGACTGCACACATGACATGCTATGAAATGCATATGTACACAATGATATCATTGATCTCACGCATTGAGGCTGTAGGGAGTACGAACTGGCACCGCTGCTTTACCAAGGGTGCCCCCAGAAATCCCGATTTCGAAAGAGGTGGCCGTAAGAATGGTAGGTAGCATGAGGGTGCAGTTGACACCTACGATGAGTAAGACATTGCATACACACATGATAAAACATTATGTACCCTTACTTAGATGATTCATCATCTAACTTAGGCTTTGCCCCTAGAATATTCAAACTTTCTAGATGGAAATTGTAGCAGATACAAGGATAAATGAGGCATGAAATGGCACTTAGCAGAGTGCATGAGGAGTGAAATGTATGTTATGTAGTCCATGTATTTAAGTTCTGCTACTTTGAATTCTAAACGTTTTAAGGAATGATGATGTATAATCCTATTTAAAGTTAATGTTAGTTGAGTACTCATGTTTTGTATTAAGTTATATATGTTGAGGAACGATGATTTAATGATCAATGTTAAGATATCAGGTTCGATTCTTGCTTTCGCATCTGATGTGTATAATGATTCTCTTTCAAGAAAAATGATTGGAAGTTCTGGGACCAATTCGAGGTATGATGTGGTTTAGGATTAGTCTGAAAGGAAAAAAAAAAAATTATTGTCCCAAGTTATAATGTGCCCGGGAAAGCGGAGCGTTACATGTGATGTTTTAGTTGGCTTCAAAAATCATCTCACGGGTATGTAGGTGTTCCAAAAATGGGAAAGTTAATTAATGGCGAGAATTGAAAATGAAAATCATGAACTTTTAATGGTGAATTCATGTCATCAACTTGTTTGATCTTGAGAAATGGTATGGAAATGAATCCTAATGAATGATGCTAAATCATGTGATGAAAATATCATTGGCTCATGTGAGGATATAATCTTGAAATGTCTAAGTGCGCATGATGAGCATGATGAGAACATTTCTAATAATGAAGTATGTTCGATATGTTACTTGAAACCTTCATGAGCATTACATGGTATTATTATTTGCGCACTTATTACTTTGCGCGGCAGTTATGTATTACAGGGTGAGAAAAAGATATCCTAAAGAGCGCCTAACGCTGGTGAGGTAGCCATAAAATTCGGTAGATGATGCTCAAGCCAAATGAATGGCTAAATGATTTTTCTATATATATGTATGCATAAATGTGAATGAAAGGCCTTGAGGGCTGATGTGCTGCATGGAAAGTATGTATTCATGAGAAATGAAATGATGCATAAAATGCATAATGACAATGGCATGAGAATGATTGTAATGATGGAAACTAATGGGAAATGCTACTCGTACTTGGGGGGTCGGGTTTATTCCACTTTGATTTACCCATGCCTTAACTCCATTGATTCATTTGTTGTATATATACTTGCTAAGCCTTGTGGTTCACCTTGTTTATTTTTATCATTCCAGGTAAGGGAAAAGCAATTGCCGAGGGGGAGTCCAGTGGGGCTAGAGCTCGGGTTTAGTTGTGTACAGAGATATCCCAGCTGAAAAGGTCCATGGGAGTGATTTGTTTTGAGGGCATGTAGAGTGATATTCATTTTGTAAATGATAATTGCCCTTATATTTTGATTATATGGTCTTTGAGCCTAAAGAATTGTGTAAGTTAAAATGTCATTGGAAATGTTTTATTTTAGCTCCTGAAGATCAGTGACCAAGTAAGAAAAAAAAAATATTTGATGTTTAATTTGAGTTATTGTTTCTGTATCCATTTATGTGATGACCTCATTTCAAATTTTTCTATACTAACGAGATTTCCGGGAGAGGGCCGCTACATCCCAACCTCATCCAAGTTGTCTTAAGCCACTCCCAAACTTGCAAACTTCGAGCAACTAGGCCGTCTCCTCAAATGTGTAAGACCTACTCTATCCATGTTTGAGCTATCACGAAATCCTTTGCCAAACCTGTGATAGGACCATCTTGATAAAGATGAACAAAAGTTGTGTTGTGATTCTTTCTGTTTGCTTTTGATTGTCTCACAACTGAGGATTAACAACAAAGAATGTGACGAAATATTATTCATTCATTCATGTTAAGACTTCTAAGAGTTAAATAAAATATTTATTAGAATGTGACGAAAAATTATTCAGTTATGGGCAAATTGCAACGTCAATTGTTCGGATGATCCATAATTAGTTATTAATTTATGATCATTCGTCATCCTAGCTAGATCCTACGTTGTTAGATTTTCACCATGTTTTACACCACGTGCACGCATGTGATGCATTGCTGATTCTTCCACAGCAAGTCAATCCATTTTAACATATAAATTGGATGAAAATGGATCTGAAAGTCAAATCCCCAATGAAAATTGGATCGAATTTATTACGCATGGATGTTGCATTTATATGCATGGATACTTTAAAATTATTAAAAATTTACTTTCCTTCTTTTTTTTTTAGAGATGTAAAATTACTAATTAAAATTTTATATTTAAGTTTAGAAAATAATTTTTTTAATTAACAACATATTCAAATTACTTAATTTTTCTTGTGACATAGTTAAACACAAATAAGATTTTATTAATTTTAATTTTGAATTTTCTTTTTGCTAAAACTACAGTAAGCAAAAACGTAAATGTTGAATAAGTTAAAAATGTGAGGATTCTACAACCAAATCCTGAAAATTAAAAAGTCACAATTTTTTTTTTTTTTAATACCTAAAACAGTGTCGATTCTCCCGGCAAAATTTTTGCTATCCAATGAATCATTTTATAAAATTATCCTTCTAAAATAGATTTGTTCACCTAATAAGTTTTAATTTAAAATAAAAATATGAAAATATTTGTTCTGTATAAATAATAGTATAAATATTATTGTGTCATAAGTAAAGACCCATTAAGACCAAAATAACTCTTTGAAGCAAAAGGTAAAAAATTTCAATACACGAGGGGTTCCATGCAACGCACAAACTAGATAACTCTAACATCCAAAAATTTCTCCATAAAGAAAAATAATTATTTATAAAAAAATCAAATTCTAAAAGAATTATGAAATATATAGAGATGAATATCATCTATAAGAATCATAATTCCAGACGGATTATGAAATATCAAGATAGATATTACCTATATCATAATTCTAACAGGTTCCAGAATACCAAGGTAAACGTTATTTACAAGAACTCTAATTTTGAGACGCTTTGGATTATTCCATATTCCTCTATAAATAAGCAGACACTCTTTTTTAATGGTATATTTTTTATATTAGTTTCAATACAATTTTTATTATTTTCAGTATCTGATTTAAATCACTACAAAAAAATCGAAGTTTTAGCGACAGAAATTTTCGTCGGTAACACATCAAAATTCGTTGCTAAATTTTTTAGCAACGAGGGCCTACTCATCGCTAAATTTTAGCTACGGGATATAGCGACAGTGGGCATTTTGCGACGGGACTGACCCCGTCACTAATTTTTGTGCAATAAAAAAAAAAATATAAATTACGACGGGTTGTTTACCCATTGCTGATCAGCTTTAAAATAAAAAAATTAATAGTAAATAAAAAATAAAATTATTAATAATTTATATAAATAATTTTTTTTAAATGTTAAAAAAGAAAAAAAATTATTTTCTAAATAAATAAATTTAAAAGATAAAATAAAAATAAAATTTTTAAATGTAAATTAAAAATAAAATTATAAAAAATTACAATAAATAAAAATTTATTTATAAAAAAATTCATATTTAATTATTAGTCAAAAAAATTTATATTTTATATTTATTTAAAATAAAATTTATATATAAATGAAATTAATGATAATTAATAATTTATTTTAATTAATTAAATAAAATTAAAAATATATTATTTTAAAAAAATCAAAATTCATATTAATTATTAAAATAACAAAACTAAATTTGTAAGTCAAATTGATTAATTCATAAATAGTCATAAATATTCAGTTACAATCATCATTATTACAATCATCATCATTTTGTTCCTCGTTATCAAAAAACTGATTACTTGGTCCTGGTTGAATCGATGGTCCAGGTTGCTGATAAGACGAGCCAGGTTGTTGTAACGCTATCATTTGTCTATTCATCTGCTCCTACCATACCATCATTTTTTGCTGCCACTAACGCAACTGCACATTCTCATTTCTCACCTTTGTCACCTTGGTTCGAGCAGAATGCAACTCCTCGTCCATTCGAGACTGCGTGGAATACAGCTGATTTTGCACCTCAATCACTTGGCTTCGAGCGCAATGTAACTCCTCGTTCATCTGGGTGACCCTCAGTCTCATTTGTTCTAATTCTGACGACAACCCATATGAACCATTGGAACTGCTATCAGATCCAACTGGGAATGACTGTCTACCTTAAGAGCCGAGACCGTAGACACGACCTTTCTTGTTCCTACCAGAGACAACTTGATAAAAAATCTGATGTTCGTTGATTGTAGGTGGGGAGGATGACTCGTTATCGCCGGCTGATGCTGAAAATTCCTTTGCATTTAATCTCTCGAAACGCCTCTTACATATATAAATTAAAATATTGACGTTGTCAATTAATAAAAAAAATCATTAAATTGTAATGTTAATTAAATTGTACAAAATACAATTACTGCGACGGCCTTTGATCTATTATCAACCCACATTTCTTGTCCTTGATCATCCTTACGAGTATGGGTTCTCCTGAAAATCTCAAATTTATTAGGCTCGTTACATGTCAAATATATGAAATAAATAAAAAATAATATAAACCATTATATAAATTTATAAAATTTATATTTAAGTAGAAAAACTAATTACCATCTTTCTTTAATTATCTCTCTGTGAAAAAAAATGAATCTGCTTGTGTGAACTGACCCACCAGTCTCGGAGGCGTGATTCTTTTTGTTTTGTTCTACTTTCTTCTTGTATTTATCTTCATCCCACTTGGCCTGCAATGCTCACCGCACCATCGGATCCATCCACTCGCCCTTATCTGCACCTCCTTTAATTTTTTTCAAATTATTTCTAAAACTTCTCTGATCAGATTTATTCTAAGTGATCTATATACGATCACTCTCATCGGGTTGACACTTAAACTCCTTCTACAAGAAATTAAAAATGAATAAATATGTATAAAATTTTAAATTGAAACTTTCTATAATTAAGAATTGCAATTAGACTTACGCTAAATTCATTCAGCCACATCCGTCATGTTAATTCAGGCATGTCGCCAAGCTTCAGTATACCATCTTTTCCTAATCTTGGATTATACACTTGGTGAGCCAACCTCAGGAAAAAAACTGTAAAACCAATATTTATCAAGTATGAAATTACATTTCTATGTAAAACAATCACAAATAATTAATTAAAAATAATATATATATAAGATACTCATTGATTACAATTCTGATTGCAGGATAACTTTACTCGGTGATCAGCTCGGTCAGTATTAACTGGTTCAGATAGAGTCGGGTCAACATTCTACGCAGGAAAAAATGTCGAAAGGTATGCATGTGGTGTTGACATAAATGAGTATGGGTATGAACCTCCTATGGGATGAAAAGTAGACCCAAGATATGGGACTGAATGTGGTGCAGTCTCAGGTGGGTGGGATGTGAGTGGGACTGTAGTATAATTCATATGATATGGCATAGAGGGAAATGGTTATTGGAACTGAGGCATGGGAACGAAAGCATGTGGGTGTGATGGCTAAGGATATAAAGAAGTAGATAGAACAGCTGTAATACCCCATGTTCGTATGAGGTTGCCACGTAATTTCGATAAGTTTAGAATACCGAAAAATTGGTTTAATAGCAGTTATAAGTACCGAATTGACTGTAGGGAATACCTCAGAGTGAAATTATCTAAGAAAAATTATATAGTCTCGATGAGCGTTCCGAGATAAGATTTATGGTATCAAAAGAAATCAAATCGGGAACGATTTTCGGTACAGCTAAAATGCAGCTGCCATTTAGGCTGTAAAATTGAATCGTTGTAGGAAGCTCCTGAAAAATCAATGGAACCCTAGGGGGGCTTCGGTTTTGTGTAATAAGCAACCCTTCAGTGGTTTCGAGATAAAACAAAGGTCTCAAGAGGACGCAAAGGCGAAATCGTCTATATCGAGTAAAATTTAAGTTATTAATTATGGATTTTCGGTATTGTAATGCAAATTAATTTGAGGTTTAAGGGCATAGTTATTAATTTGAGATTTCGGTATTATAATGCAAATAAGAAAATTACCCAAGCGATATTATGAGAAAAATTGGAATTTAAAACATAATTTTATATATTAATGTAATATATGATATATAAATATATATGTGTGTGTACGCGCAGAGCAGTAAATGCAACCCATGCCTTAGTAAATGCAACTCCTGCCACGCCAATCTCGCGCCTCTGCAATCGAAGCTTACCTCTGCAAGCTTGGAAGATTTTGCACGCAATGAGGGATGGCTCGAGGAGTGGCCAGGCAGTCAAGGGAGGTCGAGCATTTCCAATAAATAAGGGATCGTTTGAGAGCAAATGCAAGAAAGGAATGGAAATGAAGAAGGTAGTCGCGAATGAAAGCCAATGGCCAAGTAAAGCTTGGAGCAATGGCAGAATCGGCTGAGGCAACGAGCAACCAACCGGAGGTCGAGAAGGAGCTGGGAAGCGAGCAAGAGATGGCTGGAAGTGGCCGAATCTAGCCGCAAAAGGCGGCCAGTAACCATGGCCGTAAGCTTGAGTGGTTGGCTAGCAACTTTGGGGACGGCCCAACAAGGTATGTGGTGATCAACTTGCTTGGTAGAGGCTCGAGAGGTGGCTAGAGAGAGCTAGTGCGGCCATGGCAACCATGGCCGCAGGCAGTTGCGCCGAACCAGCAACCAGCCGCGACCGCCAGCAACGGGCGTGTGCGACGCTGAGGCGGCCGGCGGAGGGCCGGGTGGAGGCCGACGGAGGGCCATGTGGCAGCTGGAGCAAGGTGCAGGCGCGGGAGGAAGAAGAAGAAAGGGAGAGGAAGAGAAGAAAGAAAAATAAAAAAAAGAAAAAGGAAAGGAAAAGAAAAGAAAGAAAAGAAAAGAAAAGAAAGAAAAAAGAAAAGAAAATAGAAAAAATTCTTGAAAAATCCTGAAAAAATAGGATTTGGTGATTTATTATTATTTCAAAAATTTTGGCAAAGAAAAATTATCCGGGAACTCGTTTCAAGGATATGGCACGCATATCGAGGAAGCCGGAAATACTAAGTTAAGCTGAGTAAAATTTCATAGAAAATTCTAAAAATTCAAGAATATTATGAATTTTCGTAGTGAAATATTTGAGAAAATATTTTAAAAATATTTAGTTTGGATTTATTGAGAAAAAATATGAAGAAATAGAGAGAAAATTAAAGAAAATGTAAGAAATTATGGAAAAATAGGTTTTAGTGTTTATTTAAATAATTATGGTGATTAAGATGCTTTGAGACTTAAGTTGAAGTGACTTGTGTAAATTTTGAGGTTGGCACGCAAATCGAGGAGATGTACGTATTTTGAGGCAAAGCACGGATATCGAGGTAGCCCGATAAGCTTGAGAAGGTAAGTGGTACTTCCCAACTGAATTTAGTTTTGTGAAAAATGCTTAGTTGTAAGTGATTTATCTTTAAAAACCCGATCCTCGGGAATGTTTTCATCCTATTGATATACCCTGATATGTATCCGCCACGTAGACTGCATACATGACATGACTATGAAATCACTACAAAAAAATTGATTTTTTGCGGTGGTTCTAAAAACCGCAGCAAAACATGGTATTTTGCAGCGGTTTCTTTAAAATTTTGTGGCGGTTTCATAAAATCGTCGCAAAATTCAGTAAAACATATTTTTTTTGCGGCGGTTTTAGAAAAACTGTCGCTAAATTTAAAAAATAATTAAATAATAAAAAAATTAAATTCTTTTTCACGGCAGTTTCTTAGAAACGGTCGCTAAATTAAAAAAATAATAATAATTTAAAATTAAAATTACATTAACATTTGCGGCGATATTCAAAAATCGCCGCAAAATTAAAAAAAATTAAATTTAGCGGCGGTTTTCAATTTAAAAAAATTAAATAATTTAAAATTAAAATTAAATTAACATTTGTGGCGGTTTTCAAAAACCACTGCAAAATTCAAAAAATATTAAATTTAGCGGCGGTTTTTGAAAAATCGCCGCTAAATTTAAAAAAATTAAATAATTCAAAATTAAAAATAAAATAAAATAATTCATTAAAAAATTAAATTTAGCGGCGGTTTTTGAAAACCGCCGCTAAATTGAAAAAAAAAATTTAAAATTAAAATTAAATAAAAATCTGAAATATTAAAATTCATTATTTTTATTAAAAAAATTAAATTTTGCTTAAGAAAATAATTAAAAATTAAATAAATATAAAATCTTAAAAATAAATATAAAATTGCATTTAAATTAATAGAAAAATTCATTAAAAATATAATTTTAAAAAATAAAAATAAATTTAAAAAAAATTTAATATATAAAATTTTAATAATTTTTAAAAAATATATAAAATCTTCTTTTTTATTTTTAATCAATTAATTTTTTTAATTTAACTCAATTAATTTATTTTTAATTTATTCTATTATTCTTTTAAAAATAATCAATTAATAAATATTTTTAATATATATTAAAAAATATAAAATATAATTCTGTAAATTAGTTGTTAGATTAGTATATAATATATATATATGTGCATATATGTTAAGGAGTTCTTCGCAGATCAGGCAGTTCTCGTGTGCCGCACGCCCAAGAGGTCTTGGGTTCGAAACTTGGGGAGAGTATGCTGGGATTTAATTTCCAGCATCGCCACGTGGCACGCAAGGGCGGGGCGGGCTGGCTTGTGCGGGCCGTAAAAAAATTAAATTTTTTATTTTAGCGGCGTTTTCAAAACCGCCGCTAAAATTAACAATTTAATTTTTTTTATTAATTTTAGCGGCTGTTTTGAAACCGCCGCTAAAATAATTTTTTTTTTTTTTAAATTTTTAAAAATAAAATTTAAAAAAATTAAAAAAAAAATTAATTTTAGCGGCGGTTTCAAAACCGCCGCTAAATATTATAGAAATCGTCGCAAAATTTAAATTTAGCGGCGGTTATTCCAGCGGTTGCTAAAAATCGCCGCTAAACGCTCCACGACGGCTCACTTAGCGACGATTTTGAAAACTGCCGCTAAAATACTTAGCGGCAGTTTTTAACCGGCACTAAATGCAAAAAAAAAACCGCCGCTAAATGCTGATTTTTTTTTGTAGTGAATGCATATGTACACGTTGATATTATTGATCACACGCATTGAGGCCATAAGGAGTATATATGAACTGCCATCGCTGCTTTACCAATGGTGCACCCATACACCTCGGCTTCGAAAGAGGTGGCCGCAAAAATGGTAGGTAGCATGAGGGGTGCAGTTGACACCTATGATGAGTAAGACATTGCATTCATGCACGAAATATATTTTTTGTACCCTTACTTAGATGATTCATCATCTAACTTGGGCTTTGCCCCTAGAATATTCAAACGTTCCAGATGAAGATTGTAGCAAATACGAGGATAAATGAGGCATGAAATGACACTTAACAGAGTGCATGAGGAATGAAATGTATGTTATGTAGCCCATGTATTTAAGTTCTGCTACTTTGAATTCTTCATATTTTGAAAGCATGAGAATCTATAACCTTATTTAGGGTTAATATTAGTTAAGAACTTATGTTTTGTATTTAGTTATGTTGAGGAACGATGATTTAATGATTAATATTAAGATATCAGGTTCGATCCTTTCTTCCGCATTTGATGTGTATAATGATTCTCTTATGAGATAAATGTATGGGAGTTCTAGGACGGATACGAGGAATGATGTGATTTAGGATTAGTTTGAAAGAAAAAAAATGTATTATTCCAGAATTGTCTCAAGTTATAACGTGCCCGAGAAAGCGGGGCGTTACAACAGCATGTGTGGAGACAGAAGAAGAAGATTGTGAACCAGCACTACTAGGATTTGGGGAAGTTGTGTCCCTATAAGATCGACGTCTTCCTTTACCCTTACTACCCCTACCCCTGTTTGGTTTGGGAGATGAATGTCCTGACATCTATTTTTGAAAATTACATGAAACATAAAAACTCGGTCAAACGTACAAGGTCACATACATTAAAAAATACAAAACATATTATATCATAACATATATATTTGAATTCACATATATTCATAAATATATCAATCTTCTTCTACAAATTCATCACTATCTATGTCATCAATAACTCTCTTTTTTTTCATCTTCTGATATAGATTATTTCTTTGCATCATTTTCTTCTTCTTGCTGAACAATATTTGAAACATCTATTTCGTCGACTATCTCATCTAAATCTTGTAAATTACCTCTAAGGTCATCATTTTGATCACTTTGCGGGAGTTATGGTATTTCATCCTCCTGGAAAGGTTCTTCCATGTTAGTCTCGGGAGCCATTATTGTAGGTCATGTATTTGTTTTAATAACAACCATCCAATCATGTTTATCACGGCAAGTGTCGGGATATGGCGCGTAATACACTTGTTCAGCTTGTTGAGCAAAAATGAAATAAGCATATTTCTTATACCTTCTTGACGATCAAACCTCGATAATACCATACTTTTCATGGATTTTGATTCCCCTAGGACTTGGATCGTACCATTCACATTTGAACATAACTACCCTTTTGATTGGTAGACCTGCATATTCTAATTCAATAATATCTAAAATTTTTTCATAATAATAGGTTTCTGAGAATCCAACCCTTGTCCTAAGTACGCAAACACCAAAATTTTTGGTAGATTTACTAGTACTCCATTCAATGATATGAAATTTATATCCATTCACAAAATACATTATCTAATACCGCACGTTTGGAGTAGGTCCCCATCCTATGTTCTGAATTAATGGATCTGTAACAACTTGATTATTCGAATTAACCTGAGAAAATGTTTGAATCACTTAATATATTTTTAAAATTCAATTAAAAAATAATCTAGTATGAAGTAACATATTTGATGATGGAACCACTTAGGAAAATGTTTCTCGATTTGTTTAATTATCTATTTTTGCGTCTATGATATTTAAAGATAGCTGACGCAATAGATTGGTGTACATGCTGAAAAATTTAAATGATGTATCAATCATTTAATATGAACCAAGTATGAAATTATAAATATATTCATTTAAATTTTAATTCTTACTCGATATAAGGTTCGACCTCCGGAGTATTCAACAAGACATATAATTTGGCGGCTTCAAATTTTTTCCCATCCATCCACCTGAATTTCATTGCTCCCGCAACATAGACTGAATAATTGAACACGAAAATTTATAGATATGAAGAATCTCCCCCATCGTCATTTTGAGGGACTCTCGTTCTTCTTGATGGAACATTTGGTGCAAAATAATATGAACCAAATTTGGACGTCTCCTCAATTAAATATACCTCACATATAGATCCTTCTACACGAGATTTGTTATGGACTTTTTTCTTCAAAATGTTGAGAAACCTAAATCATTCGAAAATCTCCTCAATATAAAAGAATTTTATTATCTTTAAAAATTAACGATTCAAATTATAACAGATATATCTTTCAAACGGATACATCCATCTGTATTGTACTAGTCCCCCCACATTTGCTTCGTTAACTAAATGCACTGGGAGATGCTTCATTGGGTTAAACCATCCGATAGGAAATACACGCTCTAATTTGGATAAAAT
This sequence comes from Diospyros lotus, assembly GCF_014633365.1. Taxonomy (NCBI): domain Eukaryota; kingdom Viridiplantae; phylum Streptophyta; class Magnoliopsida; order Ericales; family Ebenaceae; genus Diospyros; species Diospyros lotus. The sequence goes on from NC_068339.1 coordinate 1,836,762, forward strand.
GATGGGTATATTTTGTTCCATGACATCTAGATGTTCAATATATAATTTATATAGTATTTTTGTTTAATATATTATTTATATATGAATTAATTATTCTATTCAAATAAGATTTTAATTCCAACGACAGTTTTTTTAAATATCTTATAATTAGAATCATTATTTTTTCAATCCAGTTCCTCTACCACCACGAATCCCTTTTAGATTCAAGCATGTTACTCTTTTTAGTTATTGGGAGAACCCAAGTACTCTCTTTCGTTAGTATTACACCCTTGATCGTGAAATATCGATTGGTTGTTGAACCCTGTGAATTGCGTGAAAGTAAAATACTCCAAATTTGGGATTTTATTTATTATTTATATATATATTATTTCATGTTTATTATTGACTATAAAATATATATTTCTCTCTATATATATTATTTATATTTGAAATATTTTTTTAAAATTTTGAAAATTTTTAAAAAAATAGCGACGAGCATCTGCCCATTGCTGAACCCCCGTCAAATTTTGTCCCCGCGCCCATTCTTTTAATTCCCCCATTTCTCGCCAGCAACCCCCTTTTCCCCTTGAATTTTCCTCTCTCCCCCCGCCCTCCTATGTAAATCCCCTCTCCTCCCCCTCTATGCACTCTCTATCTCCCCCTTTTGCAGTCTCCCCTCGCCCCTTTACACTCCTAATCTCACTTTTAAAGTTTTGTTTAATTTGTTTTTTGGTAGAGTCTTCATTTAGAAGATACAAGCATCACCAAAATTTATAAGGTATTTTTTTTCTCTGTATATTATATTTTTAATATTTTATTATTTTAATTTTTAAATACATCTTTGAATATTTTTTAGAAGAAAAATATCCATGTTAGTTATAGTTATAGATGAATATTTATGATTCATTAACTGAATTAATTGAGTTAAATTTTATATTCATTTTTGTTAACTTACATATTTATATGAATTTAAATTTAGAATATTTTAAATATTTATTTTTTTCTCTTAATTGATGATTATATAAATAAATTTTTAATTTCTATAAAAAATATATTTATATTAAATAAATATAGAAATTTACTTTTAAATTTTAATTATTTTTTGTATTTGTTTAAAATTTTACTTTTTATTCAGCTTTTAATCAACAACTGAATGAGCGACGAGAACATTTTGTTGCTCATCAGCAACGGTGATTCAACGATGGAATAATTCCGTCGCTAAATCCATTCATTGCTAAAATTTAGTGACGTCAATTTTAGCGATGGAATCTTTCCATTGCTAAATCCGTCGCTAAATCCATTCATCGCTAAAATTTAGTGACGTCAATTTTAGCGATGGAATCTTTCCATTGCTAAATCCGTCGCTAAATTATTTAGCGATAAAAAAATTTTATCACTAAAAACTAGGTTTTTGTAGTGTTTTGAAAAATATTTACTAGTTTGTAAACAATTGTTAATTCAATGAAAAGTATTCATAATTTTGTGAGTGTCAAAAAATAATGTTAGCCTAGCATTATGGTTACATGAATTCATCCACTAAATGTGTAGTTAAACATGTAGTTAAACCTTAAATTATTAACTAATTTTTTAGAATTATAAACATTTTTTGTTATGTGTAAAAAGTGTTTATAGTTGTTATCAAGATACAACAATAAATTTATAGTTGCAAGAGACATTTCAGGTTTGTTGAGAGTGCAAGTAATCGGGAGACCATAAGATAGAAAATAATTAGGGGCGCGGGTGTCTTTCTCTCGAGTCCTCTGATGCTTAAATCAACTTCAACCAAAAGACAAAGAAGTATTCAAGTAACTTATGCATGAATTCTTGCATACGTCAATCAAGGGAGATCACTTCCTATTTAAAGAGGTTAGATACTGATAAATGAAAAGAATTCGAATGTGAGTTTATTTGTTCTTAATGAGCCATAATTCGGAAGGTCTTTCGGAGATTATATGTTTAGGACTTAGGAAAGGCTCCCAAAGGGTCCTCGAGGACTCTTATGTTGGGAAGATCTTCTATGTCTCCCTTTTTGGAATTTTTTCTCTTAATTCAGTCTTGACCTTGGGCCTCTTTTGTTGGGCAGTTTAATAGTTTTTTAAAAAATAAATACTTTTATTATGTAAAAGTGTTTATAATTTTCAAAAACTATATAAACATTTTTAATTTTTAAATTATCTATAGTCCTTGAAAAATAGTTAATAGTTTGTAAACAAGTGTTAGCTTAACATTACCGTAACACGATTTAAATCATCATAATACTCATCATAACACTAAAATAGCAAAATGGTCAACAGATGATCTTTGACAAGGGAATGAGATGTTGAAGTACCCAAACATAATATTCATTCCACATGTTCAATTTAGTTACAAGAGATCAAGCCATATAGTTACTCAAAAAGAAAAGAAAAAGGCAAGCCATAAGGTTGATAACGTTGTCGATGCTCAGTGACGACGATGGTTGCCAAACACGACGGGCCTCAGCTTATCGATGTTATTTGGGAGTGGCATCTGGTTACTGCTAGTGTTATCAGGGTGAGGTAGAAGAGTACCCCTCTGGGAAACTAGGATGAGAGACGTTCTCTGCGATGATGAGAAGATCAGAGTTTTAGTTTGGATTTTGATCAGGTTGAGGAACATGTTGGGGATGTGAAGAATAGTATGCGAATAGTGAATCTAGCAATAGAGCTCGATAAGCTTGCAGATCACTAACCTGCTATTGAAGGGCAAGAATGTGTGATACACATCCATAGACAGGATCCTGAAGCCGAGCCTGAGCTTCAAAGAAGAGTGTATCGGCAGCCCAAAATCGATCACTGACCGGAAGCGGAGCTAGGAGCCTGATGGCATTTTTTAGAGTAAAAACATCACGAATGGCAACAAAATGGGTAATACCATCCTCACAATGGAAGTAAAAAGCAAAGATGCATTGTGGATTGCATCTTCTATTTAAGACCACACACGCACCGCATCGAGATCGGGGTCTTGGTATGTTGTGCCTTGGTATGATAGATCTGGACCTGGCTAAATCTAAACAAATCAGATATGGGTCAGATCTAATTAGATGGGTCAAATCGGATGTGGGTCAAATATAATTGGATGGGTCAAATCAGATATGGGTCAGATATAATTGGATGGGTCAAATCTGAATCGAGTCGAGTTGGGTCGGATCGGCCTAGATCTAGCTTCAGATCCAACAGCAACAGGCAGCGTGGCCAGATCTGGCCTACAGAGAGTCGTTTGGGCCGTCGGACATGGTGATCGGCGACTGGGGGGCAAGGAAGCCACGTTGTGGCTCGCGGCCAATGGCAGAGCAAGCCCTGGAGGTAGTTACAGAGGGGGCGACAGCGGCCATCAAGGTGGTGGCGATGTTGGAAGACAACGGCAGTCAATGGCTGTTCGCGCGTAAGGTTTGTGCGCTGTAGAGGAAGGAAGAAGAAGAAAAAGGAGAAGAAAGAAGAAGAATGAAGAAGAAATAAGGAAGAAAAATAAAAAAGAAAAGAAATGAAAAAAAAAAGAGTAGAATTTTATGGACAAAAGTGTTTTATTATTCCAGAGATTTTGGCAAGAGGAAAAAAAAATTACCTGGGCACGCCAAAGTTGAGTTCGAGGCTTTTCGGGTATTTATAATCCCGACCCTATGTTTCGAAACATGGAGCAACGTAAGGTTCGAAATAAAATTTTGGGAATCAGGTTTCGAAATAGGATGCTAGGATGTTTCGAAATAAGATGGTTGGCAAGCTGTTGTTAGACGGTCGTGATGGGACACTCCGAAGAAGAGATTAATGAGAATGATTTGCTAGACGCAGTGAGAGCTTGTGATAGCTCAAAAGATCAGGTTGCATGATAGTGCAACATGAACGGATGATTACGTGTGGATTACACCAAGGCACAAAGAGGACTACCCGATGTATGACTTTGAGCTAGCAGCTCGGGTATGTGCTCTAGTGGTTATGGAAACATTACTTGTATGGTGAGACATTTGATGTGCTCGCAAACCATGAAAAGTCTAAGGTATGTGTTCTCGTAGAAGTAGAGGTGTCAAAAGGGCCAGCCCGGCCCGACCCGAGTCAGCCCACGGGCTTTTTAAAAGGGCCGGGTCGGGCCAGGGCCCTTTTGCCAAGGATAGGGCCCGGACCGGCCCACGACCCCTCTACAAGGGGGCCGGGCCGGGCCAACCCGTGGGCTAGAGGGCCGGGCCGGGCCCTTAGCCCACAGGGCCTAGCGGGCCGGGCCCGGGGGGCCTTACCTTTTTTTTTTAAAATATTTTGTTTTAAAAATAATACATATAATATATACATATATAAATATCAAAATAATACAAATATAAAAATCAATTTTTTTCTTTTTAAAAATTTTTTCATCTTGATTCTTAAGTTTTAAATATTATTTCATCATGTTATATTTTAAAATTCTATATGCCTTATAAATTTTCTTGTGAATTGATATGAAAAATAATGTACATATAAAAAGGAGAATGTTTATTTATAATTTAAATATATAAAAAATTTAACTTAAAAATTTTAAATAAATTGATGGTTATTATTTATATATATTACGAAATTAATTTTTTTAGTATCTAATATCAATAATTATTAAAGAATAACAAAATTAAAAAAAAATGAGTAAGGGGCCTAAGGGCCTAACTGACTGGCCCATAAGGGCCTCATGGGCCGGGCCCTTAGACGAGCCGGGCCGAGCCGGGCTGTGGGCCCAATTTCTTTGGCCTGGCCCCTTTTGAACAGTAACGGGCCTGGCCAAAGCCCGGCCTGTCCCGGGCTGGGCCGCCTGGCCCTTTTGACACCTCTACATAGAAGGAGCTAAACATGAGACAACAATGATAGATGGAGTTCCTTGAGGGCTACGACTGCACTACTTCGTATCACCCGGGGCGTGGCAGTGAGGTGCCTAACGCTTTGAGTTGGATGTGCCTACTGTAACTAGGTGGATAGCCAAGAGTGGCAATTGTTGGAGGCTTTTAGCCTGCTAACTATGAGTGTAGTGCCAAAGGGATTATTTATTTTTATCGCTGGCCTAACGGTTTAGCTGGATTTGGTGAACGAAATACGAAAGGCATGCGGTTGACTATGGATTGATGATCATGGCCAGCCTAAGGGTTCTGATTTTGAGACGCAGGATGGCATTTTCAAAAGTGTTGGGGTAGGATGTGCGTGCCTAAAAATTTTGGAAGGTGTGTGGTCGTCTGATCAAAGTCATAACGAAAAATTCTGTAAAAGACACGGTGTGCTCATAAATGTTGGACGTGTATTCAATGCAAACCAGGATGTTGCTAGGGTTGAAATTATACGTGGTCGAGGTGTTCAGGTAATAAGCTGTGTTTGACCTTAGTTACTTGGTCGGTCATGTGCAAATTTTGAGGACGAAATTTTACAAGGAGGGAAGACTGTAACATCCATAATTTTGGAAATAATTAATAAATTGTTAAATCGACGGCAGGAAATGCCTTGGGACTTGGATGTCCAGAGAATAGGGCATGATATTGGTGAGCATCTCGAGGTGGGGCTAATGATGCTGGAAGCAGTCAAACCAAAAATAAATTATGGAATAATTTGTGTATAAGCCTGAATGAAGACAACCTAAGATAAGTAGAAAAGTTATACTGATAGACGATGACATGACCTTGAGTTTGCTGTCTGGGATCATATATGGCTCAAGGTAATGCTTGTGAAGGGCGTGCGGAGATTCGGGATCTCAAGAAAACTTAGCCCTCGGTATGTAGGACCATTCGAGATATTGGAGCGGGTAGAATCGTTAGCCTACCGGCTAGCCTTACCTCCACAATTAGCCAATGTTAATAATGTATTTCATGTGTCCATGCTGCGCAAGTATGTGCCAGACCCTCAACGTATTATTGATTATCGAACTCTTGGAGTCAAGAAAGATGCGTCGTATGACGAATTGCCAGTGACCATTCTGGAACGAAAAGAAAAAGTGTTGAGAAGTAGATCCATTCTATATGTAAAGGTCCAATGCGAGTATCACAGTCCAGAAGAAGCCACATGGGAGTTAAAGGAAGAAATGAAGCGTTCCTTCCCTCAGTTGCTTGAATGACTAGGTACGAATTTGGAGGACCAAATTCTTTTAAGGGGGGGAGGACTTGTAACGACCAGCTTATTTGTGAATTAATGTGAATTTTGGGTGTGAAAAATTAATTGGAGAAAAATTAAAATTTATCAAGTAAGTTTTGGTAATTATTCGAAATTAATTGAGGTCATTTGAGGAAATGGGCAATTAATTATTTTATTTGGGAATATTTTAGAAATTGAAGAGAATATCTCTTTTTCATTTTTCTTAGATGCAATTGCCTTGGAAATTGAAGGAATATGAATGATGACCCTTGAAAATTGAAGAAATAAGCATGATGACCTTTAAAAATTGAACCCTTGAAAATTGAAGGAATATGAATGATGACCCTTGGAAATTGAAGGAATAAGCATGATGATGTTTCTCCAAGCTTTGAAAAGAATAAATTAGGTGAAGTTTAATGAATTGAGTGCAAAATTGAGTATAAATAGAGAACATGGATGTAAAAGAATTGGAGGAGGAAGTGAAGGAGAAGCAGAGGAATTGGCCGTGAGCTTGAGGAGGAATTTTGGCAGTAAGTGAGAGTGCGATAAAGACGAGAATCGATCATTTAAAGGCAAGTTCTTCTTCCTCTTTGTTTCATTTAAGAGGCAAGATCTCAGTTTTCTCATTAATATGCAAGTTCAGTTTCTCCCTCTTCTCAAGTTCATGTTTGCAAATTCTTCTTCCTTTTTGTTTCATTTAAAAGGCAAGTTCTCAGTTTTCTCATTAATATGCAAGTTCAGTTTCTCCCTCTTCTTAAGTTCATGTTTGCAAGTTCTTCTTCCTCCTTATTTTATTTAAGAGACAAGATCTCAGTTTTCTCATTAATATGCAAGTTCAGTTTCTCTCTCTTCTCAAGTTCTTATTTGCAAGTTCTTCTTTCTCTTTGTTTCATTTAAGATGCAAGATCTCGGTTTTCTCATTAATATGCAAGTTCAGTTTCTCCCTCTTCTCAAGTTCATGTTTGCAAGTTCTTTTTCCTCTTTGTTCCACTTAAGAGGCAAGATCTCAGTCTTTCTATTAATGAGCAAGTTCTTATCCCTATCTTGCATGTTATTTTCCTATTTTACAAGTTATTTCCCTTTGCTAGTAAATTATTCCTTGATTTACATTTATACCTACTGAATCTCAAATAGGGTTTTGTATCACCCTATCTTTCCTTGGGAATTATGTTTTATTGTAGACACGCAATGGTTTGATGTTGTCTTGCATGAATGTTTCCCTACTATGCATATTGCTTTGTAAATTGCATGTCAGTTATATATGAGAAGTTATTACGAATATGTATGTTATGATAATGCATGAAACATATACATGAAAATGGTTTTTAATTAAAAATATGGAAAGGCCTCACAATGCGCACAGCGGACGAGTCCGCAGGATATGTTATGGACTTCGGTCCCAAGTTTATGTTATGGACTTCGGTCCCAAGTTTATGTTTTGGACTTCGGTCCAAAGTTTACGTTATGGACTTCGGTCCCATGGTTTTAGACTTTGGTTTCATGTTTATGGTTTTAAAAAAAATTGCATATGAGCATGGATGCATATTTTATCATATTATCATGTGAAAGTACCTTAAATGGCATTCATGACTCATTACTTCTTAATACCCATGACTCTTATGCTCATTTTTTTCTAGTTATACTTGCTGGGACTTGTGGCTCATGTTTGCTTGCATCATTTCAGGTAAGGGTAAGGCTAAAGTAAAGGGAGAGCCAAGTGAATTAAGATCCATGGGGTAGCATTGTGTACAGAGCCGTCTCAATCAAAGGCCTTAGGGGGTGTTTTGTGGTGTGTAATATTAAGTCATACTTGTTTATGTTTTAGATTGTACCCCTGAGGGGATATAGTGGGTTTATGGACCCTGATGTGGTGTGTAATATTGAGCTACTTTTATTTATGTGAACATGTGAACATTATTGTGTTTGTCTATGAGTAAGAATGTATGAGTGTGGCTTCCATTGCCAAGAAAAATGTGTAATATTTTAATAGATTTTGACATTTTTATCATCTTGTTGTGGGTCCTAGTTAGGGGCACCTACAATCTCACCTTATCCCTCAACACGCACATGCATGAAATTACAAAGTGGTTGAAATATATAATATAGAAAGCGTGCGACGGCTGTTGGGCAACACCAAAGCCATATCCTATATGTCTTCACTTAGTAGTTATGATTTAAATTAAATATTTGTTAATGATAGAAAGCTCTTATGATTTAAACATCATTAATATATTCAAATTAAATATGCAATACGACAGTATCACACACATTAAACATGGCATGACATTTTGCTAATAAATTATATTAGGAGTTATGCAGAAACTTCTCAATCCTTGACGGAAAATATTAATTGCAATCTTAGGATAGGGATAGGGACAAAAGAAAAAATGTGAGAAATGCTAAGAAAGATAAGATATGAATGAATAAATTTGTACACGTATTCACACTCTTCGATAGTTACTTCAGATATAAATAAAAGCAGAGAAATTCAATATAATAATGCTGATAGTTCCTTTTTTTTGTTAATTTAATAAACACTTAATTAATTTTCAAATTAGCTATTATAATAAGCTAAAATATCTTTTTTATATCATTTTCATTTGTTTAATATGTAAATAATATAAACATTAATATTCTTCTATGTCTCCCTTTTTGGAATTTTTCTCTTCATTCAGTCTTGACCTTGGGCCCATTTTGTTGGGCATTTTAATAGTTTTTTAAAAAATAAATACTTTAAAAATACTTTAAAAAACTATAAACATTTTTGATTTTTAAATTATCTATAGTTTTTGAAAATAGTTAATAGTTTGTAAACAAGTGTTAGCTTAACATTACCGTCTCTCTCAAGATGAAATCCTCTTCAATATCAACTAGTTAAACGTGTAGTTATAATGACTCGTGAACACCACGTAAGTATAATTAAAAGTGGCATAATTGAGTATTTAAATAATATTTTTATTAAATTATAAAAATATTATTTGAACACTCAATAATGACACTTTTGGCAACATATGCATCGATATGCTGTATTTTATGTTACATTAATGCCAATGTACAAATATCATTAAAAGTGTAATAACTAAATGTTTAAATAATAATTTCATTAAATTAGGTAAATAATATTTAAACACTTAATTATTATAGTTTTAATATAAATTTTTAAGTAGACGTAACAACTCACAAACAAGAGATTAAGCCGACCAACTAAAAATTGATCCGCTCATGTTTCCAAAACTATTTAAAATAATAATTAGCATTAACATTTTTAAAAACAAAAATACTATTTAAACACTCAATTTTCTATTAATCCATTTATATTAGGCTTAATACATACGGAGACCCCTAAACAATTAAAAAATATGATATTTGGTCCCTGAAGTGCAAAATATAAATAATTGGTTTCGAAACTATTAAAAAATATTATTTTTAAAATCTTACCGTGACAACTGATTAGTGCGGTACACATATGCTCATTTTCCCAAGTAAACGCCACGTTAGCAAGACACATCAAATTAGACTAATACATAAATATGACATTTGGTTTCTTAATAATTAAAAAAAATAAAATTTGATTCCTCAATAATTAAAAAAAATTGACATTTAGTCTTTGATATGAAAAAAAAATCAAATTTAATATAAAAAACCTAAATTTCATACAAAACCTAAAAATATTCATAAAAATAAACTAAATTTCATTAAAAAAAAACTAAAAATTTCATTAAAAAATACCTAAAAATAATCAAAAACAGATGTGAATTTTATAAAACAAAACCTACAAATTTCATAAAAAAAGACCTATACTGCAAAAAAGACCTACACATTTAATGAAAAACCTCAAAATAATCAAAAAGACCTAAATAAAACTTATAAAATGAAATTCGGGTCATTCTATGAAATTTGTATTTTTATTATTTTTAGGACTTCTAATAAACTTTGTAGGTCTTTTTTTGAATATTTTAGGTCTTCTTTATGAAATTTTTAGATCTTTTGATGAAATTTAGGTTTTTTTTGGGAATACTTTTAGGTTTTCTTTTTTTTTTTTTTTTGTCTAGTTGTAAAATTCTTTCAAATTTATCCTTTTTGAATTATGACAAAAAAAAGGGGGAAGATTTTTGGATTCTTCATTTAGTTTTGTCATCATCAAAAAGGGAGAGATTCTTGTTTTGCCTTTTATGTTGTTTTGATGATAAAAAACATTTATATTCTTACGATGAAAATATTTTCTCACTTGGCGCTCCTAAATCAACTTATAAGTTCTATAAGCACCAATCATGAAAATTAATTTCATCCTATACCAAAAATCTTGTGTTCAATATTCTTAATGGCATTTGGAAAAATAAGTTTTTGTATCAAAAGACTCTTTTAATTTTAATGTATCAAAAATGGTTTTGAAGTCTTGAAAAATTGGAGCAAAATTTTCAAACAATAAAGGATAAGTTGTCGACCATTTTTGGTAAATAGTTGATCGTTTTTGTCTTGCTATTGATCGACTTTTCAAGCCAGTCGACCAGTTCAAATGTTGCTCTTGGCCGTGTGCGATTGATTGTTTCTACATCTAACATGTCGACCGTTTTGTGCTACCAGTCGATCGTTTCTTATATATTATCGATCATTTTTATCTCTAACGGCTAGTTTTGCAAGCTTCAACTATCACAAACAACTAGTTTTGCTTCAAATTTTTTCTGTAGCCTGTAAATATAGTCAAAGGGAGATATTGAGAAGACTAATGGATGGAATGATTTGAGTTGAGCATATAAAAAGATATTTATCTTCTCACAAGAGTTCATGCCCTAATTTTCTCTCAAATAATGTTTTGTACTTAATTTCTTTCATTTGATTCCAAACCTTTTATTTGATTTTGAGAGGAATTGTCATTAAGAGTGTCTACTCTTAGAACCTTTTTTTTGTTCAATTCTTGTATTTTTTTTTTTTGTTTTGATGACCTAGGTGTTCGAGCTTCACCCGAATAATCCTGAGGAGAGTAGCATTCTCCCTTGATTTTTCCTCTAGGTAAATTCAAATGCAGTCACAACCTATACACACTCGAAGTGGACTTTTGGAAAACTATTACACTCTCTATAGACCCCACATTTATGTCATGTGGACAAGACCCCTGGAAAGGCGACAGGGCACACCATGACTCTATCTTCACGTGGGCGACTTGTCTTCCAGCCTTACTGCTGCCTCCCAATACGTTACGAGGATGTGATCCTCCAATGCTCATGTTATCCTCCTTATGCTTTACCCGTGGGAGCTAATTCTTGTATTTTTTTTAGTTTGTGAGCTAGAGGGCCTTCGTACTTATGTATAAGTAGGAGATTTGTAATTTCCGACCTTGTTGCTAGAAGGCCTACTTGAGATCATGTAGGAGTTTTAGTAAATTGTTTAAAATCCTTAATAGGAAGTGAAGGGAGTTGATTAGGCTATATTTAACCAAACCACTATAAATCACTTTGTGTCCCTCTTGCATTTTATTTTAGTTGTGCTTCATTATTTTTTTGTTTATCTTTCAAAATCTCTTAAAAAGTTTTTAATTTGTCTATCACCCAATTCACCCCTCCCTCTTTGTGGTGGTGCCATTCATTGTGCCAAATCTAACCCGATAATTTTTAGGTATTTTAAAGAAATCTAGGTCCCTTTTTAATACTTTTAGCTCTTTTTTTTTATTAAATTTGAGGATTTCACTTTAAAAACATTATGCTTTTTAAATTATTTTAGGTATTTTTAATGAAATTTAGGTTTTGTAAAATATTTTTAAGTCTTTTTTATGGAATTTATGTCTTTTTCTTCATATCAGGGATCAAATGATCCCTGATATGAAGAAAAAGACATAAATTCCATAAAAATTTGTACACGTCTTCACACCCTTCGATAGTTACTTCAGATATAAATAAAAGCAAAGAAATTCAATATAATAATGCTGACGGTTCCTTTTTTTGTTAATTTAATAAACACTTAATTAATTTTCAAATTTCCTATTATAATAAGCTAAAATATCTTTTATATCATTTTCATTTGTTTATTATGTAAATAATATAATAATTAATCCGTGTCCTATTTTTTTTTTTTTAAACTTACAAAGAACAAAGCGTCCTTTTACCAACACCTAGAAGATGACAAACGAGAAAAGAGAAAAAAAGTATCAATAATGGAGTTAAGAAACCAGTGGCCTTTGCATATAAATAAATTTTGATTAATAATATAGTTTTAAATTTTCATTCACTATGCACTTTAAAACACATTTTTATTATTAATAAATATGTATTTCAGAACACATTTTTTTTTTTTTAAAAATGTGTCAAACATAATTATAGTTTAAAACTACTAGAAAATGTTGTTTTAAATTATTGCTGTGACGGTCCGTTAGTGTGTGCATTTATGCAGCCGTTTTTACAAGTAAACACCACGTCAACAAAACGCATCACATTAGACTAATATATATAAATATGACATTTGGTCTTTCAATATTTATTTTTTTTTGAAATTTCGTCCCTCAATAATTAAAACGCAAAATTAACATTTTGTCCTTGATATGAAAAAATGACCAAATTTAATAAAACAAAAGACCTAAATTTCATACAAGGCCTAAAAATATTCATAAAAATGACCAAAATTTCATTAAAAAATCTAAACTTTCATAAAAAAAACCAAAATTTTATATAAAAAAAAAATGTACAAATTGTTAGTGTAATATGCCTAATGCTAGATTTAGATGACGTCTAGCAGACTTGTAAAAAAATACATTCATTGTATTTATATATATATTAATAAAAGGCGGTAAGTTGTTCATCATTCATAAATTCTCTAGTTTATTATATGAATAAGTCCATAGATCTTTTATTTGAGAATCTTATTATTAAGATGTTAAGATTATGTGACACAATTATCTAGTAATAAGTCTTTTTAAACGATTCATACTCCTTAGACTTATTGGTGGGGACTCTGATTAGTCAAATATGGACTAGCACATAGTTTACTACCCTTGATCAGTATGAGCTACTGATGATAAAGGATGGTGTGTCACATGCCATATGTAATACCCCGGGAGCCCAAATGAGGGTAGTATATATCGAGGATAAGTAAGGAAGGAAACAACACCAGTTGGATACCTTTTGGGCTGAATGTAGGCAAGGAACTCCGGGGTTAAGCGTGCTTGAGCTGGGGAAGTTCAAGGATGGGTGACCCCCTGGGAAGTTCGTGTAGGCCTATTAGGGTAAGTTATTCCTGTCCTTTCTATTGCTCGATGCGGGATGTTACAGGTGGTATCAGAGCTGACCCTTAGAGAAGGCGGTCCAATGAGGGCGGAGAGTGGCCCCGGGGCGCGAGGCCTGATCAAGGAGCGGCTCCTATCAGGCTTCTAGGATGGCAGCCTCCAAATGAGAGAAGATCTGGGACTAGTTGTAAGGTCGCATAACGAGGACGTCATGTGCTCAAGGGGGGAGAATGTAATACCCCGAGAGCCCAAAGGAGGATAGTATATATCGAGGATAAGTAAGGAAGGAAACAACACCAGCTAGATATCTTTTGGGCTGAATGTAGGCAAGGAACTCCCGGGTTAAGAGTGTTTGAGCTGGGGAAGTTCAAGGATGGGTGACCCTCTAGGAAGTTCATGTAGGCCCATCAGGGACTGATTAAACTCACAAGACTCAATAATTATTTCAGATCTAGTATGGTGTGATCGAGATAGCATATCAGAATTCCTTTCGATATCTCGTGGTAATCAATGGTATTAGCTTATATGTCGATTCATGATCAATAAATCATATTCCTCTTCTGAAATATCTAAGGACCGAGAACTTTTGAGAAATCCTGAACTAAAGATTTTTGTCACAGATTTTTAACACTTAAAGAATAAAGATGAGAGTATAAATGAAGATATAACATTTTATTAATTTACAAAATTACATCTTTAGTACTCGTTATACATACTAGATGTCATGTAAATCTAGCACTAGGGCACTAACACTAATAGTTCTATGTGTCATATCGATGTAAATTTATAAGATATCAATACAAAGCATATCACAAGTGTCAAACTTGCTTGTTTAAGTAGCGTTTTTGTAAAAACATTGTGGAAGGAATGGTGGTTTGCAAAAGCGAATAATAAGTGTACATTATTTTAAAAAAATGTGTATTTATGGCAACTTGTTTTTATAATTCAAATTATTTGATTAATTGATGATAAATGCATCAAGTTTTGAGATATTTAATCAATTAATTAAAATTTTTAAATATTAAAAAAAATATAATAAATAAACATTATATAAAAATAATATTCACTTATTACTTCCTAATCATTAATATTATTCGAATTATAAACAAAGGGTAATATTTATATCTTTAGTAATTGGGGGTTAACATCACAAATATCAACATTCACGTTAAATGGTGACTTGAGCTATGAGTATATTTATGCAATTTAAGTGATTATGTTAATTAGTATCCTAGGGTTAACAGCACAATTGTTAACTTTGGATAATCAAATTAAAGGCAATATGATCCTTAGGGAAGTTATTTTATCTAAATATGTTAAGAGGATTACACTGATAATAATTTTCTTGACAGTTGTACGTCTCTTTTGATATCAAGAGGATTATACATTTATTTTTTATTAGTTATTTAGATCTTCTAGTATGATCTTTAGTTGAGACCCGAGAGATGCCCTAGCCTAAAGTTATAGGTGTTTTTTGTTGTTCTCAATGAAATTCTCATTTACAGACAAAAAATATTCACACCTTTTAAATTGTTTTGGTTTTTTTTATTTTATATCTATCAAAATATATAATCTTTTATGCATGTGTATATATATATATTGATGAATATATATATAAAATAAATATAATATTTTAGCTAAAATATATAAATATGAAACCAACTCAAATAATTAATTAAAGTGCATAAAATATAATTAAACCTTAAATTCGAAGCCAAATAACTAGGGGAAACAATTAATTAATAACCTTAAAACAATTAATTAATTAGGGTTTATAAGATTATCCCTGTGTGCAATTTGAAGTGCCAGAGCCTCGCCATCAGGCAGGGGCGCAGCGTAGCACCTGTGGCCGTCGATGCTCAACGGTGCTTTGCCGCTGGAGCCGATGGTCAAACTAGAAAGTTTCTACTTAGTCGACATGTTCATCCATCACATGCAGCGCCAACGATCTCTGTGTGTGTTAAGGTTTTTAACAAATTATTAATAGCATCATGGTGTCATTGTTTAACGATGTAATGTGTGTAGGGATGACAATTGCAACTGAAATTGTCACTACAAGAATTTCGGATTTTAGGATTAGCGACGGATTTTTTCCGTCGCTGAAACAATCGTCGCTATATTTGTTTGCGATAGATCCGTTGCCAATTTAGCGACGGATTAGCGACGGAAAATTTTCCGTCGCTAAATGTATTTTTTTAAATTTAGCGACAGAAATTTTTGTTGCTATTTTTTAAAAAAAAAATTATTAAAAAAATTTAAATTTATTTTAGCGACAGAATATTCTATCGCTATTTTTAAAATTTAATTTTTTTAATAATTTTTTTATTTTTTAAATATAAAATTAAAATTAAAAAAATGTTAGCGACGGAATATAATCCGTCGCTAACTCATATTTATAAATAAAAAATAAAAAATAAAGAAAAATATTAATAATAATTAAAAAATAAAAAAATATTTACACTACAATCTGACAAATATAAAATTATTAAAAAAAAGATAATTAATTAATACTTAAATATTTAAACTTTAAATATAATCAAAAATAGAATAAAATTATAACACTAACAAACACTTCTAATAATTGACTGAAAATAAATAAAATAACACACACAAAAAAAAAGAAAAAAGCATACAAAATATATGAACAGCCAAAAAAATCTAAAAAATAAAAAATAAAATAAATATCTAAAAAATAAACATCTGAAAATACTTTAAATTTACTTAAATTAAACTGAGCTGCAAACAAATTTTAAAAATAAAAAATAAAATAAATATCTACAAAATAAAAAATAAAAAATTAACATTTTATTTACAAAATAAAAAATAAAAAATTAACCTGGGCAAGGGCGAGGGCGAGAGGCTGCAACGCGGGCGAGGGCGAGGGGCTGTAACGCGAGCTAGGGCGAGGGGCAACGAGCGAGGGTGAGCCGCGAGCGAGAGGCGAGATCGAGTGAGGGCGAAGCAGGGACCGAGAGCGAGAGAGCGATGGCGAGACAGCTAGGGCGAGGGCGAGGCCGCGAGCGAGGGCGAAGCAGCGAGGGAGAGCGAGAGCGAGAGCGATGGCGAGACAACAAGGGTGAGGGCGCGAGCGAGAGCGAGACAGCGAGCGAAATGCGAGGTCGAGCGAGGGCGAAGCAGCGACCCAGAGCGAGAGCGAGACAGCGAGCAAGAGGCGAGGTCGAGCGAGGGCGAAGCAGCGACCCAGAGCGAGAGCGAGACAACGAGGACGAGGCCGCGAGCGAGAGGTGAGATTGAGCGAGAGCGGGGGGAAGGCGAGGCAGAGAGCGAAATCGGGGGCGAGGACGAGGTCGAGAAGCTAGAGAGAGGTAGAGAGAGAGAGGGTTAGAGATTTGGGGGAGGGGGGACTTAGGGTTTTTGGGGGGGAAGGGAAGGGAAGGGGAAAGGGGAGGGGGGATTTGGTTATGAAAGAGGCGGAGGAGTTTCCCGCCTCTTCAATTTTTTTTAATATTTATTAATTAAATAAAAAATAATATAATTTATAACAATAATAAAAATAATTATTTAATTGATAAAAATAATGTAATTTAAATAAAATTTTATTATTCAATAATTTAAATAGAATATTATTGTAATTATCTAAAAATTTAATTATATTATAAATCGAATAATTATAATAAATTAATTTTATATATTGAATTATTTATTAATAGTTTGTTATCTTAAAAAATTAATTTTTTTATAAATAAAAATTATACTAAACGAATTTCAAATTGCTGAATTTCATCTATATCTCAAAAACAAAATTAAAGAGTATAAATAATAAAGCGATATATTTATTTTTTTCTTGGTCAACATTAATGTTTTATACATAACACTTAAAATTAAAAAATAAAAATTAACCCCTATAATTTTTTTATAGTATAACTATTAAGGAGGAAACCATTCCATATTTTCGTTCGAAAATCATTCCGAACTTATCTTGATACTCTGTTATCTTAATCAACACATTTCACTTTCCTAATTGTTTATTATGAATGACTTAATTGTATATTTAATTGTGTTCCAATGTCTATATATTAGATAGTGACATATGATATTGTTATAAGACACAATGTCATTCATATATTATGGTTTTAAACCTTTTAGTTTAGCAAAAAATTCTCCTATTTATAAAGAAAAAGAAATTGACAAATAGCTCCTAAACACCTTCTTATATAATGTAATCCCTCAATATTGTTTTATTTTTATGATTTCTAAAATTTAAAATAAAAAAAATTTCAATAATATTATGATTTTTAAACTTTTTATTTATTTTTCAAATATAGTGTTTGTTTACATTTTGAACACATTTAATAAATATTACGGCCTTGTACACAATGTCATTCATATATTATAGTTTTAAACTTTTTAGTTTTGCAAAAAATTCTCCTCTTTATAAACAATAAGAAATTGACAAATAGCTCCTAGACACCTTTTTATATAATGTAATTCCTCAATATTGTTTTATTTTTATGATTTCTAAAATTTAAAATAAAGAAAATTTCAATAATATTATGATTTTTAAATTTTTTATTTATTTTTCAAATGTAGTTTTGTTTATATTTTGTACACATTTAATAAATATTACAAATAATTAATTATTATACATTTAATATATTTTTTATTTTATACACATGAAATATATTAATTGATAAAGTTAGAATTTAGCAATATTATAATTTTTAATATTAATATATTTATTTAAATTTTATAAATTAATTTTTTTATATTCATGTTTAAATGTATATTTAATTTTTTATAAAATTTAAATATTTATATATTTAAATATTCATCCCAAATTTAAATATTTATAAATTAATTGAATAAAAAAATTAAAAATTAAAGCGACGGATTGTCCTAGCTTTAACTTTTTAATTTAAAAAAATTTTAATTTTAAATTTTTTATTATAAAATTGAGCTACGAAAATCTATTTCCGTCGCTAAATTTTAATAATAAAAAATTTAAAATTAAAATTTTATTTTAATTATTTAAATTAATATTAAAATTAATTTTTTATTTTTAAATTTTGTGACGAAATATATTTTCCGTCGCTAAAATTAGTGACAGAAAAAAATTTCGTCGCTATATAAATTTTTTTTTTGTTTTTTTATTATTATTAAAATTTAGCGACGGATTATTTTTTCAGTCGGTAAAAAAATAATTTTTTTATTTTTTTTATTTTTTTAACTACGAAAAAATATTCCGTCGCTAAAATCCGTTGCTAATTCAAAAAAAAATAAAAATAATCCATCGCAAATCCGTCGCTATTCCGTCGCAAAATAGCGATGGAAATGTCCGTCGCTAAGAATCCGTCGCTAAATCCCATTTTTCTTGTAGTGTATTGGGAACCGAACTGAAACTGAATCGGTCAACATGGTTAAAAACCGTTTAACTGGGTAATGGTTTGGTTTAAGCAAAAATCGAACACTGTTTTAATGGGTATGGTTTGGTTATGGTTTTCATTAAAACACAAACCAAAACCCGAATTGAAACCGAACCGTTGTGTGGATAATCGAACCAAATTGAACCGAATATATAAATATATATAATATGTATATTATATATTAGAGGGCCGGCTGTGAAACCCAACCCCAAACCCACCCCAACCCAGCCTACTTGCGAACCCACCCCAACCCAGCCCACTTGCAAACCCACCCTACCCCAGTTAGAGGTGTCAAAAGGGTTGGGCGGCCCGCAGGCCGCTCGGCCCAACCCGTGATGGGCTGGGCTTTGGCCCGGTCCGTTACTGTTCAAACGGGCCAGGCTGGGCCAAAGAAATTGGGCCCACGGCCCGGCCTGGCCCGTCTAAGGGCCCGGCTCGTAGCCCTTATGGGCCAGTAAGGCCCTTACTCATTTTGTTTTTTTAATTTTGTTATTCTTTAGTAATTATTGATATTGGATACTAAAAAATTTAATTTCGCAATATATATAAATAATAACCATCAATTTATTTAAAATTTTTAAGTTAAATTTTTTATATATTTAAATTATAAATAAACATTCTCCTTTTTATATGTACATTATTTTTCATATCAATTCACAAGAAAAATTATAAGGCATATAGAATTTTGAAATATAAAATAATGAAATAATATTTAAAACTTAAGAATTAAGATAGAAAATATTTTTAAAAGAAAAAAATTAATTTTTATATATGTATTATTTTGATATTTATATATGTATATATTATATGTATTATTTTTAAAAAAATTATTTAAAAAAAGAAAAAAAAAAAAGGGGCCAGGCCCACTGGGCACTGTGGGCTAAGGGCCCGGCCCGGCCTTCTAGCCCACGGGCTGGCCCAGCCCGGCCCGGTTCTACCCCTTTGTAGGGGGGCCGTGGGCCGGGCCAGGCCCTATCCATGGAAAAAGGGCCCGGGCCCGGCCGGTCCCTTTTAGTAAAAGGGCCGGCCCGGCCCGTTTAAAAAGCCCGTGGGCCGACTCGGGCCGGCCCTTTTGACACCTATAACCCCAGCCCACTTGCAAACCCTTTTCTTCTGCTTCCCCTCTCGACCTCGCTCTCGCTCTCTCTCACCCTCGTTGCCTCTCTCTCTCTCTCACCCTTGCTGCCTCTCGCTCTCTACCTTTTCTCTCTTGCTCGTACGCTCACACTCGCCCTCTTTCTCTGCCTCTCTTTTACAGTCTTGCTCTTGCTTACCCTCGCTAGCGCTTCTCTCTTGCTCTCACTAGGGCTCAACCCCTTTTGCTCACGCTCGCGCTTTTCCTCTATTGCTCTCACTCGCCCTCGTTCTCTGCCTCTCTCTTGCTCTCACTCCGCCCCTCCTGCAAACGGCAACAAAGCCTTCTCCCTCTCTCCCCTTCTCTCTCGATTTGTTCTGTTGCTCGCCTTCGCTCTTGCTCGCTGCCTATCTCGCCCTCCCTCACCTTCTCTATAATACTAATAAAGTTTTGAGAGCAATAATCGAAACACAAGAAGCATCAACCGGGCGAGTCTAGAGTCGTGGACCTTCGTTTTTTGAGCATCACATTTGATTTGCCTTCTGCAATTTATCTCTGTACGCCGACAGTAAGGTCTCCCCCTCTTTCTCTCTTGGCAACTCACAAATAATTAAGGTTTCTGACTTGATTTATTATTTTGGTTTGATTGATGCACAAATGCCTAAATCTAAATCTAACTTCCATTCTATATTTTTATGTAAATCTGTAATGTTTAAGAATGTGTTTGTGTTAGCTATTTCTTTCTTTACTTCTTTATTTTGGTTCTTTTTCCCCTTACTACAATGAATTGGAATGTCGAACTTTTTGTTTCTTCCTTCCGCGCTTGCATCGATTTTTTTGATCAAATATTAATATATATTGTGGGTGTATTTGTGTTTGTGTCTGTCACTTAGATGTATAAATAAATTAAATTATTGCAATTTAGGAGGCATTGTCAATTTGAAGCTAAAAGCATGGGGTTAATGTTAGGACTTTCTTCTAATAGTTAGAAATATGTTTCCATAAGAGTTGTGCTATTTGTAAAGAAGAAATTTTACAGAAATCTTACAGAAGGAGATATATCGCGAGAATTTGGTGATATATTGGATATAAATTGAAGCAACAAAATCACGATATATTGATGATAAATTGGATTAAATGAAAAGAAGGAAACAGAGAGAGGGAAACCCTTCCCTCTTTTCAAACCCCTCATCTCTCAACCGAGCCACCATTCAAGCTGTTTCCTCCACAACCCCTTCACCGATAGCAAGAGGCACCACCGTTCTTCTCCTGATATAGCCATAGCCACCGTCTTCAAGCTCCTTGTGAAAGAGTCACCACTATAGAAGCAACAGTCGTCTCCATCACCGACCTCTCCCTCTCCATCTCTCTATGAAAGAGTCGCCATAGCCACCGCCTTCAAGCTCCCCATGAAAAAGAGTCGTCACTGGTGCTTAACGATTCAAATCTATGTAACTAGGATCATTGCTTCTGGAAGCGCAATAGGGAGATCAAACCCAGACACCAATGACCCAGTTCCTTTCTTCCCTGTTAATTATATTTATGAAGAATTTTTCTATAAATTTTTTCTTGTTAATTAAACAAAAAGGTAATTAAGGTTGTGTTTCCACTTTCATCAACGTTTTGCTCCGCTCGTGAAATTATATTATACTCAAAAATGAAAGAAAATCACAGGCTCCAACAATACTCATTCTTGCTATTATTTTTCCTCCTTTTGCTGTTAATTATTCTTATTTCCATAGATTTTCCATGGTTGAATTTTTGTGGGTCTACTTGGAATGTTCGTGTACCCTTTTAAAGGCAAATTTGATATCTTTTTCTTGTAATCGATGCACTGTAGCAGAACAAAACCAAATTAAGTAATTTCACAGTAATTTGTTCTTTTGGGTGGTTGATTTAATGAGTTTCATCTTTAATGGGGCTTCAATGGATCAGTTGGTCTCTAACTAAGTGACGGTGTCTGTGAGATGGAGAGAGAGAGAGTCGGTCACATCAGAGGGTTGGTCGGAGGGTGGGCCGACGGTCGTGAAAGGGAGAGGCAGAGGCGGATGGGGCTGACACCGTCTGTGACAGGGAGAGGGAGAGTGAAAGAGAGATGGTCTTTTAGGATTTCATTGGCTCATTTATTTGAGGTCCAAATTGGTCATTTCATCTCCTTTTGTAAGATTTCTGTAAAACTCCTTATGTACAAACAGCACAACTCGTTTCCATAATGTTATTGTTAGTTGTCAAAACTGTGAAAGGCATAATGTAGTGCATGCAGATCAACAAATTTTTACAAAATATGGCATGCTCACAAAGTGGCAGCACACAACAATGTTAATTTGTAAGTTTATGCAAGAAGAAGATAACTTTATTAGAGTTTGTCTTTGTTTATTGTAGAGTTATCAAAAAATTTTATGAATGCTATTTGCAAGAGTTTATCTTTATTTGTTGGTATGGATCAAACTAAAAAAATCATGGTTAAAACCGAAACCGAACCGAAATCAAATGGTTTGGTTATGATTTTTAATTTTTAAAACCAATGGGTTAATAGTTTGGTTTTGGTTTTAGTATTTTAAATTTGGTTTGATTATGGTTTTAGCAAAAATTGAAACCAAATCGAACCATTGCCAACCTTAAATGTGTGAGTTGTTGTATTCGCTTTGAATATATTAACGATGTAAAAATTTTGAAAATGTTATGTGATCGTCTAAGTTTAATTTTTTATCTTGTTTATTTGTTATGTCGATATAAATATAATATCATTCTTTTTTTTAATCAAATAATATAATTTCCTAAAAAATTAAAAGAAATTAATAAAATAAGTATGTGCCCTAACCCTAAGGGTACTATAAATATGTGTGTTTATGTACCCCTTCTTCGAATTTGTTTTATTCTCAATTATGAACTATATATATACGTGTATGTATATCTCAGCAATTACCTATTAAATATATATATTTATCATTTAACATACCTTTATTTATCATATTCTTCTTTGTTAATATATATGAAAATATTATTTATACACTTATATACACTCTTGTGACACTCATATATTATTATGTTGTATTTTTTATTACATCAATACAACTATATAAAATCTTATTTCGTAAATTTATTTAAAAGTATCACAACTAAATATATGAATAACATTTTCATAATATATATATATGTGTGTATGTGTGTGGTGCCTTTCTATTTATGACCCACAAACACAACAGCACATGACATTAATTAATTAATAACATTGGCACAATGACACCACTTTTGCTGATTATTCATTACAACTTTAAAAAGACTTCCAAATAAATAAATAGGAAGAGGCCTCCATGTCCCACCTTCTTATCCTGAGTTGAGTTGAGTTGCTCGATTAATTAAATGAAAAAAAATAAGAAAATTCAAACTCAAAATCTCACACCAACCATCCAATATTACGATTCTTAGACCACAAAAGACTAGACACTAGGGGTCTTGGGTCTGCATCTTCTAGTGTCATTATGGCCTCAAATAATGGGAGATATGTGTAGCTGCGAGTTGACACATAGGATAAACATCCATTCCACTTGACCCTTTCAGACTAACCACACTTGTACATCTCAGCTGCAATCCCACCCCAAAGATCACCATTGTCATAGTGCTTAGCCTCCTTGATCTCGGTATAAACCTACATATATATAAGAGAGACAGATTTTGTTTTCAAAGTTATAAGCAGTTGGGTAGTGTTGTAACTAACAATTAAATGAGTTGATAATGCAACAACAATATCAATTATAAACTTGCCATGTTATCCCAACTCGCTCTGTCCCAAGGGTTGGACCAACCCAACAACCAATCACATTCTTGTTCAGCTTTGTTTTTACCGCGATAAACAACGACGACAATGGATCCAACGGCCTCGCCAGTACTCTTGACATGTAAGAATGCCATTCCTTTTTACATTGTTCAGCCATTCGCAATCTCTTTAGGGTATTTGGGGCCATACAGATGGCCATAATTGTTATGGCTGGTAATATATGTAATAGTGTCACCAGTTGCATTGTAAATCAGGCAGAGAGTAGAGACACCGATGCCCCATTCCTTTTTCAAGAGCTCGACGTGATGCATTGTAAGTCAGGCATTGAAATTATTCATAAAAATGACCTAAGTTTTATAAAAAAATCAAAACATTTCATAAAAAATATCTAAAAATAATAAAAAGACCAAAATTTTATTAAAAAAAAAAACCTACGAATTTCATAAAAAAGAGATAAAAATGTTCAAAAAAGACCTCAAAATAATAAAAAAAAGTCATATATAAAACATGTAAAATGAAATTTAGGCCTTTCTATGAAATATAAAATGAAATTAAGGTTTTTTTAATTATTTTTAGTAATTTTAATAATATTTGTAAGTCTTTTTTAATATTTTAGGTCGTCTTTACGAAATTTTTAGGTTTTTGATAAAATTTAGGTTTTTCTAATATGTTTAGGTATTTGTTTTTATGAAATTTAGCACTTTTATTATTTTTAGATCTTTTTTATGAAATTTGTAGGTATTTTAAAGAAATCTAGATCATTTTTTTAATACTTTGGATCATTTTATAAAATTTATTCTTTTTAGATTATTTTAGGTATTTTTTAATGAAATTTTTAGTTTTTTTAATTAAATTTAGGTCATTTTTTTCATATTTTTAGGTTTTTTTTTATGAAATTAAGTCTTTGTTTCATATCAATGACTAAATGTCAACAAATTTTTTATTATTGAGGAACCAAATGTCATATTTATATATTAAGACTAATTTAATATATTTTTTTATGTGATGTGGCATCTTACGTGACTTAAATAATAGTTTTGTTTATTCTCAGTTATGATAAAAACTTAAAATAATAATTTTTAATAGTTAAGATATTAAATTTTAACATTTTACACTTTAGGGATTAAATGCTATACTTTTTAATTATCGAGGGATCATAGTATATATTAGACTTTTATATTAATATGATAAATAATATTAGACATTGCAAATATCACTTCAAATATTAAAATTAAATTAGTTTTAAAAAATTAATATTATATTAGATGTGGTTAGTTAGTATTTAAAATCATATATAATACCTGTATAAGGTGACACCGGCACATCATGTGCTCTAACAAATACTATTTAAATCATAAAATACGAAGTGAAGTTATGTTTAGGGTTGCCATTGCAAAAATTATTGATACCCTATATTAGACTTTGATATTCCATCAATGAGGGAACATCAATCATGATCCATCCGTACACCATCTCACCTAATCCCTTAACACTTGCATGCATAACATAACAAAGTGGTTGAAATATAGAAAATAGAAAGCGTGTGGCGGCTGTTGGGCAACACCAAAGCCATCTCCTATCTGTCTTCACTTAATAGATATGATTTAAATTAAATATTTTTTAATAAGAGAGGGACTTATGATTTAAA
Organism: Diospyros lotus; assembly: GCF_014633365.1. Lineage (NCBI taxonomy): Eukaryota > Viridiplantae > Streptophyta > Magnoliopsida > Ericales > Ebenaceae > Diospyros > Diospyros lotus. The sequence goes on from NC_068339.1 coordinate 1,861,925, forward strand.
ATTAAATATGTAATACGACAGCATCTCATATATTATATTATTATTGATGATATCATTAAATATGGCATGTCATTTTGTTAATAAATAATGTTTAAGAGTTATGCAGAAACTTCTCAAAGTCTTGACAAAAAATATTAATTGTAATCCTAGGATAAGGATAGTGATTGGGATAGGGACGGAGACAAATTAAGGGACAATAGAAAACATGTGAGAAATGCTAAGAAGATACAAGATATGAATGGATAAATTTGTACACGTCTTCACACTCTTCGATAGTTACTTCAGATATAAACAAAAGCAAAGAAATTCAATATAATAATGCTGATGGTTCCTTTTTTTTTTTTGGTTAATTTAATAAACACTTAATTAATTCTCAAATGAGCAATTATAATAAGCTAAAATATCTTTTTTATATCATTTTCATTTGTTTAATATGTAAATAATATAATCCATGAAATACAATAGGTATCTAAAGTATTAAAAAATATTGTTTTAAGTTCTTACCATGATGGCTCGTTAGCACGTGCACTAGGGGTGTTCAAAAAAATCAGTACACTGGGGAAATTGGCCAAACCAAACCGATCGTTTTTTTTTTTTTTTTACGGTTCAAAATGGTTTGGAGGCTGTACAAACTGCACTGTTTCTGGTTTGTACAGTTGGCGGTTCGATTTTAAATCGAACCGCACAAGAAAATATAAAAAAATATATATTATATAACACCCCAACAATCCAACAAATTATAAAAATAGAAAAAAAAAAAAAACCAATAGCCCAACAGGGTGGTTTTTTTTTTAAATAGAAAAAAATATTATTATAAAAATCACCTCAACAGCCCTGCATAACCCTTACTATTATAAAAACCACCCTATATTTTTATAATAATATATAACATGTTTATAATAATATATAACTATTATATCCAATATTTTTATAATAGGTTATAAATTCTAACAAGTTATAATAATATATTATATGTTGCCAATAAATTATTTTCAAACCGCAGTAAACCACCAAACCAGACTAGAAATGCGGTGTGGTTTGGCCGCACCCAAACCAGATGGTCGAAAAATTGCACCAACGGTTTGGCGTGCTGAAAATGGTTTAGACCGAACAAACTGCATCGTGCACACCCCTAGCATGCACACATGCGCCTGTTTTCGAGAGTAAACATCACATCAACAAGATACATCAAATTAGACTAATACATAAATCACATTTGATCTCTCAACAATTAAAAAATTTAAAATTTGGTTCCTTAATAATTAAAAAAATTGACATTTGGTAACTAATATGAAAAAATGACCAAATTTATTAAAAAAAACCTAAATTTCATACAAGATCTAAAAATATTCATAAAAATACCTAAAAATAATCAAAGGAAGACCTAAATTTTATATTAAAAAAAATCTTACAAATTGTTAGTGTAGTATGCCCTAGATTTAGTAACATCTAGCATGTTTGTAAAAAAATACATTCATTGTATTTTTGTATATATTAATAAAATGCAAGTTGTTCATCATTCATAAACTCTTTAGTTTGTTATATAAATAAGTTCCTAGATCTCTTATTTAAAAATCTTATTCTTAAAATGTTAAAACTATGTGACATGATCATTTGGTAATTAGACTTCTTAAATGATTCATGATCCTTAAAACTTATCGATTAAGAGTCTGATTAATCAAGTATGCACTACTATATAGTTTACTACCCTTGATCAGTATGAGTTACTAATGGTAAGGGATGGTGTGTCACATGTCATATGACATAGGGATGTCTAGTAAACTCGTGAGTGGTTGTTGGAGAACAACGCACTAAATGTTGTTACTCCCTTAGGGTATGGCCACTCAAGAGGGGAGGGTGAATAGAGTGATTAAATTTTTTTTCAATTTTAATAAATATTCTTGATTGATGATTTTATTGAAGAATATATATTTGATAAATATAATAAATGATGTTTGAGATTAATAATAAATACAAGCAACAAAATATAGCAAAAATAAATTAAATGAGACAGTAGGCAATTTTAAGTGGTTCGGTGTCTCCACAAACACATAATCCACTCTCCCAAAATCTAACCACTTTTGGGGTTCCACTAAACCAAATTCACTAAAGTTTTCACACTAGCTCATCTTAGAAACTAGATACACACCTAGATTACAACGAGTTCTAAGCAACCACTACATCAAAATTTTCACCCTACCTTACTTTAGAAACTAGATTCACCTAGGTTTTAATAGTTATATGAAACATATACAATCCACAATGATAGTTTAAATGTTTACGAATAAATTTTCATACTTGGACACAAATAAATAAGCAATTAAGCACAAAATATACAAAGTAATAGTATTTAAATAAATAAATAAATTAGTGACCTCAGATTTAATTGAGAAATTCAAAGTAAACTTGAAATTGTTTTTCTCCTCTTACCTTGTAACTTTTCGATTAATGTGTAATAATGCTTCGAGAGCATTTGGGATCTTTTGGATGTTTTGGATATGCAATATGTGTAGTAAATGATCTTTAAAATGAGTTTGGGGCTATTTATAGGCATTTTAAAAAATACTGTAGTGCATAATAGTCAAATTCATTGTAGTAAACGGTAACATTACTGTAGCAACGGTAAAATCACTATAGCAACGGTAAAAATACTTTTAAAAAATTTTTTACTTTACTTGAAAAATAATATTTTTGGTAATACATATACTGTGAAAAAATATTTTATAAATTAATTAAAAATAATTTGGTACTGCAATTAGTATATTTAAAAATACTCTTTTTATTAATTATCAAAAGTTAATTAATATGAGTAAATTGGCTTAACAAACGTGACGTCGATAACTAACCACATGGCCGGCATTATGGATAATGGTCATGTAGTGAAGTTGCAATAGTGTAACCGATCATTAGATTTCAACTAACACAGTTGATTTGTGTATTAGTGTGCAAGATTTGTTAATGGGTTGCACCATCTAATTGTAAGGTTGAGAGATTCATCTATATGGTTCCATATTATTGGTATATGGAGGCAGGTGCTCAAGGATAGGATCCGTCGCCCTCGTCATCATTGATGAGAAAAATGTTCTATGTGGTCTATTGTTAATATAACAAGGCAGTCCCTAGTTAGGACAAATTGATAATCAGGAAAGATGTTTCTTGAAGTGTCATCACTCTTGCTCAGTTGGGACATTAGGTGATGAAAGGATTATAGCGCACAGTAATCGTCAATTGTAATAGGTTTATTTGAAATTAGACTTCACTATCTTTTATGTTATCTTGAATCGCTACTAGACGCTTCTCAAAACTCTCAAATCATCACTAAGATATGGAAAGATACTTCACTACAAAAGAATTCGGCATTTAGATGCGGGTTTTTTTTTTCATTTTGTAGTAGTTTTTTTGCATTTTGTGGTGGTTAAAGTAATTTAGTGGCAGTTTTGAAAACCAAACAGTCGCTACTATATCAGGCGTCTTGAAGCATTTAGTGATGGTTTTTAGAAACCGCTGAAGTAACCGCCGTTAAATGCTATTTTTTGCGGCAGTTTGTAAATCGCTGCAAACTAAGTGATTTAACGACGATTTTTAAAATATTTAGTGACGGTTTTGAAACTGCCACAAAAAAATCAAAAAATATTGAATTTGTAAAAAATTCAAAAATTTTAAATTTTAACTACGATTTTAAAACTGCCACTATTTACCTACCAATACACCAGTAAGCGGCAAGGCTGAGTGCCCGACCACTCGTGGGCATGGGCCCACACGCGGGCACAGGCTAGGGCTAGCACGCTCGTGCATGGCCCTGGGCACCATGTGACCTCATGTACGCGCGCCACGTGGCCATACTGGAAATTTAATTTTCCAGCCTCTCCCTTCCATGGATTCGAACCCGCAACCTCCCGTACGGGCGTGTTCGCACGAAACCATCTAATATGTGAAACCTCCTTATAAATTATTCACGCACATAAATTACATACTAAACCAATCCCATTTTCCAGAATTATATTCTAAATTTTTTAATATAAATTAAAAATAAATTGAAAAACATAAATTAATGGATTATTTTTTAAAAGAATAAAGGAATAAGTTTTGAATAAATTAATTAGATTAAATTAAATTAATTAATTGATTAAAAAATAAAATGAAGATTTTATATATTTTTTTAAAATTTGATTTTAAAATTATTAAAATTTTGCTGCATGTTTTTAAAAATTTTTAAAATTAAATTTTTAATGAATTTTTATTTTTAATTATTTAATTATTTTTGAATTTAAGAAACCGCCGCTAATTGATTAAAAATTTTATTTTGAGATGATTTTTCAAAACCACTGCAAATAATAATTTAATTTTTATTTAATTATTTACTTATTTTTTAAATTTAGCGACGGTTTCTAAAAACTGCCGCTAAATTGATTAAAAAAATTGTATTTTGCGACGGTTTTTCAAAATTACCGTAAATATTAATTTAATTTTTATTTAAATATTTAATTTTATTTGAATTTAGCGGCTATTTTTCAAAAGCTGCCACAAAATTCAATTTTATTTTTTAATTATTTATTTATTTTCTGAATTTAGGGGTGGCTTTTTGAAAACCGCTGTAAAATTAAGTTCTTAATGAATTTTGCGGTAGTTTTTCAATATCGCCGCTAAATGTTAAAAAAACCACTGCAAAAAAATCGTCATGAAAAATTAATTTTTTTGTAGTGCTTGTGATTGGTTAAGGTGTTGGCCTATGCCAAATGGGTTTTGTTGCTATCTGTTTGCTAGCGGATAGCGAACCTCAAAAATCACATACCATATAGTAATGTGTCTGGTATTGCACTAAGTACCCACTGTGTCTTAGATATGTCATTAAGTATTAATGATGGTAGTGGGTCAAATGTTGACTTGCTGGAGCACTAAGAGTCGACTGCCTTAGCTCTAGGAGTCAACTATCTCGACAGTCGACTCGCCAGGCCACGGGAGTAGACTCTCGGTGCCGCCTTATTATAAATGTATAGCAATGACACTACAATCCAAGAGGGGATGAATTGGGTTATTTTAAAAATTAATTGAATTTGAAGAATTTTTTGCTTAAAAATGAGTTTTTAAAACAAATACTTGAAAGTCGTTTGGGAAATACTCAACACAATAAATGAATCTAAGAATAAACACAATAAAAGGACATAAACAATTTATAATGGTTCAGTTTAAAACAAACCTAATCCACTCATTTAGCTACTTACTAAGGATTTTCAATCAATTCACTAAAAACCTCCTATTACACCGAACAGGTCCTCTAATATAAACTGCTACAAATTGCAAGCCTTCTACTTTGACAAGTATGTCCTCTACAACAAGGTAGAAAATACAACTTTTTGCTTAAACAAGTAAACCCTCTAGTCACAAGCTAGGCAATACAATCTCTTATAATTAATATAGACCCTCTAGCAGAAAGCTAGGCAATGCAAGATATTTTAAAGAGAATAAATTTTGAGAGATGAATCTCTTTGTAGCATCCCAAAAATTTGGAGACAAGTAAGAATAATTAATTTGGCTGATTGAGGATATTTTAAAATATTTTGAGATTTTTGATAAAATACTTATCTATGATATTTTGAAGAAATAGGAAATTAAGGTGATTAATTAAATTAATTGGAAGTATTTATGAAAATAATAAAATAAAATATAGTAAAAATAATAACAATAATAATAATAATAATAATAATAATAATAATAATAATAATAATAATAATAATAATAATAAAAGAGTTAATCAAATCAAATTAATTAATTAACATATATATATATATATTTGTATGTGTGTGCGTGCGTGGCCTTGTCTTGGCCATTACCTTTTTGTGGCTTAAAAGCCACTTGGAGTTTGGTATATATATAATGCAATCTTGGGTTGGAAGCCATTAAAGGCTTCAATTGAAGCAGCTGCGAAATAAGGAAGAGAAAGGGAGCTCGGGCAGCGTGAGAAAATGGAGGAAAAAGGGAAAATTAAGGAAGAAATTCATGAATTTTGAGATTATTTCGCGATTAAATTAGTCAGGTAAGTGGGTAAAATTATTAGAAGTATTATACGTTTAAATCACGAATTTTATACGGTTAGATTTGATTAATATACGCTGTAAACTTATTATTTTATGTCAAATATTTTACTTCGCAACAAGAGTACGAGAGAAATTAGGATCGACTATCTACAGGCAAGCTCCTAACCCTCTCCTCGTGTTCTTTAATTCCCGTAAAAGTCTCCGTAGTTTCTAGTATTTTATTCCCTCCTTCACCGTGACTCGATTCCATGCATTAATAATTATAATCCGCGTGGCAACTACCCTATGACTTATGTTTTATTAAATGGGATTATTGTTAATGGAATGAGTTCAGAAAATGATGATTTGGTGTCATTCTTTTCGTCCGTCACGGAGCTTCTTATCGTTCCGCTTCCCTTGGGAATGATGCCGAACCCACTAGGGCTAGATTCCTAGAAAATGAATGTGACCAAGATTATGGGGTATGTTAATAAATTATTTGGATGTGGAAATGGATTCTTGGGTATGAGAAGAGATGAGAACGTGAATGACATAATGGTGTCTACGTTGTTATGAATAAAGTATGTGAAATGATGGGTTTAAGTGACTAAATCTAATGTGTGTCTTAAGGGTATGGGGTACAAGTCACTGACTGTCGATCGTAGGTCGCGACAGTGGATCGCTGGATGTATGGGCGCCAGTTATCGGCCGTTACCATAAGCGCTAGAGGGGCCAGAAGAGCTGGTACTACCAGATTCTCACATTGGCTTGTGCATATCATGATGTGTGTGCTACATAGGGACTGGGTTGCATTCACTTGGGGACATGCTTTGTGTGTGATGGGATGTGTGAGCATCTACATGACCCGGATGCTCTAAGAGCTAACTTAGGTTCTCTAGGTAAGCCAGTGCATTTAGAGGCATTTCGCATGTGTGAATTCTTATGTGTGGGCGTAGAATGGCCTGATGCTTGGTTTATGGGGGCCTTATCATCACGTTTATGCTACAAAAGCCGTTGCATTTTCTATTTGTTGCATTGCATGGTGAGAATGTGCGGTTTTAAGTGTTGAGTATGGGTGGTGGACATGGCCACGGTAAGACCCTGGGGTGAGACCCACGGCGGCGTGGTCCATGACGTGGCCGCAGTAAGACCTTGGAGTGAGACCCATGACGGCGTGGTCCACGATAAGATCGGGGGTTAGAGTCCCATGGTAACAACAAAACTGGGGGTCAGAGTCCCACGGCAACAACAAGACCGAGGGTTAGAGTCCCACGGCAACAATAAGACCGGGGGTTAGAGTCCCACTACAACGGCATGATAAGATGATAGTGACAAGGAAATGGGCGTGCAAGGGAAATGGAATGGTAGCCTATAGAAGGCTGCCAACAGGTATGTATGTGGGACTTGGGTGCCAATGTGTGTTTAATGTGGGCCTCAATGACCATTTATGTGAAGTTTATTATATGTTCATGGATTTGAAAATAAGGCAGGCATTGGGCATGGCATGACATGACGTTGCATTGGCATGAATTATATGGGGTGTCATGGGAACAGTCTTGTTTGTACCCTTCAACCTTTCTTTCTAGAGTTTGTTGAGTCTCGCGACTCACGATTGCTTTACATCATTCTAGATTAGAGTATCCTGAGATCGCAAGTGTGTACGCGCAGAGTTGGGTCCAGATAGTCAAGTCATGATAGCAAGTGCAGAGCTCTCCCGAACCTATATCCTGGGTGTCATTGTACTTGTGTTAAGGTTAAGGTTTGATGTTTGAGATATAAGTGTATTATGTGAGCCAAATGGGTACACGGTGATCAGCTATGTAATGACGATTATGAGAAGTTATAAGAAAAAAAAAAAAAAAGAGAAAAGATTATGATTTTAATAAGGGTTGTATATGTGTTATAGTTGTGTTATTGTTCAGTATCATTTTAGTAATGACCCTCTCACGGATCCTCTATGCGTGCGAAAGCTCCAGGAGGCGAGCCGTTACACTCTTTGATACAAAAATCTCTCAAAAATGAATGCAAGGCTTGAAAATAAATTTTACAAAGAAAATGAAAAGCCTTGGAGAGAAAAATAAATAGAACAGTGAAGCACAAAGCGAATGAGCACTTGAGAGCTTGTAATATGATCACTTGATTGTCTTAAATCATCCATCTGCCCTCTATTTATAGTACTTGATTAGCTCTTTCAAAAATATAGTCGTTGGTGGTAGGTGGAGCGTCTTAAGCAAATTGTCAAACTAGTCGTTGGAAGCATCTAACAAAGAAACGGTCAACAGATTCAAGGAATCGATCGATAAGTTAATTTAATTTGAAAATCAGTCGACAGTCTATGAAGAACTATTAACACCTTATGTAAGCATTATGTCGGTCGACATATTATAACAAAACGATCGACATATGCAAGATAAATTCCGCTTCGTCAAAAGCAAGCATTTTGCCGGTCAACAACCCTAAGGCGAGTGGTCAACAACCAAAAGCATACCAAACCAAAAGAGGTCAACAGTTTCATCCAATATGTCGATAGCTTAGACTAAAATAGCAAAACGGTCTAGAAGTTCCTAGAATAGGTCGATAGATGGTCTTTTGCCTTTGAAAATTTTTGCTTCATTTTGACCAACGATTCAAAACCAATTTTTTTTTTAAATCATCATAATACTCATTTTTGTAAATCTCTATTTAAAATATGTATGTATAAATACATAGTTCATTTAAAGAAAATGATGTTAATTTTAGCAAAGTATTTGAAATTTATTTGTATAGAAAAACATTTTGACTTAGGTAGTATTTGTTAAAATGAGTAAAATAAGATTGCATCAAGATAACTTATTCGAAGGGAGAGGATAGATAAATTGATTTAGAAAGTTCAAAATAAGAAGTCACATGACTTCTTTCTAGATAAATTTAATAAACACAATAAAAAACACTTTTATCCGAGATACTTTTCATATCTTACTTTTTCTAATCTATATCTTAATTAACAAACATTGCTTAAGATATAAAATAAATTGTACAAATTATTTTTCATCATCAAAAACCAAACACAAGAGTAAAATATCACGCCTTAGCCCTCCCAATTATGTTCCACGTGGTATGAAATTAGAGAAGCAGGTGGAGAGGCTAGGCGGTGAAATTGGACATGAATTAGAATTATAGAGGTTGTAATTCAGCTTGACTTCTTATGTTTCTTTGTAACTTCTACTTTTGTTAATTTCTGCTTTGCTTCTATGAAATTACAGGTGCGTGATTATCATGTGAGGAATTGACACATGGGTGTTGGTGGTACAAAATCCTCGGTCTAACATAAGAAGAGGTGCACGGAGTGATATCAGATTGCACGCTAAATGTGGACAAACAAGGACCACCACAGCATGAGGTGGATTTGGCTTCAGTATAGAAATTGTTTCTGTTCCCCAACCTAATATTCGACATCAAGTATTGATTTATTGTATTTTATATGATAAGATTGCGTGTTGCTTAAATATTCAACATATGCATGGTGTGTGTATTTACACTACAAGAAAATTAGTGTTTAGTGACGAAATTTAGTGACGGAACTATTCCATAGCGACAGACTCAGCGACAGACTATTCCATAGTGATGAAACTATTCCATAAGATTGCGTGTTGCTTAATTTAGCGACAGACTCAGCGACGAACAAACAGTTGCTAAAAAATAAAAGAAATTAAAAAAAATTAAATTTAGCAACAGGTAATACACCCGTCGCTAAAAAATAAAAGAAATTATTTTTTAAAAATTACAGTTAGCGATGGGTAATACACCAGTCGCTAACAAATAGAAGAGAAAAAAAATCAAATTAAAATTAAAATTTAGCGACGGGGGTACGCTTGTCGCTAAAAAATAAAAGGAAATAAAAAAATTAAAAAATAATTAAAAAAATAAAAAATAAATTTAGCGACGGGGCTGAACCCATCACTAAAAAGAAAAGAAAATAGAAAAAAAAACAAATTTAGCAAGCTAAAAAATAAAAGAAAATAAGAAAAATAAATTTAGCGACCGGGGGTATCCGTTGCTAAAAATAATTAAAAAAAATAAAAAAACAAATTTAGTGACGGGGATGAGCCCGTCGCTAAAAAATAATTAAAAAAATGAAAAAAACAAATTTAGCGACTGGGCTGAACCCGTCGCTAAAAAGGAAAGAAAATAAAAAAATAAAAAAAATAAATTTAGCGAGCTAAAAAATAAAAGAAAATAAAAAAAAAATTTAGCGACAGGTGCTACCCGATGCTAAAAATAATTAAAAAAATAAAAAAACAAATTTAGCGATAGGGCTGAACCCGTCACTAAAAAATAATTAAAAAATAAAAAAACAAATTTAGCGACGGGGCCGAACCCGTCGCTAAAAAGAAAAGAAAAAAAAAAATAAAAAAATAAAAAATTTAGCGAGCTAAAAAATAAAAGAAAATAAAAAAAAATTAAATTTAGCCACGGGTGCTACCAATCGCTAAAAATAATTAAAAAACAAATTTAGCGATAGGGCTGAACTCGTTGCTAAAAAGAAAAGAAAATAAAAAAAAAAACAAATTTAGCGAGCTAAATAATAAAGAAAATAAAAAAAATTAAATTTAGCGACAGGGGCTACCCGTTGCTAAAAATAATTAAAAAAAATAAAAAAACAAATTTAGCGACAGGGCTGAGCCCGTTGCTAAAAAATAATTAAAAAAATAAAAAAGACAAATTTAGCTATGGGGCTAAATCCGTCTCTAAAAAGAAAAAAAATAAAAATTAATAAAAAAACAAATTTAGCGAGCAAAAAAATAAAAGAAAATAAAAAAATTAAATTTAAAGAAAGGGCTACCCGTCACCAAAAATAATTAAAAAATAAAAAAACAAATTTAGTGACAGGGCTAAGCTCATTGCTAAAAAGAAAAGATAATTAAAAAAATAAAAAAATCAAAAAAACAAATTTAGCGTGATAAAAAATAAAAGAAAATAAAAAAATTTAAAAAAAAATCAAATTTAGCGATGGGGTTAAACTTGTCACTAAAAAATAAAAGAAAATAAAAGAAAAATTAAATTTAGCGACGGGGTTGAACCTGTCGGTAAAAATAAAAGAAAATAAATTCAAATTCAAATTTAGCGATGGGCCAAAGCCGTAGTGAAAAAATAAAAAAAAATCAAATTAAAATTAAAATTTAGCAACTGGTTATCCCCATTGCTAAAAAATAAAAAAAGTTAAAAATCTAATTAAAAACTTTACATTTAAACATAACGTCATTCTTTAATGCTAATATAATAATTAATAAAGTTTCCCTTTACTAATATTAATATTAAAAATAATATCATTAAATAAGTTTGAGAAATTTTGTTGTATAAATATAATTCTGAAAATATATGAAAGAGAATACTATAAATATATTTTATATACATCAATAAACAAGAAGACTTCCAGATTGATAGCTCGTGCTCGAAACTTGATCATGAGAGGGTTGGGGGTTCGAATCTAGTAAAGAGTCTGAGATAATGGCTGGGTGTAATAATCCAGCGCTGCCATGTGGCGAGCAGATCTGTTAAAAAAGAACCAAAAATATAAATTTAAAATTAAAAAATAGCAACGAGAATGCATCCGTCGCAAAAAAAGAAAAATAATATAAATTTAAAATACAAAACTTTATTGATGGGAACGCATCTATTGCAAAACTTTGGTAGTTCGATTCGAAGGTGCAACACTTTTAATTATTGCTGAGATTAATATCCCAGTGCTGCCACGTATGCAACGCGCTCATGAAGGGAGGGTAGGACTTGGCACGCATTCAATTTTGGGGCATCCACTGAATTTATCGAAGGAATTTGTCGCTAAAAAATTAACAAACTTTAGCAATGAAATAAATATGTCGCAAGAAAAAAAGAAAATAAAATAAAATTACTTGTAATTTCAAAACATAATTTTTACACTTTACAAAATGCGTAAAAATTTGAAAAAAATTTATAAAATATGAAATTCAAACTTTAATTTCATATTTTAGTAATTAAATTTATATTGTTGACGCAATAGTACATAAATTTATGTGTACAAAAAAAATATAATAGTACATAAATTAAAATCTAAATGTGCCCTATATACACATACATTTTTTAAAGATATTGATCTTCATTATTGAGTAATATGTTATCCTTTAGCGAATACCTATTTTTTTAAATGAATAATATGCAGATAAAATAAAAATAATAACCACGATATTTAGATGATACGTACATTTCACTTGTTTTAAATTTCATCATTAACTATATGATGTCATGCTATATAATTCAGCAATTTAGTAATGTTGCTGAAATTAATGTTTAACAAAACATTAATAAAAATTTAATTAACTGTTAATTTATAAAATATTTAAATTAAATTTAAAATTTATTTTGAAAATACAATATTTCTCAATTGAGATAATTAATATGAGAATTAAACTTCTCAGTGATAATATTTCTCAATTGATTGAAGGATTACAAAATAAACATATAATAATGAATGCAACAATAGTAATTGAAAAATTGTCTCAATTTAAAGCACTAGAGATAAAATATAAGAACTCATAAGTTAAAATACTCGAACACTTGTAATGAATATTCTCTAACCCCATAATTAATTAATGCTGCAACATCTAAGTATTTATAGTTGACAGTTAAACTACTGAAGACAGTTGAGCTGCATTAAATACACTTGGAATTAATAATTACTCTTTAGTATTTTATTTTTATTAATTTTTTTCTTAATTCTTTATCTTTTATACTTATTTTATTAATTAATATGAAGTCGTAAAATCAAATATCTATAAAAGAACTATATTAATTTTATTAGTTAAAAAAATAAATTAATTTTTAAAAATTTATTTTCCACCGACTAACAATCACTCGGCACTAATTCTCCATCTACGATGGGTGATTGTCCGTCTCAGATGATTGTTGATTTTAGTTTCCTCTCAAAATACTTATTATTTTTAGTTTACAAAATATATGTAATTTTTAATTTAAATTAATTAGTAAAATTATATTTATTTATAACATAAATATTACTAATCATTTAAAAAATAAAAAATACATTTTTAGCTCTTCTTCTACAATTAATAATAAATTTACAAATTCTTAAAAAATATTGTATTTATTTTGTGGTCATTATTCTTTAAATAATTGTAATTGATTTATTTTTATTAATTTTTTTTCATTTTTTTCTCTCTTGATTGTAAAATATTTTTTGCTTGATTAGTTTAATGTTGTAAAATTAAATAACTATAAATTAATTATATTTTAAAGTATTTTAAAAATATATATTTATTTTAAAATATATTTATTAATTTAAAATAATATATAATATATATTAAATATATTTAACAAAAGTGGGGCGCAGTGAAGCCAGCAACGGGCAATGCACATCGCTGGTTGGGGCGAGCACTGCCTGCCCCCCCACGCCCCTTCCCTCCTTGCCACGTTTCCCCCCATCCCTGCCAGCCAAGTGCCCCCCTTTCCTCCCTCTCCCTTTAAACTCCCCCTTCCCCTCCAATTCCTCACATCTCTTCTCTTTCTTTACTCTTAATTTGCTTTCCTGTTCCTTGTCTCTTCTTCATTCTTCACTGTCTCACTCTCAGTGATAGTGATTTTATTTTAGTGTGATTTACATTCGAAACTGATCAACATTTGAAGGTATTTTTATTTTTAGTTGTTAATTATTTAAAATTTAAATTACGATATTGAATGTTTGTTACATAATAGGTACTATTTGATTAATTGTTAAGTTGTAAATAGTTGTTAATGTTAATATTTCTGTTAATGTTATTAATATTAATATTTCTGTTAACTGTTAATGTTAATATTTATTATAATATTAATTAACTATTATTCATTAATGTATTATGTGATTTAATACATTAAATAATAATATTAAATCTGTTATTTATTTCTGTTATTTATTTAATAATAATAACAAATCTGTTAGTATTATTTATAACAGATTTATTTATAAATCTGTTATAAATAATCTGTTAGTATATTTTCTGTTATAATTTTAAATATTTGTTATATTATTTTTTTATTATTTATAAATTATTATTATGTATTATGTGATTTAATTAAATAAATTAAATTTAAAATAGTATATAATTAAAAATTGAGTGACTGTGTTGGGGGAGGGTTTATTATAATAAAAAAATTGAGTGACTGTGTTGGGGGGGGGGGGGGGGGGCGCCTGTTAGGGGGTGAAGGGTTTATTATATATTTTGTATAAATTATTATTATGAATTTTGTGGTCTAAATAAATAAATTAAATTTAAAATAATATATAGTTCAAAACTTTGTGACTTGGGGAAGGGGCGGCTGTTAGGGGGTTAAATTAAAAATAAATGTTTAATATAAAAACTATTATATTAAATAATTAGTAAAATGATTAAAAATATGATAAATGAATAAAAATAGGAGTTTATTATTGGAAATTAAATAATTTGTAAGAGTTTTAATAGAGGAAAAATTAGAGTTTCTTCTCATTGTGCCTTTTATACGTTAGATTTTAGATTATAAGAAATATGAGAAATGAATAAAAATAGTTAGATGATATTTTAAATAGATAAAAAAATTGTAAATAAAAAAATATAAGATTTTTTTGTAATTATTATTTTTAATATCAAAAATAATTATTCAATCTAAAAATAAATATAAATTTTATAATGATTTTAAACAAATTTAAAAAAATTAAAATTTTTGAGTAAATTTTCGCCTGGAATTTTTTTTTGTTTCTAAGTTAAAACATATTTTTTTTATTTTTAATTTCATTTTTTTTTACACATAGAATGAATAATAAGAATAGGAGTTTTAATTTTTAATAATATATGTATATTAAGTGATTTTGTTTAGTTTTTAAGTCGTTGAAAGTTTAATCAATATTATTTGGGCAAATTAGAATTAAAGAAAAATCAAAACATTAAACATTAGAATTAAAATGAAAACATTAAATGAGTGGATTCTTGAATGTTTTAATTTAGAATTTATGATGTGATTTAATTTGTAGCTCAAAAATGATTTAATTTGTGATGTGATCATTTAATTCAATGCTCTAGTCACTGGCACGACAAGCACTGGAATCAAACACGGAATATTCCATGTTGATCCCACTATAATTGCAATTGCTTGCACAAAATTCATAAATTAATTTATTTTTGGCATTAGGTGTGGAGTTTTATTTATTTTTGGCATGTTGATTGTGAGGGTTATGAGGTATCAAATTAATTTATCTAATACTCAACATTTTTAAATGCTATTGAATTGCGATGCCAAAAATTAATGGCAAAGTTTGAAGAGTTATATAATTTTCTTACATGTCTCATGTTTTGGGATATATAAGATATACGGGGTTTAATTAATGTAAAATTTAAATTAAAAAATTAATTTTAATTATTAAAAATTATAATTAAATAATAAAATGGGGCCGGTTAAGGGTTCAGGTAGGTGAGTGTTTTAAAAATAAATTATTAATAAATTTTAAATAAAATTTTAATTTTATATTTAGTATTATTTAAAAAAATTATGTTATTAATATTAATAATATATTTAAATAATTTTAGTAGGATTAAATAAAATTATTTTGCACAATTGGGGTTTTAAATGTATAATCTTAATAAAATTAGATAATAATATATAATTTTAATTAAATTAATAATAATCACAATTAGGGTTTTAAATGTGGTGTGGTCGGGGCTTTGGTTCACGGGTTTAGTTAATTGTAAATTTGGAATAAAATTAAAATTTGTAAAATGATTTATATTAAACTTTTATTAAGTTATATTTATTACTATAAATTTGGTTATTAAATAATTTTTTTAGGGCCAAATCAATATTTTCTTAATTAATTTTGATATTTTGACTTTAATTTTAATTAAAATAATTATTCACAAAAAAACAATTGTGTATTAGTATTGTTCTTAAGAATATAGCCTAAATTTTTAACTTTATTTTTTTATTAAATCTCTTATTGGAAATTAAAATAATTTAAGTTTTTAATTATATATTATAAATCTAAAATATTAAATATATGTTTTTTAATTTTTTAATAATAATGGATGGGTTTCAAGATTTAAGTAGGGTTTAACTTTAGGTTTAATGAAAACTAATCTTAACAAAATTATACAATAATACATAATTGAAATAAATAAAAATTTGTGGTCTAGTCTAGTTTAATTGAAAAAATGATTAGTTTAACGATAAATAATATATTTAAATATAACAGTTGAATGTCTGATAATATAGTTGTTGAGTTAGTTATTTATTTAATACAATTTTAAAATTATAGCTACAAATATAATGTTATTAATTATTTGGTTGAACTTTTGTTACTTGGTAAAAAATTTAAAGTTATGTACGTCTGAAAGTGCAATTATAAATTACATACTAAATGATGGTTTTGTGAATTTTCAGAATAATTTTTTTCGTTATACATATTATTTAATTTAAAATGAAAATTCCGTCGTATCGTAAGTGGATTGATAATAGGTGTAACCCAAGAAGGGGCGGGATTACTAGAGAATTTTATGAGGGTGTCGATGAGTTCATTCAATTTGCGTCTATCCAAGAATGTTTTATAAGATTAGAAGGAAAGTTAAAGTGTCCTTGTATGAAATGCAAGTGTCTAAAGTTTAAATCAGTCAATGAGGTGAAAAGAGATATTTGTAAACATGGATTCATGAAAGGTTATTATTATTGGACGCATCATGGTGAAGAAATGCCCGTTGTGCCTTATTCAGTTGTTAAAAATGAATATTATAGAGAAGATAATTTTAAGGATCAGTTTAATTCCTATGAACAGATGGTAATGGATGCGGCTGGGCCATCAAATGCGCCATATATAATGCGAGAGACTAGTACTGGAAGTGGTTATCAGATTTACAATGTAGATGAAACACCAAATGAAAATGCGGATGGGAAATCAAATGCGCCATATATAATGCAAGAGACTGGTACTGGAAGTGGTTATCAGACTTAGAATGTAGATGAAGCACCGAATGAAAATGCACAAGCATTTTATGACATATTATTTACTGCACAAACTCCATTGTATCCAAACTGCGAAGTAGAAAGTGAACTTTCTGCTACAGTTAGGATGTTGAGTATAAAGTATGATTACAACATTTCCAAAGGTGGATATAATGAAATCATGCAGTTTATGCATCAAACAATGCCAACTGGTAATCGGGTGCTAACTGATTTTTATCATACCAAGAAATTGGTTTTGCAGCTTGGCCTCGGTTATCAGAAGATTGATTGTTGTTCAAATGGGTGTATGTTGTATTACAAGGATGACGAATCCAGGATGAGTTGTAAGTTTTGCGGTCATCCTCGTTTTAAACCTATAAGAAGTGGGAAAGAAAAATTTAAACAAATTTCTTATAAAAAAAATGTGATATTTGCCTCTCATACCAAGACTGCAGAGAATATATGCTTCTACGGTTATAGCTACGAGTATGAGATGGCATCATGAAAGTCGGAGGGAGCCTGGTGTTTTGTTTCACCCGTCTGATGGGGAAGCATGGAAACATTTTGATCAAAAATATCCTAACTTTGTCGCCGATCCTAGAAATGTGAGGCTTGGTCTTTGTGCAGATGAATTCACTCCATATGGTAATTTGGGTCGGCCGTATTCTTGTTGGCCGGTTATTGTGACACCATATAACTTGCCTCCTGAATTATGTTTGAAGAGAGAGTTTATTTTTCTGACTGCTATTATTTTAGGTCCATCAAATCTGAAAAACAAGATAGATGTGTTCTTACAACCTTTAATTGATGAACTAAAATTGTTGTGGTACGAAAATATTTTGACTTATGATATATCAACCAAAAATAATTTTTTCATGAAGGCTACTCTATTATGGACCGTCAATGATTTTCCTGCCTATGGAATGTTATCTGGTTAGATGACATCGGGTAGATTAGTGTGTCCATATTATATGGAGAAAACTAAAGCATTCAATCTCAAGTATGGTGGAAAGACGTCATTTTTTTACTGTCACAGACAATTTTTGCCTATGGATCACGCCTTCCGAAGAAATACAAGTGCATTTAGAAAAAATAGAGTCGATAATTCTTCTCCACCACTACGGTTAACTGGAGATACCATTTTTCAGAGAGTTTGTAATTTTTCCTCTATCCTCCAGTTACAGGACTGTTCGATGCCTGGGTATGGTGTTGAGCACAATTGGACAAAATGAAGCATTTTTTGGGAATTGCCATATTGGAAAGATAATCTGATCCGACATAACTTAGATGTCATGCATATTGAGAAAAATATTTTTGACAATATTTTCAATACAGTTATGGATTTGAAAGGTAAAACTAAAGATAATACCAAAACTAGAATGGACCTTAAAGAATATTATAAACACAAAGAACTTGAACTACTAGACCGTGGTAGGGGCAAATATTGGAAACCTAAGGCCCAATACACGTTCACAAGAGAACAAAAGTTAAGTGTTTTTACGTGGATAAAAGAAGTTAAGCTCCTTGATGGATATGCTTCCAGATTAGGTAAGTGCGTTGATATCAGAAACTTGATATCAGAAACACAAAGTTAGTTGGGTTGAAAAGTCATGATTGCCATGTTCTCATGGAGCGATTACTTCCAATGGCATTTGCAGCATTACCAGATCGAATTTGGAATCCGATCACTGAGTTATGCTAGTTTTTCAAAGATATTTGCTCAACAATATTGAGGATTGAACACCTAGATGTTATGGAATAAAATATACTCATCATTTTATGCAAAGTAGAGCGTGTATTTCCTCCCGGATGGTTTAACCCAATGGAACATCTCCCAGTGCACTTAGTTTACGAAGCAAAGGTGGGGGGGACTAGTACAATACAGATGGATGTATCTGTTTGAAATGTACGTCTGATATAATTTGAATCGTTAATTTTTAATGATAATAAAATTCTTTTATATTGATGAGATTTTTGAATGATTTAGGTTTCTCAACACTTTAAAGAAGAAGGTCTGCAATAAAGCTCATGTAAAAGGATCCATATGTGAGGCATATTTAATTGAGGAGACGTCCACATTTGGTTCATATTATTTTGCACCAAATGTGCCATAAAGAAGAACGAGAGTCCCTCAAAATGACGATGGGGGAGATTCTTCATATCCACAAATTTCCGTGTTCAATTATCCAGGTCATGCTGCAGGAGCAATGAAAATCAGGTGGATGGATGGGAAAGAGTTTGAAGTAGCCAAATTATATGTCTTGTTGAATACTTCGGAGGTCGAACCTTATATCGAGTAAGAATTAAAATTAAAATTAATATATTTATAAGTTTATTCTTGGTTCATATTAAATGATTGATATATCATTTAAATTTTTCAGCATGTACACCAATCTATTGTGTCAACTATATTCAAATATCACAGACGCAGAAATAGACAAAGAAATTGAGAAACATTTTCCTAACTGGTTCCATCATCAAGTATGTTACTTCATATTAGATTATTTTTTAATTAAACTTTAAAAATACATTACGTAATTCAAATATTTTCTTAGGTTAATTGGAATACTCAAGTTGTTACAGATCCATTAATTCATAATATAGGATGGGGACTGACTCTAAACGTGCGATATTGGCTAATGTATTTCGTGAACGGATATAAATTTCATACCGTCGAATAGAGTACTAGTAGATCTATCGAAAATTTTGGTGTTTGCGTGCCTGGGATAGGGGTTGGATCCTCAGAGACTTATTATTATGAAATTTTTTTAGATATTATTAAATTGGAATATGCAGGCCTACCAATCAAAAGGGTAGTTATGTTCAAATGTGAATGGTACGATCCAAGTCCCAGGGGAACCAAAATTCATGAAAAGTATGGTATTATCGAGGTTCGGTCATCAAGAAGGTATAAGAAATATGATCCTTTCATTTTTGCTCAACAAGATGAACAAGTGTATTACGCATTGTACCCCAGCACTTGCCATGATAAACGTGATTGGATGGTTGTTATTAAAACAAAGGCACGACCTACAATAACAGCTCCCAAGGCTAATATGGAAAAACCTTTCCAGGAGGATGAAATACCAGAACTCCCATAAATTGATCAAAATGATGACCTTGGAGGTAGTTTACAAGATTTAGATGGGATAGTCGAGGAAATAAATGTTTCAAATATTATTCAACAAGAAGAAGATGATGATGTAGAGGAAGAATCTATATCAGAAGACGATGAAGAAAAGTTATTGTCTGATGACATAGATAGTGATGAATTTGTAGAAAAAGATTGATATATTTATGAATGCATGTGAATTTAAATATATATTTATATAATAAAACACAACCATTTTTTAAAATATATACATTTCTATGGCTAAGATTAATTTTCTTCCAATCAATGGCTCATATCAATTTGATTCCCGCCCAGTCACTTCCCCTCTCTCTCTCTCCCTCTCCCTCTACGGTTCTCTCCCGCCCAGTCACTTCCCATCTGTTTATCTCTTTCTGTCCCTCTCTCTCTCTCTCTCTCTCTCTCTCTCTCTCTCTCTCTCTCTCTCTCTGTTTCTCCCACCCACCCACCTCCCTCACTCACTGCCTCTCTCTCCCTCCTACCCACCCACAAGCAGCGGGCAACTCTCCATTGCGGCCGGCCAGCCTAAATCTCTCCATCGCCGCCTCCTCGCTGTCGCGCCGCCTCTAGCTCCATCGCCTCCGAGCGTGTATGTATTTTGTGTGTGTGCGTGTGTATGTATTTTGTGTGTGGGGTAGAAGTGTGTGTGCGTGTATGTATGTATCTGGCAAGCATATAGCTCTTTGAGCTTCTGGGTTTTTATTTTTAATGCTTAACAAGGATATACAAACACACATAGGCAGGTGGGGGCGAGGCGTTGTGAGCGGTTGGCAGGTCACTCTGTTCGCTGGGGTTTCTATGGCTTCTGATCTACATTTGGTGTTATAGAGAGAGAAAACTAGAGAGAGAGGGAGAGAAAAGAAGACGAAGAAGAAAAAAAAGAAAAAAATGGGTGAGAAGTCTGAAGTTCTAGAGGTGGTGATGAAGGAAACTATGGATTTGGTAATGGATTTGAGATTTGATGTTATTCACTTCTTGAATGTGAACTGTGTTTGGTTTATTTCATTTTTGAGTTCTGTGAATGCAGGAAAACAAACCCATTGAAGAGCTTTTTGGGCAAAAGAAGCTTGAAGAGAAGAAGGTAAAGTTTCTTCTTTTGCTTGCTTTTGGAAGTTGATTTGGGGTTCTTGCCCTTTTGGACTCAAAATTTTGTTAGCACTATTGCCTCAATGAAAGTTAATCTGTTCAATGCGTTTCTCTTTACTGAAACCCTTTTGACTATTTTGTTTTGTCTCAACCTATACACTGTTGGCAGTTAAGGGGGAGGGGGGCGACCAGGTGAGGCAGTACGAGCGGCAGAGGGAGGGGCATGACAGACGATGCTCACGGCAGGGGGGCGATGGACGGCAAAATGCATTGCGAGCGGCAGAGGGAGGGGCACAGCGGACCCCTGACCCGCGGGCTTTGTTCAAATGTTGTGTCTCTATTCACAGATACTGTCCGTTTTGCAAAGCATGAATTTCTGGTATAGAAATTTGGGTGGAGTCATTCAGTCCATATTCTACAAAGTGGAGTTTGTCGCATTCCTATCTGTTGAAATCTCTGTTTTTGTATTTATTAAGGAAAAAAACTTTTCCAAACGACAATTTGCCTATTTCTCTAAGGTGTGGTGAGGATTTAGTAACATTCATCTTTCTTGATAGCCGAGCTTTGTGTTGGCATAGGATGTTGTTTAATCTAATTCAATTACTTTCATAAATTATAAGTTTGAAGTATGAAATTGCTATAAGGATTTTGAGGATGATTTACTTATTATAGGGTTGAAGAGAAGCCAACTGTTTTGAAAGTCAACTCATTCAAGATACGTTTTCTTAACTGTTACTGTTGATTGGTAATTTTTGAATATATAACTTTTATTTATAATCCTTTCCCAGCCTTCTGCATCTTCCATTACAATCCTCAACTTTTCTTATGGTATTATTCTCACACGGAAGATACATTTTTTTAGGTTTCCCAGTGGAAAGAACTCAAGGGCTTCTTTTGGTGTTCATATTTATTTATATTATTTTATACAGGAACTTGGCTTTCTAATACTCTAAACATGTTGATATGTAGCTTTTTCTCTAGGAAATTTCTACCTGTAAAGCACCCTGCATCTCATGAAATTCTAGAACCCTGAGCATAGGGTTCTTCAACATTTCATTGCCACATCCATTAACATTGGGAGTGGTTGCTATCATGTTGTTACCTTAGATGATTTAATTTTTATGTGGTGCAATATTTAATGTTCCTTTCAATCTTTCAGCCTTTATTTTCAATAGAATGTACCAAATAGCTTTCAATAAGTCTTCAAGGAAATTGCGTTTTGGCATGATAATTACAGAGCAAAACTCAAAACAAAACAAATTGATTAGAGGCAAATCCATCACAACTTGCTCATCCAAACAATCCATCCATATCATGTCAAGCAGGTCCATATTTCCAACCAGCATCCTCGAGTCAATCCCTTTCTACTACAATTCAGGAAGGTTCCAATCAATTCATCATAGCCAGTTTTAAATCAATATGGACTCCAGCTTTAAATCAATTCATCATAAGCAGCTTTAAGGTTCTAGCAGCGTCGGGGACTCTAAGAATTTGACATGGATGATTTAATTCTAAAAAAAATAATTTTTTTTAAATTATTGATTATCAAATGTTTTTAGTGTAAAATTTTATTCAAATAATGATATCAAAGTAAGAAATTTAATTCGAAATTTCATATTTTTATATTTGTTGAATCTTTGATATTTTTTATTTTTTTAAAATTTAATTTTAAAGTATTTAATACTTAATTTTTAAGTATTCTAAATATTAATAGTGTAAGTTTTTGAAATATCATATAAGTTTTAATACTTAATTTTTGAAAATTTTTAAATAAAAAAATACTAACAATGTAAGTTTTAATGTATACAAATTTGGCATTTAGAATTTGACATGGATGATTGAATTTCAAAAGAAATAAAAACCTCTATTTTAAATCATTGATGATAAAATGCTATTTTTAGTGTAAAACTTTATTCAAATAATGATATCAAAGTAAGAAGATTAATTCTAAATTTAACATTTTTATCTTTAGGTGTTAAATCTTTGATATTTAAAAAAATGTGAAATTGATTAAACTATCCTATTGAGTTACTTAAAGATACAAATATTTAAAAAGAATTTATTTATTTTTATTATTTTTTATTTTAAGCACAATAATATTTTTAAATTAAAATAATATAAAAATTAAAAAATTTCAGACCACGCATGATCAGGGAACCCAAGGTTTTTCGACCTAGAACTGGGGTCCCTTCCCCCTTGGTTGATGGCTACAACCATGGTGGTAGTTGGTATGTATTGTTTGATATTTAATTTGTTTAGGATGTATTTTATTATATAGATTTAATAATTTTTATTATTATAAAACATTAATAACTATACAATAATTTTAATTTTTGTCTTTTGTTCAATGTTTACAATTTTTTTTTTACTTCCTCTTATATTTTGATTTCAATAATATTAAAAAATATTATAAATCTTATATGTTTGTTTCTTATTTGAGTTTTGTAGAGCGTTTAATACAAGTAAAATTATTATAACATAATACATATAAATTATAATTATATTTTAATCTTAATATCATTTATACCGTGTCTTTAGACACGGGTATACGCTAGTATTATGATATAATATCGATCTTTTGTATTTTTTAATATCTGTGACCTTGTACGTTTTATCGTGTTTTTTTGTTTCATGTAATTTCAAAAACAGATGTCAGGGCATTCATCTCCCGAACCAAGCAGGGGTAGGGGTAGTAGGGGTAGAGGAAGACGTCGATCTTATAGGGACACACCTTCCCCAGATCCTAGTAGTGCTGGTTCACAGTCTTCTTCTTCTGTCTCCACACATGCTGTTCCGTCTACTTCTTTATATCCTCAGCCATCGTACCCACATGCTTTCATTCACATGCCTCAATTCCAACAACCATTCCCCTCTATGCCATATCCTATGGGTTATACTACAGTCCCACCCTCATCTCGCCCACCTGAGACTTGCACCACATTCTGTTCCTTATCTTGGGTCTACTTTTCATCCCATATGAGGTTTATATCCATACTCATTTATGCCGACACCACATGCACATCTTTCGACATCTTTTCCTGCCCAGAATGTTGACCTGACTCCATCTAAGCCAATTAATATCGACCGAGCTAATCACTGAGTAGAGTTATCCTGCAATCAAAACTGTGATTACTGAGTATCTTAATTATATTCTTTTTAATTAATTGTTTGTGATTTTTTTACATATAAATGCAATTTCTTACATGATAAATATTGGTTTTACAGTTTTTTCCTCGAGGTTGGCCCACCAGGTGTACAGTCCAAGATTTGGAAGAGATGGTACGTTGAAGCTTGGCTTCATTGGAATAACGTGCCTGAATTAATACGACGGATGTGAGTGATCGTATATGGATCACTTGGAATAAATCTGGTCAGAGAAGTTTTAGAAATAATTTGAACAAAATTAAATGAGGTACAGATAAGGGGGAATTGATGGATCCGATGGTGCGGCAAGCATTACAAGCCAAGTGGGATGAAAATGAATACAAGAAGAGAGTAGAACAAAATAAAAAGAATCGCGCATCCGAGACTGGTGGGTCAATCCACACAAGTGGATCCATTCCTTTCACAGAGAGCTGAAAAAAATGGTAATTAGATTTTTTACTAATTAAATGTAAATTTTATAAATTTATATAATGGTTTATATTATTTTTTATTTATTTCATATATTTGTCATGCAGGCAAGGGAATTAGATCGCGAGCTCAATGAATTTGAGATTTTTAGGAGAATCCACACTCAAAAGAATGATCAAGGATAAGAAGTGTGGGTTGATAACAGATCAAAGACCGTCGCGGTAATTGTATTTTGTACAATTTAATAAACATTATAATTTAATGATTTTTTTTAATTAGTTGACAATGTCAATATTTTAATTTATATAGGAGGCGTTCGAGAGATTAAGTGCAGAGGCATCTTCAGCATCAGCCGATGGTAGTGAGTCGTCCTGTCCATCTACAATCGACGAACGTCAAATTTTTTTTCAAGTTGTCTCTAGTAGAAACAAGAAGGGTCGTGTTTACGGTCTCGGCTCTCAAGGTAGGCAGTTCTTCCCAATCGGATCTGATAGCAGTTCCAGTGGTTCATATGGTTTGTCGACCGAATTAGAACAAATGAGATTAAGGGTCACCCAGCTGAATGAGGAGTTACACTCTGCTCAAACCAAGGTCGTCCAGGTGGAAAATCAGTTGCAATCCACCGAGTCTCGAATGAATGCGGAAGTGACAGAGGTGAGAAATAAGAATGTGTAGCTGCGTCAGTGGCAGCAACAGATGATGGCGTGGCAAGAGTAGATGAATAGACAAATGATGGCGTTACAACAACCTAGCCCGTCTTATCAGCAACCTGGATTGTTGATTCAACCAGGACCGAGTAATCAGTTTTTTGATGATAAGGAACAAAATGATGATGATAGTAACTGAATATTTATGAATTAATCAGTTTGACTTACAAATTTAGTTTTGTTATGAATTTAGTTTGATTTAATATGAATTTTGATTTTTTAAAAATAATATATTTTTAATTTATAATAATTAATTAAAATAAATTGTTAATTATCATTAATTTCATTTATATATAAATTTTCTTTTAAATAAATATAAAAGATAAAAAAATTCGAATAATAATTAAATATGAATTTTTTTATAAATATATTTTTATTTATTGTAAATTTTTAAAATTTTATTTCTAATTTAGTTTAAAAATTATTTTTTTATTTTATCTGTTAAAATTATTATAGAAAATAATTAAAAATTTTTTTTTTTTAATGTTTTAAAATTTTTTATTTATATAAATTGTTAATAATTTTAATTTACGTTTTAAATAATTTAAAAAAAATTATTTTATATTTTTTTATTTTAAAAAAGTCGCTGATTAGCGATAGGTTGTGGCCCGTCACTGATCAACGACGGGCAACCACCCCGTCGCTGATCAGTGATGGGCCCCAATTCCGTCATTGAATCCGTCACAAAACTGTTCTGTCACTATTTTTCGTCGCTAAATTTTAGCGACCCCAACTTTTGAGACGGGTTGTCCCCCGTCGCTAAAAAGTTTAGCGACAAATTTTATTGTTTTAGCGACGAAAAATTCCATCGCTAAAACTTTGATTTTTTGTAGTGTTAGTGCTTCTACTATGTATATCTGATGCACATAAAAAATTTTATTTTACCCTTACCACGATACGAGAATTCCTTCACAAATTTCATAAAAAAGAGCTAAAAGTATTAAAAAAAAAAAAAAAAAGACCTAAAACTTTAATAAAAAAAGACCTCAAAATAATCCAAAAAGACCTAAATAAAACATATAAAATAAAATTTAGGTCTTTCTATGAAACATAAAATTAAATTAAGGTTTTTTAATTAATTTTAGGACTTTTAGTAACATTTGTAGGTCTTTTTTTTTTTTTAATATTTTAGGTCTTCTTTATGAATTTTTTAGGTCCTTATGATGAAATGTAGGTATCTTTTAAGAATATTTTGAGGACTTTTCAAGAAATGTAGTACTTTTTATTATTTTTATATCTTTTTAATCAAATTTTTATGTTTTTAAAGAAATCTAGGTCTTTTTTTTTAATACTTTTAGCTCTTTTTTTAATGAAATTTGTGAATCATTTTGTAAAATTTATGCTTTTTAGATTATTTATGTATTTTTAATGAAATTTAGATCTTTTTTTAATATTTTAAGTTTTTTTAATTTTAGGTGTTTTTCTTCGTATTAGGACCAAATATCAATTTTTTTTATTATTGAAGAATTAAATATCATATTTATATATTAAGACTAATCTAACATATTTATCTGATATATGGCTTTTTCGATGTGACGTGCCAACTTACATGACATAATGGTTCCATTTACTCTCAATTACTATAAGTATTTAAAATAATAATTTTTAATAATTAAGATACTGAATTTTAATATTTTGTACTTCAAAAATTAAATGCTATATTTTTTTGGGATCACAGTGTATATTAGGTTTTTATATTAATATGATAAAAAATATTAGACATCACGAATATCACCTCAAATATTAAAATTAAATTAGTTTTAAAAGACTAATATTATATTAGAAGTAGTTACTTAGTGTTTAAAATCATTAATATATTCAAACTTAATATGTAACAAATCATGTTCTCTAACAAATGCTGTTTAAATCATAAAACACAAAGTGAAGTTATGTTTAGAGTTGCGATTGTAAAAAATTAGTGAACCCTAGTGGTGGTGGAATATTCCATCCGTACACCATCTCACCTAATCCCTCAACACGCACATGCATAAAATGACAAAGTAGTTGAAATACAGAATATAGAAAGCGTGTGGCGGCTGTTGGGTAACACTGAAAGCCGTCTCCTATCTGTCCTCGCTTAGTAGTTATGATTTAAACATCATTAATATATTCAAACTAAATATGTAATACGACAGTATCACACACATTACATTATTATCGATGACACCATTAAACATGGCATGGCATTTTGCTAATAAATACTATTAGGAGTTTTGCAGAAACTTCTCAATTCTTGACGGAAAATATTAATTGCAATCTTAGGATAGGGATAGGGACAGGGACAAAGGGACAATAGAAAAAAAATGCTAAGAACTATAAGATATGAATGGATAAATCTGTACACGTCTTCACACTCTTCGATAGTTACTTTAGATATAAATAAAAGCAAAGAAATTCAATATAATAATGCTCATGGTTCCTTTTTTCGTTAATTTAATAAACACTTAATTAATTTTCAAATTACCTATTATAATAAGCTAAAATATCTTTTTTATATCATTTTCATTTGCTTATTATGTGGTGGTGGAATATTCCATCCGTACACCATCTCACCTAATCCCTCAACACGCACATGCATAAAATGACAAAGTAGTTGAAATACGGAATATAGAAAGCGTGTGGCGGCTGTTGGGTAACACTTAAAGCCGTCTCCTATCTATCTTCGCTTAGTAGTTATTATGATTTAAACATCATTAATATATTCAAACTAAATATGTAATACGACAGTATCACACACATTACATTATTGGGTCTGTTTGTTGTTAGGGTTCGCAATGGTTCGGTTTAGTTTTAATTTTTGTCAAAATTATAACTAAACTAAACTTAAATTACTAAAACCAAAATCAAATCATTACCCATTTGGTTTTAAAAATTTAAAATCATAACCAAACCATTCGATTTCGGTTCGGTTTCGATTTAATCATGATTTTTTTAGTTTAATCCATACCAACAAACAAAGACAAATGGCATTCATAAAATTTTTTGATAATTTCACAAGAAACAAGGATAAATTCTAATAAAATTACCTTATCCTTGCAAAAAGTTATAAAACTTATTGGATATAAAATCACATCTCCAAACCTATAATTGTTAAGATCAATAAATTAATATTTGCATAATTAAATTGTAATTTAAGCTAAAAAAATTAGCTACGAAAGTTAATACCTTCATCAACAACATTAATATACTCTTCCTAAATTGATGCATATCCATTTGAAATGAATGAGTCAACTCCATCTAACAAAATTATAAATACAAAAAATAAATTAATATGAAGAGAGATGAGGCAGAGAGCGAGAGGCAGCGAAGGTGAGAGAGATCGAGGGCGAGCGAGAACAAGAGGGGCTGAGCCCTAACTAGAGCAAAAGAGATCCAGCAAAGGCGAGTGAGAGGAAGAGAGATGCAAAGAGCGAGGGCAACTGGTGAGCTTGCACGGAGGAACAAGAGAAATGAGGCAGATCAGAGGGTGAGAAAGATCGAGGGCGAGCGAGAGCAGGGGCCGAGCCCTAGCGAGAGCATGAGAGATGCAGAGAGCAAGGGCGAGGGCGCGCGGACGAGCGAGAGGCAGCGAGGGTGAGAGAGAGCGAGAGCGAGGTCGAGAGAGGAAGGAGAAGAGAAGAGGAGAAGGGTTTGCAAGCATGGCAATTGGGCTAGGGTGGGCTGGGTTGTATATAATATGTATTATATATACATATTATATTATATGTATAATATATTATATATATTCTGTTCGGTTTGGTTTGGTTCGGTTACCCACCATTCGGTTCGGGTTTTGGTTTGATTTTAGTGAAAACCATAAGCAAACCATACCCATTGAAATAGTGTTCGATTTTTCTCCAAACCAAACCATTACCCAATCAAACGGTTTTTAACTGCGTTGACCGATTCGGTTTCGATTCAATTCCCCACGATTTTTGTTGCAATTGCCATCCCTATTTGTTGCAGCTTAGCTGTAACTTTTAACTTCTAACTTCAAAAAAGTGGGAATGTAATGTTTGTTATAGTTTGTAAAATTCTAACTTATAACTTTTACTAACTTTTAGAAATGGGAGCACTATATATTACTTGCGTCGGATAACTCAACACGGACGTGGCCACGTCTGGGCAACATATAATATTGCCCCACTCCCCTCCCCACATGCACCCACCACCATCACCCTCTCCCCAATTTTTCAATTAAGCCCCCAGCACTCGTGAGTGAACCACCCCCCTCCCCCCGAACCACCCCCAAATTAACTAACACCCTCTCAAATTAAATTACGTAAGTGAATTATTTTTAATAAAATATTAAATAAATTATATAAATTAAAATTTAAACTCAATAATAATTAAATAATTATTATAGCCCGCGACCGCAAGAGTGAGAGTGATGATTGTTCAGGTTTAAACTAGTGTTTTTCCATTATTATAAACTAGTTTTTTTTTTTTTTTAATACACCATCACGAGCGTCCCCTGCTACTCGACCCTACAATTCTAGCAGGAGATGTAAATCGGGAAACCCAACAGCCAATTTCTCTACTGACATGAGGGTGGCCTAACATTTTTCAATTTTCAGGATCGCCCCTAACTGCTGAGCTTTCTTCCCTGATCAGAACTTGAATACGGAGCGTGAGCTCCAAAGAGCAACACCCAGCGGTTCTTTCTTTTCCAGTTAATCATCGAGTAGAAGCTAACTTTTTCAAAATTAGGGTACCCCACGGTCTACAACTTCTAATTAAACAGTCACATTTTAATGACAATTTTGTCTCTCTTTTTAACAAAGAATTACGTACTCTTTTGTCCACGCAATCAAGCGTCTCTCTTCTCCACCGCTATCTCTATTTTCAGATCTCTTCCTCTCTCTTACCATCTCCCTCTCTCTATACACTAATTAATTTTTTTATAACACTTAAAACTTATACATATGCACTAATTAATTTTTAAATTATCATTCTATAACTACTAAAGGTATTATGGATAATTATAAAAAAATAAGTTATTTTACAGTTTATGGTATCAAACACCACAACTGCTTAATTACAACTTCTGAGAAGTTGCAGCAAAGCAAACAGGTTCATAACTTATTCTAAATTTTAGAAATTATAATCTAAGAAGTAGGAAACTATAATTTTTCTAATTAAGCTGTAACAAACGGGCCATTATTAATGACACCATAAAACTTGGCATGGCATTTTGCTAATAAATTATATTAGGAGTTATGCTTGACGGAAAATATTAATTGCAATCTTAGGATAGGGATAGGGACAAAGGGACAATAGAAAAAAAATGCTAAGAACTTTAAGATATGAATGGATAAATCTGTACACGTCTTCACACTCTTCGATAGTTACTTTAGATATAAATAAAAGCAAAGAAATTCAATATAATAATGCTCATGGTTCCTTTTTTTGTTAATTTAATAAACACTTAATTAATTTTCAAATTACCTATTATAATAAGCTAAAATATCTTTTTTATATCATTTTCATTTGTTTATTATGTAAATAATATAATAACTAATCCGTGTCCTATTATTTTTTTTAAACTTAAAGAGAACAAAGCGTCCTTTTACCAACACCTAGAAGATGACAAACGAGCAATGAGAAAACAAAGTATCCAATAATGGAGTTAAGAAACCAGTGGCCTTTGAATATACATAAATTTTGAATTATTAATATAGTTTCGTTTAATAATATAGTTTTAAATTTTCATTCACTATATATGCACTTTAAAACACATTTTTATTATTAATAAATATGCATTTTAAAACACATTTTTTTTTTAAAAAAAAGTGTCAAACATAATTATAGTTTAAAACTATATTCTTAAATTTTCATTTAATAATATAGTTTTAAACTTATATAAATTTTGATAAAAGATAATTATTATTGATATTGATTTATCATATGTCAAAGTATAAACGAACGCAAGTATTAAGTCAACTAGCAAGGTTCGAGTGGAAGGTGGAAGAGGAATTGGAAACAGGGTCTCATCCGGGCGCCGCCGGGGGCGGGGTTCAATTCTAAGGTCTAGCCCACATAGTCCCTTAGAATTGAACCCCCCCCCCCCCCCCCTCGATTCGAGTGGAAGGTGGAAGAAGAATTGGAAAAGAGGGTCTCATCCAGGCGCCCGCCCCCGTTTGAGTGGAAGGTGGAAGAAGAATTGGAAATAGGGTCTCATCTGGGCGCCGCAAGGGGGCGCGGGGTGCGCGGGGGGGGGGGGGGGTCAATTCTAAGGGACTATGTGGGCTAGACCTTATATGAATGAGTCTCTAGATCTCTTGTTTGAGAATCTTACTTTTAAGATATTAAGACTATGTGACATGATTATCTGGTAAAAGGATTTCTTAAATGATTTCTAGTCTTTAGACTTATCGGTGGGGACTCTGATTAGTTAAGTATGGACTAGCACATAGTTTACTACACTTAATCAGTATGAGTTACTGAGGGTAAAGAATGGTGTGTTGCATGCTATATGACATGTGGATGTCTCTAGTAAACTCGTGAGTACGTGGTTGTTGGTGAATAACGCATTAAATATGACACTGATGACTAACCACATGGTATTGCAGATAATAGTCTTGTTGTCAAATTATGATAGTGTAGCTGATTCTTAGAGTTGAACTGATACAGTTATCTTGTGTATTGGTGTTCGGGATTTGCTTATGGATCTCACCATCCAATTGCGAGGTGGAGAGGTTCATCTATGTGGTTCTGTATTGCTGGTATATGGAAGTAGATGCTCAAGGATAAAATCTATCACCCTTATCGTTATTGATGAGGTGAATGTCCTATGTGATCTACTGTTAGAGTGATAGGACAATCCCTGACTAGGGTAGATTGATTATCAGAAAAAGTGTTTCCTGAGGTGTCATCTCATCATACTGATAAAATCTAACACATAGTTATTAAGTTTGTGAGTTTATCGTACATGACTCTCGTTCAGGGACATTAGGTGATGTAAGGATTATAGCACACAATAATCATCAATTATAATAGTTTCACTTGAAGTGAGACTGCCCCATCTTCCATATTGTCCTGAACCGTTACTAGGTGCTTCTTAAGAACTTTCAGATCATCACTAGGATATGGAGAGATTCTTGTGATGGGTTAAGGTATTGGTCGATGCCAAATGAGTTTTGGTGCTATCTGTTTCCTAGCAGGAAGTGAACGTAGAAAGTCACACACACCATATAGTGATGTGTTTGATATCGCACTATGTACCCATTGTGTCTTAGATATGCCATTAAGTGTTAATGACAGTAGTGGGTAAAATTTGTTGAGTTCTAACCTAGTCAAGAGGGGGGGTGAATTGACACATTTTAAAAACTTTAATGCAAAACTTATGCACGTATATATATATATATGAGAAAACAAATTTAATACAAACCAAAATTGTAGTTGAGAGTACAGGAGTGATAGAACGCATATTTTCATATTATTTAGCCCTCATATTTAGTCTTTTTGCACGTTCGTTGTGTCATTTTATTCATCTTGATTTTGTTTTATTTTATTTTATAGGAATTGAGCTTCACACTATTTTATTTTATTTTGGGCATAAGAGAAACAAGGAGATTGGAGACAATGTGCTGACAGATTTGACCTTCTGTGCTTCTTTCAAATTTTTGGCCAAGATATAATCCCAGAACGTGAATGATGTCTTCAGAGATATTGCAGAGGATTTCTTGGGATTTTTGGAATGATAAGGTTTACCCAAATCCTAGTTCGTTTGGGCCTCCAAACATCTCTTCAAAGTCGGGACCAGAAAGTTGGGTCAAATTAGGAAAGCTACACAGATGCTGAATCTTTAAAAGGCCATAACTTGGGCGTCCGATATCCAAATCAAGTTATTTAAAATACCAAATTCATCTACTCTTCCTTATCTACAATTTTTATGAAGGGGCCGAAGCCCAGAACGCACTTTATCCTATTCGAAATCAGCTATGAAGTTTCGGTAACCTAGGGTTTCCTCCCTAAGCTCTATTTAAGCACATTAAGTGGCCGATTTTGAAAAAATTCTCACGATTTCAACCAAGAAGATGGAAGGATAATTCATTTTTGATTTGCTACATTCTCGTACCCCTTTCCCGGTTTGAGTCTCGGTCATATTGTTGAATCCGGTTTGGAACTCGATTTTCATGTTTTAATTGATGATTCTGTTTCTTTCCTTCTCTAAGTTTATGTATGTTTCTTTTATGCGATTGTGTGAATGCATGCATGATCTTTGGATGGTTTTAATTGACGTACTCGGTTGAGGCTTTGATTAGAAAGAAACAGTATATTTGTATGAGCGATTGCTCGATTGGATTTAATCTTTTACGGTTGTAGAAGAGTTTTTCAAATCAAAAGAAAATCAAACCAAAACAGATTGTTTTCATAAATGAGACGAGGATTACCATGGTAAGGAGGTAGGGTTTGTAGCGAGTTACGTTTTACTTCATCGTTGTTTCATTCTTGAACGTTTATATTTCAGTTTTCATCTCAACCCCCCTCGTTTAGTCTTGTTTTGACAGATCCGTTTGAGGTTCGTTGGGAGATGACTTTGGGTTGCACCCTTATTGCAAATCCGAATCTATATTTCATCTAATCTATCGTTGTTCGACAGCACCGATCAGGGAGCACTTAAATATTAGATGGATAATATGATATCCTCCGGCTGTGCTAGTATGTGCTTAGATCCAATATACTCTTCAAATTACAACTTGGTGAAAACATGTGATTTGAATGCACACAATAACAAGACTTTAAATAAACCAAATGGAATATTGAATGAGTACAAAGAATGATCAATTAAAGCAAATCAGAATATAATAACCAACAAGAATGTAGGCCTTAGGATTTGGCCACTTTAGATAGCATAAGACCAAAAACAAACAAGTATAATCAAGCAAGAATAAGTAAGAGTGAAGAGAAGAAGAACACAACAATGTATAGTGGTTCGGCCCTTATGGCTTACATCCACTACCTAAGGATTTCCTTTCTTAGGATTTTCAACCAAATCCACTATATGAAACTTTTGTTACAACCACCAAAGCCTTCACTTGGCTTCACCACCACCAAACTACTTCTGGAGTCTCACACTCACTATTTTGGATTTTGTACGCTCTTTACAAGATACAAGAATAGTAGAGATTGAGAAATAGGGTTCTCTCAAAATAATACAATGAACTGTAGAGAACTCTCTTAGTTTTCTCTCAAGAAGATAGAGGAAAAGAAAGACTCAGATAGAATAAAAATCTTGGCCAATGATGTAGAAAATAATAAGGCTTCCAAAAGTTGTTCCAATGCCTTCAAAAGATCCTTTTATATAGTGTTAGAGTAGGCTTTCCTTAATCAATCTCAGCCCTCCATGTGTCAAGTCTTCAAGCCAATCTTAGCCCTTCATATTGAATTCTTGATTTACCTTCCATAATTAGCTAACTTGATTGATCATTAAGACCTTTGACTTTTATTGATCTCCAATCAGCCTTGAATGAGCAAATCAATTCCAATAATGCATGGCTGATTTTAAGGATTAAAATATCATCAAAACCCTTCATAATTCTTGCAAAATCGAAATTAAATAACAAATGATCAATTCTGACTTCTAGTTGATCTTCAAACTCCTTTGATTGAGCAATTGACCCCTTAGCTTCCATAACAAGAATAGCTTATTTGAAATTTGAATCTAAATCTCCATGAGGTGAAAAATCCAACCAAATATTCTCAAATAATGAAGCAAATTTGTCTAACAATGAAGATATCAATTATAACTTCAAAAGCTCATAATTGATTAAGTTTCCATACTAAAAAATGTTGACAAGAAGAGAATCAATTTGTGTAGCTGAATAAATGCAAGATATCCTTTGAATATTCTCCCATAATGAAGACATCAATTAGCCATAATGAGTAGGATACTTGATTCCATGATTTGAGTCTCCATATCCTTTTAATGAGAGAGAATCAGCAATAAAGGAAAGTAATATCAATCAAGGTTTAATTTTCAAACCTTAATTTCCTCCATTAATGTTGAACAATAATGCTTAATCTTTAACTTCTCCATTTGAATGCAATTCAAAAAATTCTTCCATATTTAACTGAGTAGAGCAACTTTTAGAAACCTTTAAATTTACTCATTGATTCTTTTACCATATCTAAACCAACGAGATGATGTATCCTTGATGAGTGAGCTCCACGTGGCTGCCATGTCATCAAAATGCCACATTAACAATGCCATGTCGCCAAGTTACATAAATGGCAACTCCATATAGTGGACTACTCCAATCTCCTCAAAAACTTTCATATAGATCTTTTGAACTTCCCATATATGAATAATGATTCCATATATATATCTTCTAGACTTTCCATTCCAAGAAGAACTTTCCATACATAGCTCAAATACTCAAATTTCTAGAAAGCTTTCTAAAAACTTGTTTCTATATATAATGAAATCTCTATATCAATATAAGAAGTTTCCATATATAACCTGTGTCATGAAATCACTAAAGAATAGCTTTGTAAGCCTTATGAAGGCTTCATGCTTTGTTAATACATAAAATATAAATGAACATTCACATTCACACATGCCAATCATCAATCATCAAAATCTACACTCAACAAAATTAAGGTTGACTTGTTGGAGCACTGAGAGTTGATTGCCTCAATTATAGAGTTGACTAGCTAGGCTACGGGTGTAACAACTAGTTAAAGGGTCTAGACATTTTCAAGTATTTTATTTTATGTTCAATTTTTTTTTGCTTTAATTAATTGAGGGTTGAAAATATTTTTCTTTGCTTATGGAATGAAGAGTAATTGAAAATGAGAATTTGGTAGCCCATCTAAATGGAATCAAAAAATGTGGGAAAAGTCCAAATAAATTGGGCCATTGAGATGTATTTGGAATTTTAATTATATTATGAATAGGCTTGGATGATGATAATTTATTTAGGTTAGTGAGTTGGGCCATGGAATGGCCTACGACATGGGCTAAACGCAATTGAGAAATGAGATTTGAAATTCTTGAAGGAAAATCATAATAAAATAAATTGGCCATAAAATGTCAATAGTGTCATTTGTCTTCCATTTGACCATTGTAAAGGTGAAGGGCAATTAGGTCATTTCGACCAAGTGGCAGGTGCAGACTATGTATTTTCCTTCTTCGTGTTGCACCTGCACTGTCGACCTTTCTCCTAAGTGTACCCATATTTCCTATTTATGGCCTCTTCTTCTTAATTCTTCTCTTCCCTTCTAACTACTTGTATTTTTCGTCTGGGATGATAGCAGCTTCAGGAATGGAAGATTTTTCTGCATAACGAAGTTATCAGGCAAGCTCTTCCTGCACTCCCTCTTTATTTTTAGTGCAAGCTCGCTTATATGCCTTGTATTTCACTCTCTTGGATTTTCTGCTAACTCCTTTATTGTTCTACAAGTTCTTCTTGCACTTCCTTTTGATTTGCAATGTAAGTTCTTTTATATATCTTCTTATATCCTTGTGCAAGCTAGCCTATATCTTCTTCTGCTGAAACGATTGATGTGTACATGTTGGTTCCCTGTGTCCATTTTAGCTCATTATAGCTCACTGTATTTTTTTTTAGCTCACTGTGTTCAACCTATGTTTCTGTATCTCTTTGTGGGTCTTCTTGCGATCTCGAAATTGGGTTTGTTTTCACCCCAAGCTTTCTTCGTGAATGGCATTTTATATAGGTAGGTAAGGATGATAACCTCTGGTTGTTCTCTATCCAAAGAAGCAGTGTTAACTGTATATATATATTTGTGTGTATATTACATCTGAATAAGCTAGTTGTTCCAAATGCCTCTTATAGTTGTATGTGCTATGTTGGAATGTAAAATACTAAGTCATCTGCCACTCATTCGAATGATTTCATTAAGGTATTCGGAGGTCTCGCATCAAACAGCAAAAGCTCAACTGAAAATATATATATTGTTCACCTATATAAGGATCCACTTATAAATTCACATATACATATATGTGTAACGAGCTGTTATCCCTCACTGATTTGAAAAACTTATTCGAGTCATGCCCTGCCTAGCTAATCCACCATATACTCATGCTTAAACAGTCGTTCGAATGTCCCTGTTCTGTTTGGAAAACCCAATTATATATATATACACACGTTCAGCTTCATTGATGTTCCAGCGAGCTCATACCTATATGCTTTCTGATCACATAAGCTGAATCGTGAGCTCTTTCCCGCGAGGTCATTTCTCAAGCTCTTGGTCGCGAGCTCTTGCCGTGTACCTGACCTCAAGCTCATGGCGCGAGCTCTCCCCATGAGCTTTTACCCAACCCCTTAACCGTGAGCTCGTTCAGCGAACTCTGATTCACCTCTTGACCTCAAGCTCGTTCCGAGCTCATTCTGCTTGTCCTTTCTGCGAGCTCTCTCCGTAAGCCGCGAACTCATGACCTCGAGTTATTCCCGAGCTCGTCCCATAAGCCTTTGAATGAGAGCTATCTACTCTCACCCTATCTATTTATATTTTCCTTAATTTATATTTTACTTTTCATTTACTTTAATACATAAATGTAAATAAGAAAGTACCCCCCATTTGGATTCAATAAAAATATCAAAAAAATTAAAATCCATAACAATAAAAAGAGAATTTTGGTTTTAGTACAAATTCAGGACTTTGGGATTTTACCATCCTCGAAATATATAGTTTTCGTTTCTTGAAAAATTCATTAAAAATCATTCTTAAAACAATAAATGCTAGTTATCAAAATACCGGGAGTTAGTTTTTCAAAATGAAGTCATTTTTGAAAATGTGTTCTAATTGGTCCTTCGCCTTAGAAAAATTTCAGGATTATGTTTGACCAACAATTTCGCGTGGTGTAGTCATTCTGATTTCATGGGGGCTAATCATGAATTTGAGCTATGAGCACGAATGCAAGTAAATGCATACTATCTGTAACGCCCCGCTTTTCAGTCGCGTTATAACTTGGGACAATTCTGGGATAATAATTTTTTCTTTCTTTCTTTCAAACACTAAGGTTAAACCACATCATACCTCGAATCCGTCCCAGAATTCCCATTCATTTATCTCGAAAGATAATCATTATACACATCAAATTCAGAAGCAATGATCGAAACCTGATATCTTAACATTAATCATAAAATCATCATTCCTTAAAATGTTCAGAATTCAAAGTAGCAGAACTTAAATACAGGGGCTACGTTACATACATTTCATTTATCATGCACTCTGTTATGTGCCATTTCATGCATCATTCATCCTCGTATCAGCTACACTCTTCATCTGGAATGTTTGAATATTCTAGGGGCAAAGCCCAAATTAGATGATGAACCATTTAAGTAAGGGTACATAATGTTATATCATGTGTGTATGCAATGTCTTTCATCGTAGGTGTCAACTGCACCCCTCATGCTACCTACCGTTCTTACGGCCACCTCTTTCGAAGCCGGGGTGTCTGGGGGCACCCTTGGTAAAGTAGCGGTGGTAGTTCGTACTCCCTACAGCTTCAATGCGTGTGACCAATGATATCATCGTGTACATATGCATTTCATAACATGTCATGTGTGCAGTCTATGTGATGGGTGCATACTAGAACATGTCAATATGGTGAAAACATTTTCGAGGAACATAAATCACTTACAAACTAAGCATTTTTCACAAAACTAGGTCCAGTGGGGAAGTACCACTTACCTTCTCAAGCTTATCAAGCTACCTCGATATTCGTGCTTGTCTCGAAATGTGTGCATGGCCTCGATTTACGTGTCAACCTCAAAATTTGCATAAGTCACTTCAACTTAAGCCTCAAAGCATGCTAATCACCATAATTATTTAAATAAACATTAAAACCTATTTTTCCATAATTTCTTTTATTTTCTCTCTATTTCTTCATATTTTTCCTCAATAAATCCAAACTAAATATTTCTAAAATATTTTCTCAAATATTTTACTACGACAATTCATAAAATAATATTCTTGAATTTCTGAAATTTTTTAAGAAATTTTACTTACCTTAACTTAGCATCATTGACTTTCTCGGTATGCGTGTCGTATCCTCGAGATGCGTGCCCGAGCCATTTTCCTTTCTAAAATCTCCGCGATGTTACCAAAACATAATTTCCTATTTTTCAGGATTTTTTAGGATTTTTCCCCATCATTTTCCTATTTTCTTTTCTTTTCTTTCTTTTTCTTTTCTTTTC
The DNA here is from genome assembly GCF_014633365.1 of Diospyros lotus. Classification (NCBI taxonomy): domain Eukaryota; kingdom Viridiplantae; phylum Streptophyta; class Magnoliopsida; order Ericales; family Ebenaceae; genus Diospyros; species Diospyros lotus. The sequence goes on from NC_068339.1 coordinate 1,901,553, forward strand.
TTTCTTCTTTTCTTTTTTTTCTTCCACTATTCATCATCTTCTCTGCTCCTTCTTCACTGCACCCACGCACTACTCCATGCGCAAACCAGTCACGTCGTCGCCTTGCTTAGCCACCTCCCACCGCCACTACGATCGGCATCGCCGTCACCGGTCGCCACCGGCTCCACCGTGCACTGCCGCAACCATCACGACCGATTCCACCTTGTTGCCTTGTTCGCTAAGCTTGAGGAAGCTTCCATGGCTGTCGCACAGCAGCCTTGGTTGTAATACCCGAGAAATTATTAAGAAAATAAATGATATTTAATGAAGGGTATAACTGGAATTATCGAAAGAATAAGGCTATATGACACACTAACGTAGTCTTAGATGATTAAATCAGTCAGAGGGAGTAACCCGGACCTTAGATAGCTAAAGAAAATTGTACAGTATCGACAAGTGATTCGAATTATGATTTTTAGTGATGAAAGAAGTGGGATCGGGAACAGTTTTCGGTACAGCTGTCGACCGGGCTGAGAAAATCGAATCGACGTAGGAAACATCCAGAAGATCAACGGAACGTGTCAAGGACTAATATATAATGTGTAGAACAACCCTTAAGCGATTTCGGGTTGAATCAAATGGATTTAAGGACTATTTGACTAGTCGGGCCTAAGTGCAGTTTTCTAATTTTGCCCGAGGGAGGTCAAAATAGTAATTTTTCAAGAATTTCGAAGGTAAAATGAGATGTACTATACTTGAGGGCCTTAATGGTGTAGTTGGATTTATCAGGGGTATCATGGAAAGAAGAAAAATGAGATTAGAGAAATTATGGGGGTCAAAGTGCAAAAATGGAAAAATTGCATAGTGTGAACACGGCACCTGCAAATCGGCCGCCGCAAATCCTTGCACATGGAGGCCAAATCTGGAGATTGGACGGCCGAGGCTTGCTTGGGGGAGGTCGTATACGGCCATAGGAGTCTTGGGGAGCAAGGGTTGATCGGTGATTGGCCGGATTTTAGCTGATTTTCGGGTATAAAAGGAGGCCGCGAGTTCGAGCTTTTAAAAGCATAAATCGACCAAGATTTTGAATGTTTCTGGGCGAGTGATTAAAGGGCTTTTGGTCGCAAGGAATCAAGGATCACTTTGGGATCGATTTGAAGCATTTTGGTGTATGTTTGAGGGGTGTTCGAACTTGGCCGAGGGTTGGAGGCGGTCCGCCACCGCCGACCTGCAACTGGCCGTTTGGGCCACTTTCCGGTGGCCTTTCGGCCTAAAAATGGTACCATCTGGATCGATTCTCCAAGGGCTTCAAGGGGGTACCGGTTTTGCAGCCATCGGAGCAACCGCCGGTGACCGGTCTTGAGGAAGAAGACGACGCGCGTGGCTGCACGCGCCAGCTTCCACGCGCAGACACGCGCCAGGCGCGTGAGGGCGCGTGTGATAGGGGCATTTTGGTATTTTTCTTTCAGTATTTTTGTTAATTTATTTTAGGAATTACTGTGTTGAAATATTTTGGAAAATAACTAAGGAAATAATTATTTTGGAATTATCAAGGAGAAAATTGGGAAAATTGGGAGAAAATAGAGAAAATTAAGGAAAAATTGAGGAAAATGGATTTTAATGCTTCCTCAATTAAATATGATATTTTGGAAGTATCTTGGCTGGAGGTTGAGCACAAGTTCAAGTATTTGGGATTTGACGCGCAAATCGAGGTGTTGCACAAGGAACGAGGCGATCTGATTACGTTCGAGGTGAGTGGTTTGATTCCAACTTTTCCTTGTCTTAGAAGTGTTTTAGGTGATTGTGGTAAGTTCTAGTGAGCGATTATACCCTCCTAGACATAAATTGTTTTACAAGGCTTTTACTTATGATCATTGTGTCGATATTTGCTTCATTGCATTAACTGTTTTATTTTAAGATGTTGGTGCATGGCGTGTAAATTTTCATATCATTTGGGGTCAAGTTTAATTGCATCGTTGGGTCCGTATGGGGCGGGATGGGGTCTGCTTGAGATTGGGACAATGTTAATCCAGGTGAACGGGTGTCACACTGGGGGCACTCGAGGGAATAATGTTAAACCAGGTGAACGGGTGTCACGACGGTGCACCCGAGGGATTAACGTTGGACCAGGTGAACGTGTGCCACAGTGGGACATTCGAGGGATTAAGTATGTCAAGGTGATATCTCGAGTTAGACGTGTCTTGCATGTTGTCGTACAGTATGTCATATTCGTATGTCTTTCATGCATTGTATAACTGTTTCATACCTTCACTTAGATGTTTATCATCTAATCTGGGTTATGCCCCTGGAACGTTTAATGTTCCAGCCAGGGACTGCTGCGAAGGCAAGGATGTGGCCGGTTGAGGGCCAATGATGCTTAGTTTGTTAGTCGTTGTAACATTTGGAGGCTTTAGTATGTATTTCAGGTTGTAAATGAACAGTTGTATAATAGCGATTTTTATCATTTGATCTGTATTAAGTAATTTTGCTATGGAAATACAATGGTGTTTGGTATTAGTGTATCCGCTGCGTTGTATTAAGACTCGTTTAGTTTAAGATTGTTGATCTTGATAGTTAAACGGGCAAGACTGGGGTTCGCGGGGTTTTGTTTCTGCATGTGAAGATTGTTCTTGAAATACCGCGCGTGTTGAACTTAAAGAGGAAAAAAAAAAAAGAAATCCCGAGAATACCCTTATAGTGACACGCTTGGCGAGACGGGGTGTTACAATTGGTATCAGAGCCCTAGGTTAAAACCCTAGGACGATTTGGTTAGGTTGTTGAATTTAGCATGATTAGAACTATTGAATGAGAACTTAGAACGGGATTATGGATTCTAGGAGACATTCGGCACATAGTCGAAATGGTATGGAGACTCTAGAGAGGTGAAATTTGAGGTTTTCAATTTGAATATACTTTCAGCGTCAAGGGGAGACGAACAAGTTCTATTCACATCTTTTGGAAATTAGGAAGCTAGTGAAGAGGGTCGTCGAAATGAAAGAGATATATGATCCAAAACCTTTGAGGAATAAATACTTTGGTAATTCCGGTACAACTTGAAGCATAATATAAAATCTTTTTGGAAGAATTATAGTAAATCGTTTTAATATCTCTCGATGGGCACGTGTTAAATGGTGATGTCGTACCTTGTTAAGATAGGCGAAATGACTGGGGTTACTAAGAGAACTCATCAAGGGATGTGAGAGAGTAAGAATGACTTGCAGTTAATTTTAAGATAGAATTAGATATCCGAAGTGGAGTCTTAATAGGAACATATTTAGTTAGGGCCGATTAGTGGAAACCCCAAATGGAAACTTAGGGGAAAAGAAATTAATGGATCGTAAAGACAAAATCCCTACTTGGAGATCTGGGGGTTTATTGGTTGAAGTCTTGAGATTATTAATTGGAAAATACTAGACCTTGCTACATGATAGAACTTGGATTGGAAGTTAGCATCCAAGGATACGATTCGAATGTAAGGTTGATAAACCATAACTGAGGATTCATAAGATCTGGAAACCGTAGATTGGAGATCGTTAGTCAAAATCACATTGGCTGAATGTTGGGACATCTAATGGTTATTAAAAATAAGCGAGTTGTGGATGGTTAGTAGGATATGACATAACCTAATTGTAAATCAAGTTTGTGAACAGAAGATATAAAGTCATCAAGGTTTGAGGATAAGAATGACTCGGTATAGATTGAGGATCCTAAGGAACGATCTAAGTAAGAGACCTAGGATGATTTGATAAATGCTTTAGAGAACATAATTTGAGGGTTTTAGGAATCCGAAATTGTTGATGGGGATATTGAGATAAAAGACCTAGAGTTGATAAGGAAAGGTTACCTCAAGTAAATGGCTTATAAGATCGAGTCAAAAGTGTTTGGTTTCCTATGTTATCCAAGGGAAAAAGAAGCCAAGGTATGGATCTGAGTCTTGTGGAAGTTTAGATAGAAGAAGGAGTTGCATCAAGGATATTAATCTAGGATCAGACGAGGAAGTCAAATCAGGATTAATTAAGGGTCGAATTCTTGTTTGAGATGTTCTAGAAGTTTTTCTCGGTAGCAATTGGCCTGGATAAAATGATCTAGGTAATAGTAAGAATTTTTCTTTTGAGTGAAATCTTGGAAATTAGAAGGGTTCTGGAATTCGAATAGTAACTACGAGACAAAGAGGGAACGACCATAGTTAGGATCGAGTTACGATCGAAAATTATTAGGATATGAGACGTGAAGTTCGCATGTTTTGAAGGTTAGACTCTTCCCTATAGACTTTTCCCTTTAGTTGGAAATTTAAAAAGATCTTTTTGCTTGTAGAGGATTTTCATAATGAAACCTTACGTGAGTATCTAGGGATTGAAAATGAAATAGGAATCAACGATGAATTAGAGATTTGTGATTTAGGAGAAAACCTTGGAGATTAGGGAGATTTTGGGATAAGAAAGTTTTGAGTCTGACTTTGGTGTTGCTAAAAGAAAATTTTACGCATACTGTATAGACTTAAAGGTAAATGATATTTCAACCTGAGGAGACGATTACATCTTAATCTTGAAATGACCCTAATCGATTCAAGAAAGCTAAACTCAGAGGAAAATAATTAGCACGACAATTGTCAAGAATCGCGGGGTAATCATATAGGTCGTGGTTTGAGTTTTAAGGCACCGAGCAATGAGATAAAATTCGCTAAACTTGATAAGCTCGTAGAGATATCTTGAGGCATGATATGGTGATTAGGTCTTAACACGTTGATCTCAAATGATCCAAAGGGAGAAATAGGGATAATTGAAAGAGCGACCCATAAAGTAAAGTGTTAAGTTGAAAATTGATAGCGAAATAAGAAGTCGAAACATGTAAAGGAGATTAGACTGTAGGTGAAAAATTCGAGGAACTGGAATGGTTGGAACAAGGATGCACCACTCAATTGAGTGATATTTTCAGAAAAGAAAATTTAGAATCCAGGAGATCAGGGATTTGGACTAGTATTAATAAGAACCACAATAGCTCTTGGAGATGGAACAAGGAGTTCAAGCATAACGATAACACCATTAGTGTTGGTCTGTAACGATGGATCTGAGCCTAGGGACCAAGGCAGAAGACTGGCGGTTGGCTCACGGTTTGGGGTGAGATACCTACGAGTCGGAGCAACACAGTGAACTGTGGAGACAGTCAGGTGCCAAAGTTTGGGGCAACACTGAGGATGTTATGTATGGTTTAGAGTCCAAGTTCCAAGGGACCAGAGCATCGTGGCAGGCTCCCTAAATCATTATGGAAAGGTTGAAGGATTGGAAGATAACCTAAGTAGGTTAATTGCTATATGGAATATGGTAGTCGATAATCAAAAGAGAATCGAAAGAAGGAAAAGTAATCTCGAGTGACGAAACAAAGTTGGGCAAGCTGTTGACAGAGATTTGTAAAGGATTCTTCTAGGATAATTACATTCACGACAGAAATTCGTGAAGTTAAGGTTACTAAGAAATGATTAGTTGGCCTGGGAATCCAGGAGTTGTGATGAAATAGTAATTATGCTCCTAGGTCGAGGTAGAATAGTCCTTGGTATAGACATATGTTGTGGAGTTGCTTCCAGATTAAGCAAATGGTGGGACAATTGTTTTTCAGATATGGCCTTTGGAAGAATTTAATTACGATTATTTACCTGGTTTTGGTAGTGTATTTAATATTACGCGCCCCAGGAATTGTGAGCAATAGGTTCTATTTAGTTGTCTCGAATTTTACTTTTGGTGATATAAAAAGATTGAAGCAACAATAGGTATATCTTGATACTCTTGAAAACATGAGTTGATCTTTAAAAGAGACAAAATCAACATGAGGATGTGGTGAGTTATATGTTGGTAAGTAAACGAAAGTGTTGCTCTTTCCAAGAAACATGTTGCGATTTTGAGAAAACATATGAGTGGGTTGTTATAAAAGAAGACGTGAGTTTCCAATTCCATTATGGAAATTTTATTTGGGTTAAAAGACAGTAGGCCAAGCTATTAAAGTTATGCTAGGTGTTGCTAAAGACTCTGTAAGAATCAAAGGTTATTCAATAAGGTTTTCATTTAAGGAAGTAGTATGAAAAGTAGATCGCCTAAGAAGGAACGAGATTAAATCTATTCCAAGAATCAAGGATAAGAGGAATCTTGTTTAACTCAATAGAAAAATTGTTTCTCATGTGGAAGAGTATGGAAAGCACCGTTTAGTTGAAGTAAAGCATTTGGCGGTACTAGGTTGAGGAGCCACAAGTGATGGACGTATATAAAAATGGAATGTTGTCAACAAATTGAAACGACACGAGAATTCTGTGTTGAGATAAATTGATTTGATTGATGGATGGTGTTTGAAAGAGAAATAGTAACATGTCAGGATGTTAGGTTCCAGTAAAAGAAATTGTGTTTGAGGGACTTAAATGGATAATTGCATGACCAGCTGTAAGAGGCTAAGAAGTTATTTTTAAAGTTAATATGCAACCAAGGTAATGATAATTGAGAAAGATACGTTGAGTTCGTTCAATGTTATCAATTTCTGTGCAATCATGACAGCTGGGTAAGTTCAATGTTATCAATTTCTGTGCAATGATGGCAGATGGGTAAGTTCAATGTTATCAATTTCTGTGCAATGATGGCAGCTGGGTAAGTTCAATGTTATCAAATTCTGTGCAAAAATGGCATCCAAGTTAGTTCAATCTTTGCATGATCATGACATATGCATTAACATAAGAGTGGTTGGGAGAATTATTAGTCAAATAAAATAGGTTTTGAGGACCCAATTAGAAGTGATATTGGATTTTATAAATAATTTTGGGATTCGTGTAGCCGCTGATATAGAGCTACAACGGGATATTCTGAAAGATGAGTAAGATGCTTGGTAAGCATAGACCGTGTTAAGATATAAATTTTGAGTGATTACTAAGGACTAGGCGTGGTATCTATGCTATTTCAATTGGGAGTTATTAACAATAGCAGTAAATACGATGATCACGGACCAAATTTCGAGGACGAAATTTATTAAAGGGGGGGAGAATGTAATACCCGAGAAATTATTAAGAAAATAAATGATATTTAATGAAGGGTATAACTGGAATTATCGAAAGAATAAGGCTATATGACACACTAACGTAGTCTTAGATGATTAAATCAGTCAGAGGGAGTAACCCGGACCTTAGATAGCTAAAGAAAATTGTACAGTATCGACAAGTGATTCGAATTATGATTTTTAGTGATGAAAGAAGTGGGATCGGGAACAGTTTTCGGTACAGCTGTCGACCGGGCTGAGAAAATCGAATCGACGTAGGAAACATCCAGAAGATCAACGGAACGTGTCAAGGACTAATATATAATGTGTAGAACAACCCTTAAGCGATTTCGGGTTGAATCAAATGGATTTAAGGACTATTTGACTAGTCGGGCCTAAGTGCAGTTTTCTAATTTTGCCCGAGGGAGGTCAAAATAGTAATTTTTCAAGAATTTCGAAGGTAAAATGAGATGTACTATACTTGAGGGCCTTAATGGTGTAGTTGGATTTATCAGGGGTATCATGGAAAGAAGAAAAATGAGATTAGAGAAATTATGGGGGTCAAAGTGCAAAAATGGAAAAATTGCATAGTGTGAACACGGCACCTGCAAATCGGCCGCCGCAAATCCTTGCACATGGAGGCCAAATCTGGAGATTGGACGGCCGAGGCTTGCTTGGGGGAGGTCGTATACGGCCATAGGAGTCTTGGGGAGCAAGGGTTGATCGGTGATTGGCCGGATTTTAGCTGATTTTCGGGTATAAAAGGAGGCCGCGAGTTCGAGCTTTTAAAAGCATAAATCGACCAAGATTTTGAATGTTTCTGGGCGAGTGATTAAAGGGCTTTTGGTCGCAAGGAATCAAGGATCACTTTGGGATCGATTTGAAGCATTTTGGTGTATGTTTGAGGGGTGTTCGAACTTGGCCGAGGGTTGGAGGCGGTCCGCCACCGCCGACCTGCAACTGGCCGTTTGGGCCACTTTCCGGTGGCCTTTCGGCCTAAAAATGGTACCATCTGGATCGATTCTCCAAGGGCTTCAAGGGGGTACCGGTTTTGCAGCCATCGGAGCAACCGCCGGTGACCGGTCTTGAGGAAGAAGACGACGCGCGTGGCTGCACGCGCCAGCTTCCACGCGCAGACACGCGCCAGGCGCGTGAGGGCGCGTGTGATAGGGGCATTTTGGTATTTTTCTTTCAGTATTTTTGTTAATTTATTTTAGGAATTACTGTGTTGAAATATTTTGGAAAATAACTAAGGAAATAATTATTTTGGAATTATCAAGGAGAAAATTGGGAAAATTGGGAGAAAATAGAGAAAATTAAGGAAAAATTGAGGAAAATGGATTTTAATGCTTCCTCAATTAAATATGATATTTTGGAAGTATCTTGGCTGGAGGTTGAGCACAAGTTCAAGTATTTGGGATTTGACGCGCAAATCGAGGTGTTGCACAAGGAACGAGGCGATCTGATTACGTTCGAGGTGAGTGGTTTGATTCCAACTTTTCCTTGTCTTAGAAGTGTTTTAGGTGATTGTGGTAAGTTCTAGTGAGCGATTATACCCTCCTAGACATAAATTGTTTTACAAGGCTTTTACTTATGATCATTGTGTCGATATTTGCTTCATTGCATTAACTGTTTTATTTTAAGATGTTGGTGCATGGCGTGTAAATTTTCATATCATTTGGGGTCAAGTTTAATTGCATCGTTGGGTCCGTATGGGGCGGGATGGGGTCTGCTTGAGATTGGGACAATGTTAATCCAGGTGAACGGGTGTCACACTGGGGGCACTCGAGGGAATAATGTTAAACCAGGTGAACGGGTGTCACGACGGTGCACCCGAGGGATTAACGTTGGACCAGGTGAACGTGTGCCACAGTGGGACATTCGAGGGATTAAGTATGTCAAGGTGATATCTCGAGTTAGACGTGTCTTGCATGTTGTCGTACAGTATGTCATATTCGTATGTCTTTCATGCATTGTATAACTGTTTCATACCTTCACTTAGATGTTTATCATCTAATCTGGGTTATGCCCCTGGAACGTTTAATGTTCCAGCCAGGGACTGCTGCGAAGGCAAGGATGTGGCCGGTTGAGGGCCAATGATGCTTAGTTTGTTAGTCGTTGTAACATTTGGAGGCTTTAGTATGTATTTCAGGTTGTAAATGAACAGTTGTATAATAGCGATTTTTATCATTTGATCTGTATTAAGTAATTTTGCTATGGAAATACAATGGTGTTTGGTATTAGTGTATCCGCTGCGTTGTATTAAGACTCGTTTAGTTTAAGATTGTTGATCTTGATAGTTAAACGGGCAAGACTGGGGTTCGCGGGGTTTTGTTTCTGCATGTGAAGATTGTTCTTGAAATACCGCGCGTGTTGAACTTAAAGAGGAAAAAAAAAAAAGAAATCCCGAGAATACCCTTATAGTGACACGCTTGGCGAGACGGGGTGTTACATTGGTGCTGCTACCCTGGCCGATTTCGGCCATTCCCGCCATCACCGTAACCAACTATCAACTCCTTGGCGACCTAATCGCAATGCCCTTGCTTCGCGTCGGCCTGCTAGAAGCTCACTAATGAGCTACCATGGCCTACCTCAGCCTTCCTTGCTGCCATCACGATCTCCTTCCCTCGATTTTGCAAGCCTTCTCTTCCTCTCTCTAGGCAGAAGCTGCTCACTGCCATTTGCTTCCCATTTCTTCTCTATTTATAGGCATTCCATAGCTTGGGCGCCAAGCTCTTTTGGCCATACCTCTTGCCCATACCTGTCAGCCATGCCCCTCTGCAACTTGGACACTCGGCCATGCCACTTCCAGAAGCTTTGCGAAGCTAGATTGCACACACGCACGATGCATATACTTATATAAGACATATATATATATTTTACACTAATATAATTATAAAAAATGCACATTAAATCCTCAATTTTATCATAATATCACTTGAGTAATTCTCTTATTCTAACTATGCTTTTAAACCTCAAATTAATTTGCATTAAAATACCGAAAACACAAAATTAATTACTTAAATTTTGCTCGATATAAACGATTTTGCCCTAGTGTCCTTGCTGGGCTGTTGTTTCATCCCAAAACCACTAAAGGGTTGCTTATTATGAAAAATCAGAGCCTCCCTAGGGTTCCATTGATTTTTTGGGAGTCCCATACGATGATTCGATTTTGCAGCCTAAATAGCAGTTGTATTTTAGCTGTACCAAAAATTATTCTCGATCCGATTTCTTTCGATACCATAAATCCTATCTCGAAACGCTCGTTAAGACCATGTTATTTTCCTTAGACAATTTCACTCTGGGGTATTCCCTACAGTCGATTCGGTACTTATAATTATTATCAAGCCAATTTTTCGGTATTCTAAACTCATTGAAATTACGTGGCAACCTCAAACGAACGTGGGGTATTACATTCTCCTCTCCTTACAAAAATTTCGTCCTTGAAATTTGCCATATATTCTAAATCTCAAAATTTCATTTTCGAAATTAGCACCTAACTGATCAAATAACTAGGGAAGAACATATCTCAATACCTTAGTTCAAATAATCATGCTAAAGCTCTTTACAGCGATCTCATCTCTAGGACAACTATGCCATCTATAACCGTCTCTTAATCACTAGACCTCTAGTACGTATATCCTATTCAAAACTTAAGAATACCATCACTCATAAAATTCAGAACTCTTGGGCTGGCCATGCTCATTAATCCCTAGACAAGTACACTTGTCAACCATGCCTCCCTTTCAAATTTCTCTTTGAAAACTCACAACCGCGTCACCCTGTCCTTGGGCCACGAGTCTCAACTCGATCTTTTATCCAAGTTTGTACACATATTATCGTAATGAGCCCGCAACTCTCATATCTACGTTATCAGTTTTCAATTTGTTTTTCACTAAGTCATCCAATCGATATCCTTAATCATGACACTTCTCTAACTTCGATTTCCTACGGCATCCGTCATCTTGAACTAATCACTCATGCTTTGATAGTCTTCCAACCTTAACACAAAAGTTCCTGATTTTGATACATCTTGACTTTTATCAAATTTATCCTTAAGGAAATATTTTTATATCATCAACTATTTCACATACCCTTAGATCCAAAAACATCACAATTATACATCATCACATATCCTCGAAACTAGCTATGCCTTACCTTAGGTCATCTCAAACTTAGTCATTGCTTAATCTTTACTTGTGCTAATCTATTCAAGATTTCTATTATTTCCTCATTCTTGTAGGTATTCATCTCCCAATATAATCTCAAGTTTCTGCCAATTGACCACAATCATCTTCTAATCATGTCATGTAGTTATTTTCTCAAGAAATCTTTTCTATCCAAAACTTCCTTTCGTAACTTAACCTTTAATATTGACCGAAATCTAACGTTGTCTTCCAAGTCTAGCAATACTAATATCCTTGCATTGCTTGCTCCTTTGTTACTTGGTCGCCAAACTAATAACTCCTCACACTTTTCGAAGTGATCATTTATATCATCAGATTAATCATTTGATCCTCAAATTTGTTTGAATTAATCCTCGAGTAATAACGTTTCATGTCAACTAACTTTAATCATGCTCGATCCTTAAGGCCCCATGTCATGCCAATCATACTTTATCATAAAGAAATCATCTAATTACTTTCTTCGCATCTAACCATCGACTCTCTTGACTTCTAGTCAACCGTAGCACAAGTTCACTTACCAACTCGAAACCTCTAGACTTGCTCATCGACTCTATTGTCTACTTGTCTTGGTAATAGTGCTATTAACTTTATTCATACTATTTTAGCCTCTTAGTCCACACAATCTATGACATCATTATCATTTAATCAAAATCTCGAGACCATTTACCCTCAAGCATCATAATGAAGAGCGTCACACGTAACCTTAATATTGCAAGGGTCTACTTTACTACTCGATCGTGCATCAATCCTAGAAAATATCATAGCTCTTGTAACTGTTTAATAATTCATCAAGTTTGAGGCAAAGATGTTGACTCTTTAATTATCACCTCTTTCAAATCTTGATAATTTACGTCCTCAATCAAGCTATTTATTGTTAAGCATCTAATAACCTCAAGCTATTATTAACAATTTCATCATTAAGAAATAATCTCAATAAATCTTCCGAGAGCACATTCTGATATTTCTCTTACTTCCTCAACTTTCTCATGGCTTTTCATTGACCACAAGTACCCGTACCACATATTAACAGACTCCTTATTTTCATAACTTGCTTACATCACTTTAGTGATCGTCTAACTACACATCTCCCGGTTTTCCCATCAAGGTTATCTAGACTAACTGTTTAGCCCAACAGGAGTTCCATTCTCCCAAAATCGAAAATTCTAGATCTCTAATAGACTTTGATCTATTAAGAACGCGACGTTTCCTACTGCAATCTGACATCCTGGCACATTTTCCATTACCTGTCTCTCAAGCACGCTAAAGATTCTCAAAGACATCTATCCGTAACCATCTCGCTAACTGGAGTGGGTAGGTACTTACGTCTCCCATGGTACTCCAATCCTTAGGGAAATTCCTCGAAAATCCCAAATCGATTCATCTTTAAAGATCTCTATTCAGATCACGTTACTTGGTTCTAATTATTTCCTAAAAACAACCGAACCTCAAACTCGCAAGGACTCTTTACCGAATGATACTTTAAACCTCAAATAATGATTCAGGTCCATAAGGCATAACTTATTCACGAGTCTTCTCTTACATACTTTCAAATCCTCAAGCCTACTTGGCACACGGAACCATAGTCACATCCTTTGTTAACTAGGTTTCTCATCATCTTTCCTTAGGGTCAATACGACCTACAAGCAACTCTTGCCTTTCAGGTACCCGATCTCTTCCTCGAACTGAGATTTCCATCTCACAACTCATAGTTAAGGCCTTGAACTAGCCATACTCTACTACCTGAAATCTCGTTTACCGAGAATCCACTGACTCTCGCATTTCGCTTTTTAGATCTAGCTGACTATCCGCACATGACCATTCATGATCCCATTACCATACTAGATATCGAGGTATTCTATTCCTCGAGCTTCTCACTGTTCGTTGTGTCACCCACTCCCTAAGATGACCACAAACCCTGATACAATTCTTTAAATAGGACACTCAGTCCATACTCAATCTATTTCATTTTGGGTTGATTCTCCAGCCTCGATTAAACACAGCTAGTGGTACGCCTCGCTCCTAAACCATTGGGACTTAGACCCCATAAAGGTACAGACCCTACTGGGTTGTCCCAGATTTTCAGCATCTAATCGTCTTCCAGGCAGTCTACTATGATGCTTTAGTCAACGGGTCTTTCGTACCTTACCACAAGTCATCCATCAGCTTGTAACT